>NC_134955.1:48786021-49089052 GCF_965638725.1 Aptenodytes patagonicus | reverse complement strand
AGTGCTTACGCCAGTCAAGGACTTTTCAGCTTCTCATGCCCTGCCAGCGAGAAGCCGGGAGGGGGCACAGCCAGGACAGCTGACCCAAACTGGCCAAAGGGACATTCCATACCATGTGACGTCACGCTCAGTACATAAACTGGGGGGAGTTGGCGGGGGGGCGGTGACCGCTGCTTGGGAACTGGCTGGGCATCGGTCGGCGGGTGGTGAACAATTGCATTGTGCATCACTTATTTTGTATATTCTTTTATCATCATTATTATTATTTTCCCTTCCTTTTCTGTCCTGTTAGACTGTCTTTATCTCAACCCACAAATTTTACTTTCTTTTCCTCCCCGATTGTCTGCCGCATCCCACTGGGTTGCAGGGGGGAGTGAGCGAATAGCTGTGTGGTGTTTAGCTGCCTGCCGGGTTAAACTACAACACAGGTGAACATGCTTTTTGGAGCAGAAGCTCTTCCATTGTAACCTTAACGCTACTGTGGACTTTCAAGTGACCATTGTGTGGTATATACTTTAGTATAACACAGAATCTGAAATACTTAGAGAACCACAGTTTTGGAAAGTATACCTTAAAATACAATAAAAATCCTATGATGTCAATGTCAGACCACATCAGAATTCTGACTTTGTTCTGCACTTGTGGACTGACACAGTTCCACTCACGGTAGTTTTAAGAGTATGTAAGAGTTAAGAGTAAAGGACTACAGTGTGCCATAGTATAAGAGAATGCATTTTTTATGCAAGGCCCTTGCTATAATGCTGACAGCATGTTATTAAGATAAAAGCAAAGTCATCTTCATAAAAAGCTAAAAAGAAAATAGATTTGTGGCACAAAGCAGAAATGCCTTAGTTGTGGTCTGTAGAGCACAAAGGCTACATAAGACATTTCTTGGCTGTCTGGGAAGAACGGTTTCATCACAAAGTTCTCCCTCTGTCTCCTTATTTCCAATGACAGAATTGCATTAAAAAGAAAGATACAAATGTACACATTCCTAATCTCACTTTTCCTTGCAAGCCATTGATATTGCTGTTGCCAGGATGTTGTGGGTTGAGAATCAGTGAAGAGATGTCCCAAAAGATAAGGTATCTTTAAAATGTTTTGGAATCCCTGTCATAAATAATGTATATAACAGCATGTGAAACAATATGACTAAAACCTGAAAGGCACAGTTCAGGCGTTATCAGCTCAGCTGGCCTCAAAGTTAAACCTTTAGACCTAAGTAACTCTAACTGAGCTCCAGATCTGAACATAACTGCCTATGTACAATTCAAACAATTTAACTACTTTTTAACATAGGCACTTTCACTGCTGTGTGAAAATGACTATCCAGTACAAGGTTCATCCATCCCAAAATAAACACCCTAAAGAATATGGCTTACGTCATCTTTTAAGTACCCTCCCAATAATCACACCTTTCGAACACTGCTGCTATGCAACTCATATCCAGTGTTGCTTTTGTACACCAAGATAAATAACGAGTAGCTTTTGCATAAACAAGCAAGTTACAGATTAATAAATTTGTAGGTAACTACTTACACGCACAATTGCTGTACATTTGGTAAAGTTAAGTTTCACCCCACCCATTCAATGTGGAGAATTCAGGTATGTAAAGCAAATCGCATTTGTACAAGTCTGTATGCCACTAGAAGAGCCTTTCAGGGGCATACTTCACCCAGGAGCCCAAGTTATGAATCCAGCTCCGAGTCAAAATACCACACTTCGTTAGTACAAAACCAGGCATCATGGAGTTCTACTCAAAGATATACAGATAGTTAACAATCAGTAGGTCAAAAAAATTGGAATTTAATTGTGTTTCCTTTCCTTAGTGTCATTCAATCATCCAATATGCAGCTACCAGGGGCTGCTGAGTGCAGTGGAGTTTGGCAGGGGCCTGTGTGATCAGGACCTAACACTGCATAATGGCCATATTGATAATGTCTCAGGCCAGCAGTCACTGCACATAACTCACAGATACCAGCATCCTTTCTCCTGTTCCACAGTTTGTACAACGGCCTGCCTCTAAGAGTTGTTTACTGGCACGGCCAGCTGCTTTCTCCAGGTGGGGATTAGCTGTGTTTATAATACCCTTCAAAATATTCAGTTGCAGGAACTGCAGAGATTGCAAAGGCGTTTATTAAATGCAAAGAGAACAGAGAACTCACAATCTCCTACGGCCTATTAAAAGAGTGATTCCATGCATAAGCAAATAAATAATAATGCATTCACATAAATATAATGGATTTCTTTTCTCCATCTATGGTTCTTTCCCTCCTGCAATTATTTCTGAGTGAACTGAAATTGTAAATAGCTTTGCCCACTAAATGATCTTGAGAAAATTATTTCAGAAGTGCCACAGTGCAGCTTGGGGGCTTTTCCCAATCATTCAGCACTCAGATGATTAGCTCGGAGCAAATTTTTGCAAATATGCTCACCAGGGCAAAAACACATTGTGAGGAATGATGAAAGCAGAACGTAAGTCACATTTGATTTTCAGCAGCAAAAGGCATTGGACTAGGACTGCAGAGATGCTGAAGGCCACAACAGAAGTGCTTACAGGAGCTGGGGTTGTGAACTGGCACAGTCAAAGCTGCAGTTGTCCATAATGGACTAGCTAATCTACAAACTTCAGCTCAGGATAAAGATGCCAGGCTTGAACTGTGTGGAAGCCAAGGAGAGCAGTGAGCGCTGCGTGTCAGAAATGAAGCACACTGGAAATACCGCCAAGCAAACCCAGGCTGGGACAGCATGGACGAGCGAACAGCCCTGGCAAAGCTAGTACAATACCCCTGCACGGTGCCTGGATCTACCCAGCAATGCTCAACCTTTCCACTTACAAAAAGACAACAGCAAATCCACCAGTCTTACAGCTTCTTCAGAGAGCCTCAAGGCCATTTATCCTTCCAACTAAAGCATCAAGGAAACAGAGTGGTTAGCTACCTAGTTTGAATTAGTTCCTTCCAGAAAATGGTAGAGAGTACAGAAGAGCCTTTGAAACACCTGCATAAAACACACTTCTGTGGCTAAACTAATCTTCCACTCCATTACCAATGGTCCTTCATGAAAATGCAACAGTGAAACTGTTCTGACAGGAGAAATGTGCTGTCTTGGTCAGAAGGTGATTCTTTTACCCAGTAGATTTCAATCAGATCTACCAGTTCCCCCACTTTCTGTGAGAAGCTTACACCTCAAAAGAACTCAGCAGCCACATAAAATCTGCTATGTAGTCAATATCTTGATTTTTTTCATAACAAAGGGAATAATTTACACAATGCATCACTTTCAAGAAAAGTCATCATAAGCCATTTCACAGAAGGCAACATATGTCATTATTTATAATGCATTTCATTAAGATTTAACTTTACTTCTTCTTTAGACCAAGAAATAGTTTTGATTTTCATAAGGTCCCAATCATTTCAGTCTGGAAAGTACAACAATCTCCACTTAGAAAATCAAGCAGGTGCTTCCACACAGGCATACAAGCTGTGAAATATATTGAAAATCACCCACAAGCACAATAAAGTGTTCTGAAAATCTGTAAATATTATATGCCAAAGATCATGATCTGCAGCTGGAATGAAAGACCAGAGTGCTTGTGAGTGGGATGACTGACCTCCGGCCACTTCAGCAATGGCTTTCAGATCTCAAGAGTTTTCTCTTTCTACACTTGTATGTATGTCAGCAATGATGCCTCTACATCATATATACACTACAGTATTGCAAGATAAGAGTCAGGAGAGGTTATTCAGAAAGAGTACACACAACTTGGGGTCCATCAGCCTCCACACCACCTGAGAACAGAGTGTGAACATCCAAGGAAGAGGCAGAGAATGTGTCTGAGGAAGGAGTTTAACCTTGATTCTTGTCATCTTCAGAGTTACTCAGCTTCACTCCGTTAACAGGAAAGGATGTCTGGATGGCTACCCAAGGTGCTGTTAGGAAATGACTGGTGCCATTCTGCTCACTACTTCTCTCCTTCTTATACATGCAATACAGTCATACCGCAGTATGGTCTGTGCCCATTAGTTGATTTATCCAATGTACACAAATAGTTTGTTTAGGAGGCTTAATTACTGAGTTAAATCATCGCCAATCAAAAATAGTTGCCCATTGGAAAAAAACATAGCCACTGATGCAAAAGAGGTGTTGGTCTTGTTCCTTTAACTGGATGTGGTCACAAGGCAATACCTTACTAAATACAACCCATGCTGCACTGCGGTGACTGTTTGATGGAGATTGTTTGTTGTAGGTGAGGTTTACCCTAGCAGAGTTGGTGCAGCAAGCCTCTTGGATCAACTTTGGCTGGTTCTAACTCAAGGGACCAGCAAAAGTCTGTTCCAGTGGGCACCTGATTCCTGCAAGCTCTCTGTGACTGAAGAATTATCCACATCTATGTATAGCCCTAGGTATCACGATGGGAAAGCAATAAATGTAAGAGAACCATAAGTAGCCTTTTTCATCTCCTACTTTGATAGAAGAATTAGCAAGTGGTAAGATTCACTAGGCAGACAGAGTGTTTCTGTGAGAAACAGACAGTGTAAGTGCATGTGTTAAAATGGATTTTTAAATCTATGTTGGCCTGAGGGAAACAGCTTTGCTCACATCTTTGTAAACAGCTATTCACTCTCTCCCTGCTTCTTGAAGTAGATGTTCATTGAACTGTGAGGGGGAAAAATACCTAAGTCCGGGATGTGTTAAAGATCCGCAGCCTCATCAAAAGGTTCAGGTACATCTTTTGTCACTATGATGGGTACAGCTCATCTCAGCTTACCGTAAATTAAAGCTGATCTCAGCAGCTGCGACCACACTATGTCAAGGAACTAGGTGTGCAATAGAGCAGAAGATACAATTGGAACAGCCATCGTCAACAACATTTCATCAGCTAACAAATGATTCCTCTGATCTCCATCCTTATTGCTATTTTATTCCAAAGCATCATCTATTGAGGAATATCATTAGATATTAGTCCTCTTGGCTTTGATATTTCATACTTAAAACTGAACTATAATTTTTGATCCATGAACATGTTGTAGTGAGAGGGACAAAGCTACCATAGAGCTATGAGGGAGCACCTCACCTGCTACAGTACTTTCCCCTGTAAATTAGTAATGAATCAATGACATGGAGTGACAGCAGGAGCACAATTCATTCACTTTTAGCTGGTCTCTAATTAGCACAAGAACAGAACAGTAGATATGCAACCATCTCTACATCAAAACAATACATTCCCATAGGCAAATAGGGTGAAGGTGCTTCAGGACACAAAGACCTAAAAACCTCCTGACAGGAAGACAAAGAGAGAGAATTCACTGCTTCTTTTGATATTTTTGTGTAAACGATGAATCACCCTCTCTATTAAAAACATGCCTGATTTTCCATTTGAATGTCTCTAGATTCAGCTTTTAGTTACCGGGTTTGGTTATATATTCCCCTGGAGATTAAAGTTCCCACTAGTGCTTGGTATTTTCTTCCTGTGAACACACTTGTATACTGCTACCAGGTCACCTCAATTTTCCTTTACTAAGGTGTCTTTTAAAAGTGATGGAGCAGCGTTGCAGATAATACACCTGGGGACACTTTCAAGCAGTTATTTTATTCTGTACCTAATTTCTTCTCTGAGATTTCAGATGCTGCAAGAGTTGTGTATGCAGAGTCTGCATGTGAACTAAGCAGGAATTTACTGAAAGTATGGACCTATAGATCTGCAGAGCTGCACTGCACTTTCAAAACAGGCAAGAGTTTTACCTTATGTCTTCCTCAGATCCCACTTCAGAAAATGATATTCTTCGCCCTCAAATTCTTTTTCTATGTTCAACAAAATATTGTATTTTTCTATTGCATCTTCATTCTTGCTGTGTACTTTCAATAGCTGCAATATTGTATACTAGAAGTGGCTACCTGTGCCTACGGTTTGAAAGGTACATCCTGAATACTGGGAGCTATTAGGCATTATTGGAGCTTTTTTTCAGGAAAACGAAAGTAGTATGAAATTAATTAACTTTTAATACAAAGTAAACATCTGCTAAGAAAAGCACTGAAAATTAAAAGTTCAGGTTTTATTTTTGACCTTGAGGTTACAATTTGCATGTTTTCCAGAGCCACTGTAGCAATCTGAAACCACACATGCTTTGCATTTAGCCATGCCAGCAATGATGAATCTGGCTATCAGAGGGAATACTTAAAGCTGTCCGTTTGCATTAAGGCTATATTTGTCCTTCCAGCTGTTGATGATAATAACAACTTATTCAAAGACTCAATAACTCCTTAAAAAAAAAAAAAAAATCAAAAGGAGCAACAAGTCTCATTTTTATTTATCACAAAGTATCTTCCACTCTACCTTCTCTGTTCAGGTTAAGGTAGTAGCTCCATAGTTAGGAACCTATGGCTTGAATATACATTGAACAAAATAATAGTCCCAGGGAACCAATTCAACAAAGTCAATGAGTCCTAAAACAAGTACAATACTGCATTGCAAGACCTTTAAGCACAGGCTTAAAGTTAGGCCTGTGTTTGCGCATTGTGCTTAGTGGAGAAAACAGATCTCGTAGATACCATCACCATTTTCAGAGTAAAACTCTCTTCTTCAAACCACCCTAAACTTTTTTCCCATCCAGTCTGCGTGGCTGCAGTAATTGGGATTCCACAACCTCCCCTCTTTCCCTTCCAAACTGTTCCATATCAGAATACATCTTCTGTTTCAGTTCCTCTCACGGAAGGAAAGGGAATGGAGGAAAACAAAAGGGTATCTGCATAGGTGTTTTTACTTCATATATAACGAAAGACTGAGAGCAATTTTGTTTAAAATGTTTGCAGCATTAAGGACCAGTAATTTAGCAAGAACTGAAAAAATTTTCTGTACTTTGGAAACAACTATTTGCTTTAAGAATGCGTGGGTGGTGTGGAGATGTCTTGACTAATGTGATTTGCAATACAACTTGATCAAATTGCAGTGACATCAGTACTGGTACAGAGTGCTAGACTATCACCCACAGAATATGAAGTCCACAGAACAGATACAGCTTGGATTATAAAGGAGAGATTCCTAGTGATTCCTGCAAATGTGTTACATCAGGAGAGATATTTTCCAGAAAGGGGACAGAGTTTCCTTCAGTTTTTCAGCTGAAGCTGTCATGAAGGATGTCAGCAAACTATTTGTGTGCTCTTTGAAGTGGGCTAGCTGCTAGTCTACAGCAAAATAAAATTCTTTCCACTAGAAACTGGAAAAAGTCAGCCAATGTCACACAAAATAAATGACCACTTGATAACTCTCTATCACTATGGAAGTGGACTGGCATCTACCTCCTTTCTTCTGCCATCTCCAATACTCCTTTCTTGTGCTTTTAACTATCAGCAGAACTTGCTGAACACACACCGTATGGGCAAATAATGAATTGAGAGGATAATAATTATCTCCATGTGGAAACCTAAGGCACCTATATACATCAGGTTACCAGGTCGAAAATTACATCTATTAAGCCAAATAAATTACTTGTGTACTGTACCTGAGGTAACCCATAAAGTAATTTACTTCTTCTGCCTTTATGTCAATCTGTGTTAATTTAGATAATGATAATTGATGATTTGCCACATCAAATGACTGAAATAAATCCATAAAGTTTTATCCTATCAATCGGCCCTTCTCAATTAAAGAAAGAACAGCATTAATCATTGTAAGTCAAGCTTCCTTAGGAGAGCTTCTCTATGTACCATTGAACTGATAAGAAGGATCAAGAGGTCACCGTCTGAAATCTACCTGGAGCTCTCAATAGAGCTGTTACCACTATTGCACGAACTGATAACATAGACTGTATGGTTTCATTCCAGCCTGCACACTGCAAACATATCTCACTAATACAATAACCTTGGCTTATTTCCATATGGTGGGTAATTGCCCTGTACTAAGAGATAAATTAAAAAGATTAACCAAAGTACTAACTACAATAAAAGCAGCTAATTTGAGATTTTCAGCTCTATATTATCTTCTCTTTATTGAAATTGAACTTAAAAATCCTCCCTCTGCTTCAACTAATGATAAAACTTTAGATAAAGATAGGTTTCTTTATTCTCTATTGGTTGACAAATAACAATTTATCCTCTAATTATGCAGCTCAAATAGCATTTTCCGTGAGGACTGCAATTCCACACTTGCATACGGATCTTAGCCTGTCTAAGCGAAGGACTGTCCCCACAGCAGTAGTTGTCAGTCTCCTGCAGGTTAGAGGACAGAGAAGCTGTCAGCATATCAAAAAAGGCAGAAAAAATTCCTGGTGTCATGTGGAAAGAGGGAAGAAGAAGAACAAACCCATAAACACTCTGGAGTTTACAGAGCTTTTGCCACTATCTATAAGCCTTTCAAAGTATATTGAAAAGCTATAATTAAACAATAATAAAAACTCCTTCAGTTAATCAACAACTCATTAAATCCTCTTCAAGCTATCTGTCCCCTCTGCCTCGCTCCCTAAATAAACAGCACATGTTGATGGTCAACAGATTCAGGCTCTTTTGGTCCTGGGAGGTGGAGAGAATTCCAAAACTGGGTTTGAAACCCAAACCTTGCACTACCAGCCACCTGGCCAGGCCCTTTCACACCCCAGTGTCCCCCTAACTGTAGGCTGTTAGTCCCCCATTACAATTCAGAGCATGGGAAAGACAGAAAGTGAGAGAAACATAAAGGTATGCAGGGTGTATGCTCTTTGCAGGAAGGGGGCTTTAGAAGGAGTCTATGCAGTTGCATCTCTTTGAAATCCAAAACACAGATTCATAACATGCTATCTTGATAAACATTGCAATTAGCGTTCCTCACTACCATTCATGGAATCGTAAGCTGAAGATGAAGATAAATGCTCTCCTCCTCGGTTGGCACAGCCTGGAAGTACTGGGAAAGGTTTTATGTTCATCGCAAGAAGCCTTTAGCATCACACTGTAGCTTTCCCTTTTTGTATACAAAAGTGGCACAAACGGCTTTTTGCCTGAATTGTGTTTATTCTGCCAAACAGTCTGTACAAAAAGACATATCTATGTCTTACTCCTCTCTGTGCTCAAAGCTGGCTTAAAATGGACCAGCTGCAGATCCACAGCTACATTACTGTGGTGCTGTGCCCAGGCTAACACATCTGCCCACTCAACAGGTCTCATTATCTGGGTCACAGTGCCAGGCTATCACAGCTCTGTAACTTCTGGACTTGATCTTATTCATGTCTGAACAACTTCAAATTCAGGCAGTGATCTCATATCTTTCTCCATCTGCCCATTCTGTCCACACCAGCTCTGTTCGAAACAGTATTTTCAAGCTCCTTCTTAAAACAGTTTTTTTACTCTCTTCGCCTGCCCGCCTCTCTTCAGAAACTGTCCAAAAAACCCACCACTGTAAGGGTTAGGAATCTTCCTCTCATCTCCAAATTCCATTTATCCATCACAAATTTATACTCTTTTCTTCTTAGGTAAAATTTGCCTTTCTGAGTTCAAAGAGCCCTTGTCCTCCTTGGTGCTTAAACTGATTGGTGTAGTTACAGGAAATAATCACCTCCCCCCCTAGCCTTTGGTCTACTAGGCTAAATAAATCAAACTCTTTTGCAATAATTTTCTGTGAAGGGCTTTCCATTCCTCAACAACCTATAAGCTCTTCTCTCTATCTGTTCCAGAAGAAATTCATCTTTCTTGAACAGGAGGGACCAAAACCAGACACGTTTTCTAGAAGAATCCTCACCGGTGTTGTACACAATAGCACCAATGCTTCCTTATTTCTACTGGAAGTATGACAGGTCTGCTCATATATCCTGGGATATAATTTGATATTTCCATCACCTTTTCATGTTTGTTCAGAACCCTTTGTTTCACAAAACTGCATTTTAAATCTCAGTATGTTCACGCACAACATTTCTGATCCCTTTTAATTCCAAGCAAAGACAAACTTAATCAGAAAAAGTTCAGATCTACATCTAGGCACAAATACCTTGGAATCTGAGTATGTTCAAACATTGTGTTTAACTGGTTCTATCTTTTCTTTGGTGCAAACAAAAAAAAATATTCCTACTGGGGTTCTGACATTTTCACTTCTTGTCGAATCTGCATTGATGCAAAAATTCAAAGCAATTGAATAGCACAACTGCACTGAATGTTTTCCAAACCAGTTTCTAAACCCAGTTCTTTTTCGGAAACAGCCAAACAGTCAAGAGGAGGAGAATGTTCTCCATCTCCCTGGACTGGTTTACCCATTCTTAATCACTCTGATGCTCTTTCTGAGTAAATCAAATACAAGAGCATTTTGTTCTCAGAACTCCCTTCGTGCAATCCTCCTACAATGCATGACATACTGCAAAACCAATGTGGTTTGTCAGCCAGGATCTGACACCAGTCTTGGTCTCTCTTCTCTCTAGTGGCTCTTGAAATTCAACAAGATGATTCAAGTGCTGCTGGAAGGAGGGAGGGTATAGTGATGCCATCCAAACTGCATTCCAGATAATTGCTGAAGAACCCACAGCAAATGACACCAAATAATCTCTTCATTACAAGCTTTAACCAGGTCCTCTCTGGAACATGATTAAGTTCAATCTTTATTAAACAGACACTGCCAGGTATTTTATATTACTTTGTACGTTTTCTTCCTCTGGATATCTTAAGACATTTCCTCTGCTGTGGAATTGAATTTGATTTTGAGCCAGGTTTTCAATCAAGGTAAATCTGTGCAGCTCTACTGAAGTCAGTTCACATCACCTGAAGAGCTTTCCTTCAGCAGATTTTTTTTTTATCCCAGTTGTTTGTTTAACACAGAAAACAAACTCTTAATACTATTTATTTTTGTATCTTAGGTCAAATCCAGGATACTAGCAGCAAACTATATAAGTTCATTCAAGCTTCTCTCCTGACAGCTTGGTTGCATTTGGAAAAACTAAAGGAAAAACATATGTATTAAAAAAACATACAAGGCCTGCTTACAAGTTCCTTATTATTAGTTAAAATGCTCTGTTAAAAAATGCCAAGATTTCATTTTCAAATTCAATTTTTAAATTCAGCAGCATTTAAATGTTTTTTTCCTCCCAAATAGAATGGGAAAAGCGTTAGGCAATAAGAGTCCTGCTTTGTCAGATCAAGATGGGCCAAGTGATGTATATGTGGTTAGGGACATGGTGTAACTTGTTGAACAGTAACTTAGGGAAGCCAACTGCTATTTTCAGTTCCACCAATGACATGCTTCGTAACTCTGAATAAATTCCTTTATTTCTTGTGTCTCAATTTATCTGTCTACAAGATGACAATAATGATTCAGACTTCGCATGGCACTTTGAAATTCAGAAATGAAAAATGCAATCTAAATGCTAGGTATTAACATGTGATTTTTTTTCATGTAGAATGTAGGACAGTTCTTAATGGTTGTAAAAAAATTGCACTGAAATTTTGGAGATTATATTTTCACAGTGTCCCTATCAGACTAACTCAGATCCTCCCCAAGTCTCCTTTCAGCTCTGCTATATTTTGCAGAGTATCTTCTGTATTGATTTGTCTTTGCTTAGGTGGGTGGAATTTTTTTCAGAATGAGAGATTTTCCAGGTGTTCTGTACATTAACAAATGGCCTTTGAAGCAATGCAATATAATTTCAGCTATATTAATTCGATCTACTTGTTATCCTTGAAACAGTTTTTGACTTTGCAGAAACCAGCCTTTGCATCTAATGTAACAAGTACTGTAAATTGCCCTTAAGTGCTTAAAAATTATCTTCAGACTGTATCTGGCATCCATTTGTCACATAAAGGCAGCAAGTATAAGGCTTTTATCAGCAACATCCAACATTTGTATCTGAAAGCCAGTGAAGAACTGCCAAATGGCGACAAATTTTGTTTGAATCCAACCTAAGTAAGATTCGAAATAGAAGACAATGAAAAATATTGTAGCCAGTTAACACTCTAGCAAGCTAGATAGTTCCCTTTACAAGTATGGCAAGGCATATCTCCTTTAATTGGTCAATAATTTTATCTACCATTTGGAGTATATATATCACACTTGGATGATGAGCCTCTACTTCTTATGAAATTAGTTTACAGCGCATTACAATCCTGCCACGTTAAGGTCAGACCACAGTTCTTCTCTAATACAGTGAACTAGCTAAACAGACACATACCTGCGTTCTTACAATGTCAGAATAATCCTAGTGCTTTCTACCTTTAAGTACAGGTGCCATTAGTCTCATTTTCTAAACATAAAACCATAGTACTTAATTTTAAGCACTTACAACTGAACGAAATAATTACTTAAAAGTCTGATTTTCAAGGCACATGAACTGTAGCTCCCACTGAAGACAATTATGGTCAAAGGTGTTCAGGCTTAGATCATTAACAGTATTGAGGCACATAAGTCTTATTTGGTCTCTTCGTTTTTCAATTTCCTCAGTTTGCAGATAACTAAATAGGTGCTAGAAGCCACTGCATGTATGAAATGAATGGAGAGGCAGGTTCCTTCCTCACCTTCAAAATACATACTCTTTCTAACCTGCCACGGCACCAATAATCCCTATGACATTTGAGACATGCATAGGAAAGCCTCCTAGTTCTTTTTTAAGGGTCTACCAAGGTCCGTTCCTCTAGATTAGAATGAAAATGCTTTCTGTATATGGTTCTCACTGTCACTATCTGTCTCCTAAATTCAGCTTGTTTCTTATTCTTGGTTCTCACTAACTTTCTTCAAAGAAAGTTAGGACAGAATTTGATCTCCACCTTTCACATGCAAAATAATTTGGAGATGTGAGGTATTACATTGTTTGCCTTTTAGAGGACTTCCTTTCATTAGAAGGCACTGAAAACCCTTTGAAAGAAAAAGATCTTTTCCTTCACCTTAAATTTGACAGGGCAAGTAAAGATCTTAATTTGTGGGTAGGCAAAGCAGGAGGTAAGACTCTCTGGTTCATTGAATGAACTTCATGTAATCACATCAGAAGCCTGTATAGAAGCAGAATTAACCAGGAATGGTTCTTTAGACAAACCCCTTGAAACTAAGCAGTTATTTGAAAAATTGCATTTATGCCAGTTTCACTGTGATACAACTTCACTAGCTTCTCTAGCACTACTTTCAGACCACTGCCATAGTGAGAAAAGAACCAAACACAATGTTCTCATTGCCAGCTCATAAGCAACATGAATTCAGCCTGGGGTTTCTGAAATCACTTCCGTGCCACATATCCCTCCATTCTTTCTCTGCCTCATTTGCTGAACAAATGAAAAAAATCACTTTCCGTGAAAAAGCAGCAGTAATGAAATTATAGCTGTGAAGGTAACCTTAGCCCACTCCGACTCCAGTACACAGCAGACTGCTAGCTGCTGTCCCAGAGAGTTGCACTCTGTGGTGGCCCAGCAGCAACCTCATTAACTTTGGCTTCCTATAGGACTAGGACACCATTCTGTCTCACCTGGGCCTTCCTTGCATGTGTCTGGGGCTGCTTTTCTCCCTCTCCTATTGGGTATTAAACTGATGATGACATTTCATTCAATGATTATATAAGGTCACATGCATTTTTAGCCTTATAATTAATCTTTTCTTTTTTTTTTTAATAAAAAAGAAAGATGTAAAAAAAAAAAAAGGTGAAGAAAATTCTCCCTCAATGCTCCAGTGCATTCTTTAACCAAGCAACACATAGTATAAGGGCCGTACACTGTATAGAATAATGTTGTCTCCATCATGTTTCAAGGATAAAGCTGGAAGAAGAGTAATGAGAATAAGGAATCACGAGGCTTGGCTCAATCAGGGTTTCTGGTTTCTGTTGCCAGTTACAAAAGAACGTGCTGACTAATTAGCAAGAAGACACGGATTGGGGATCCGGACTCTGTTTTCAGCGTCCTTGCTTCTTTGTCATGTTGTCTCTGTGCTGCTGGTAAAAGGGATAACAATACTTCCCTCCCCTCCCGAGGAGTGTCAAGAGGATCAAGTAGCCCCAGAGCTGCAGCCAAAAGGCTACGCTGCACTTCCTTCGTCCTCTCTCCCGCCAGCTTCCACGTGCACTGAAGCACAAACATGCCTAGCTCTAAACCCTGTCCTTCCCTTAAAACTGAGGGAATGCAGGGAAGGGTCCCCAACATGTCCTGTTTACACAGGTTTCAGTGTATGAAATGAATGAATGAACTGCTGGAGATTGGCTCTGGGAACCATTCCCCATCTCTGCCAGCATGTAGAGAAAAGGATGAGCTAGGCACAGCAGAAAGAGTACAAACACGTATTACAATCAAAGACAGAGTTCAGGCTTGAGTCATGTCCTGCTCTCAATTTCAGACTCTCGCCAGAGTCCGGAGAGACTGCTTTTCAGAACTGAGAACCAGCTCTCAGAGGGGACGAGTAACAGCAGCGATATCAGGAGCAGGGAGCTGAGGTGACTGTTTTCTATTTTCTCAGGACCAAGAGGGAAAAGAACAAAACAGGAATGAAGGATTTTACCAGGGAGGAGAAAGGGCAATGTAGGCAGCCAACACCCATCTGCTACAAAATGACCAGAAAGGCAAGACAGAAGAAAAAAATCCTACAAAAAGATACTACGTTGTCAGCAGGAAAGGACTGCTGCAGAAGGGATCAGCAAAACAGCCTTATTCTTAAGGCCCAGGGATTTTAAATTTTAGAGGGATTAAGCAGACATGTGATACTGGTGCAGGAATATCATGTCCAGTTCATGCTAAATGTGTGTGAGTCTTAATACTGCTTTCATTGTCTTGATACTATTTATGACAGGAGCTCTGTAAGAAAGATACCTAATACGCGCGGCATACATATGGTCCCCATCCTAAACCCAAAACAGGACAGGCTTCTGCTCAAGGGTGGCATCCCCCTCTAAGAGCAGCCTGCATTAGAGATCTGGCATACCACAATACCACATTGTCATTCCCATGCTGTTCGTCCCTCCAGTCATTATGAGAAAAACAGTAATGCACAGTAAATGAGGAAGGGCTAAAGGGCTAAATGTTCCTCAGCACTTTCAGGCAATTATTAGGGTATTATGTACCCAGCTTCCCTACTTGAAATGTCTCTGTCTATCTTTGGGACTCCAATAAACCACATCATACCCTAAGGATGTTTAACTTCCTCTACATACTGCCTCTTTTTGCTAAGCCAGCCAAATGTCAGGTTGGCCCGTTTTCAGCACGTGACAGTCCAAATTCGGACATAACTGGCCAAGTTGAAGCAACGTATATGCCACGCTTTGCAAAGATGATGATTAGAACTTAAGGAAACGTAAGTCAAGTCATCTTAAATCAAAGAAATGGGGTAAGACACAACCTATGCTATAGAAGTAAAAGTTAAAAAAATATTATTTTGAGCATATCTTGGAAAAAGTCTGGGACACATTCATGATGGCATGATATTCCTCAAGGGTGTTTTCTTAAAGGATATGCAGACTGGCGCTAGCCACAAAGCAGCAGGCTGAGAAGGACTACAAGAGGGAGCAATAGAAATTTGGAACAAGAAAGGAGGATGGTCTAAAGCAGTCATGTGCTAGGAGGCTGAAAACAAATCAGCTCACAAAACTAGCATAGGCTGTTATGCAACAGTGCACAAGATGCACAAGCACCCTCAGATCTGGTCATCAGTATCAGCAGCAAAGGCAGGAAAGAACCTTTAGGCATCAAATGCAGCATCTGTTATACAATTGTTTTCTGTGTGTTACCTTAGGAGAAGATTGGAAATACAAATATGTCTTATTTATTTATTTTAAATTGTATAAAGGAAGCCTATTTGTAAAGGAATGAAGTGTAATTTCACTACCCTTGAGTATAATTACTTAATTTCCTTGAGCGTTTTCAGATGTGGTCAAGAGGCTCCTGACTCTTTTCTACCTATTGGCTGATACATTGCACTGCAACTCTGCTACTGTTTTCAAAAGCATGGTAGGATTCAGTCTTAAAATGTATCTATTTACGCTTACTGTCTCCTACAATCAGCAAGCTACCCTCATGGCAGACAAGGTATGGTTCTGTGGTACGCTGCATTCACTCTCTTGTTCTCCCCACAAAATGTCTCCTCAGCAACACTGAGAACCTCTTTGACCACATACACTTCTGCTCAACAAAAAAATCCATCCACATCCTTAGTGTATTTCTTTCCCTGACCTATTTTCATTTTGCATAGTTTGTCAGGTTCCTTTGTGTCTCCAGCTGTCATTCAGACTTCAGAAAGCTGCTGGGACTGAGACGGGAACACAGAAACATATTTCACCTAAGTTTAGATCCAAAACTGGCACAAAGGGGACAAGAAGAGGTCAAATAGTGTTTCACTGCTAGGCTGCTGGCCGCCTGCGGATCCAGAGCAGGAGCAAATGAAAGTAAATCATGTCTGCTGATGGTTCAGGACCCTTTTGACATGAGTTTTGTGGATATGGATCTGATTTTCAGGGACACAATCAATGCAGCAAAACCAACAAACACATACTGTTATTCTACAAGCACCCTAAAAGCAAGGAGAAATAGTCTTTTGGGGAATACCTCAACAGCAAATACAAGGAATGACTGCATAACAGCGATTCCCTTTCTGGCTATATAGGTGAGCTCTCCAAGTCAGCGTAAACATGTGTGGGGAGCTTAAACTACCATCACTGTATACATATGCTGTAAATAAAAAGAGGAAGCTGGCAGACAGGCTGTCAATTTAGCATTGTACCCATATTCAATCAACTAAATTAAACAATAATTCAGCACTTTACCCAGGTATACCAACACACTACATATATCCAAACTAATGTGCCCATATTAAAATTCCTCTGAAGGCTCTAGCTAAAGGGCTAGTTTCCCTTTAGCTCAAGTCAAAGGTATGATGAGAAAACGTACAGGTTTTTATTACCAATTATGAGGGTATTCATGCAGCGCTGCTTAAATATTATCTTCTAAAACTGATGAAGAGCAATGTAAGGGGGAGTTCTTCAGAAAGCAGAAGACCAAACAATTAAAGCTCTTAATTACAAGGCAATACCCAAGAACTTCAAGATCATACCCAGACCAAACTCTGTCCTTTATACCAATATTCATCCCTTAAAAAAAGAAGTCTACACATCATAATTCTCTATCATGTTTCTAAAGAATTTTAAGAACATTTCATGCACCAGTTAGTTCAAAGATCTGTGATACATTAAAAGTTCAAAGCTGCAGTTTCTCTCTTTCCTTTTATACATCATTTTAAGAAGCAAAAGTTAAGAGAAGGAAAAGTTGTGTGCAATTTAATATGCCTCTTCTCCCAAGGTTTGTACTTGTTGCTCTTATCCCAAGATTGTTGTGGAAAATTATTTAACACAGAGGAGAAAAAACAGCATATACTCTACTGATTGTGCTGAAACATAGATAGATCACGTTTGAAAGAATATGGGAAAATACAAACCAAGAATGCTATGTCCACAGAGGAGCACAGGTCAAGTACCCCCAGCCACCTGCAGCTGCCCCCAGTTAGCTACCATCTTGTATCTAGACAGCATCATAGTCGGTGCGCTACCATTGCCGAGAGAGAACATGAGCAGGTGGTGCAGTACTACCTCTAATTCATCATCTTAACCAGTGACATATAAAAAGCAGTGAAACATAAAGTGCTATTAGACCTGAAAAGCTGCCATAATTGCAGTAGCGCTGCTAACTAACCGTTCAGCCCCATGTTCTGAGTAATTAGGGCAATGGTTTATGACCAGCACTTGGTGGCATTAGTAAAATGTAACAGGAGATTGAGCATGACGAGTGGGCTGGTAAAGAGGAGGAGGAGCTGTAAATTACAGCTTCAAGGAATCACCTGTTAAAAACCATGTGTCCTTCTTTATCAAAAAGGAAAAAGTTCCCCATATCCAATGGGTAAGGAGAGAGGATTCAAGACAATGGCAAGATGTTGGTCTTTTGCAAGAATGCTTTTGACTTTTTTTTTTCCCCCCTGTTTCACAGACGGATTATGTGACTTTGCTCTGACAAGTCAGCAAGAGAAAGAAAAGTCTAGCAGACAGGCTTTTGCGAGATAAATTCTGTGTGCTTAAATGATTTGAGAAACATGTTTGCTACTTCCTGTTAGGATAAAAAGGCTGATGCTGTAAGTCACCTACACTGCAGCTCTGTACGCAGCAGGAGGAGACTGTGGGAGTTCAGCTGATGCAAGGAAAGAAACACCACGGAGGGAGGAGAAGCCTTTGCTTCATGCCCTCAAGTGCTAGGCTTACAACAGTGAAGATTCTGCAGAAGATGCAAGAGATGGAAATGCATGATTATTATTTTTCAGAGCCATTAAGAAATCTACTCTGAACTCCAGCACAACTCAACCTAACTGCCTTGTTTCAATTCCTACTTGAAGTCCAATAGCTATGTCTGAACTAGAGTATTCCTTTTTTTTTAAAAAAAAAAAAATTCTTTCAGTGGGGTTGGGAGGGGATTTTTGACTGAAAATTGCCAGCAGTGATGACTTTCCCACACTGTAGAAAACTGTTCTATTATTACTTAATCCCTATTATTTAAAATGTGCAGACTATTTCTAGTCTATATTTGTCTAGCTTAAACTTCGAGCCCCGCAATAATGTCACACTTTCACTTTTAAAAATTTAAAAGCTCTCTATTATTAAATTGTTGTTTACTATTGTAGGTAACTGTAGATTGTGATCGTCACCCCTCCACCTTCTCTTTTTCAGGTGGATACCTTTCATCTCTCATTAAAGGGCAAATTTTCCATTCCTTTTAACAATTATCATATTTAAGAATGAACCCCCTCTAATATAATAGCAGCTGTAAGCATAAGAAATGGATCACAGTCACACTCATGCCAAAACCAGATATATTTATTCCTACTTGATACTCTCCTGTTTACATATCTGGGGAGTGATTTAGTCCTTCGGCCACAACATTATCCTGAGAGCTCGTATTCATCTGAGTAACACAATGTCTTTTGCAAAAATCACTGCTTCCTAAGATACTCTATAAGGATGCCCTACATTCTTTGTTTTAAAAATGATGCATTTCAAAACAGCCCTTTTAAAATGCATCTTGCTCAGCTGCTCAGCTTAATTTACAATACAACTCAGTCTAACAGTGACATTTTGTCTCTGAATGTTTGGACTACCCTCTGTTTGAGCCATTCAATGCCAGGTGGTCTGTGAAAAGGACTTGCAAGACACCATTTCCCTATACATATACATATGTTTTCTTCTCCAAACAGCTGCTTAAGGCACAACTGTACACCCTTATTCTTTCAGTGGATGCTGCAATACAGGTAGCAGTGGCATCGTGAAGAGGAGAGAAAATAAGCCAACTCTGTTGGATAAGGCATAAAGAAAGGGTCATGCTGGGAGACTGGCTCAGCAGAAGGGAGCTGGCATATGTGACATACGAGGGAAGCAGGAATGACCCTTCTCCACATTTCAGATAACCCACCAGTGGGGCTCGGTGCCTCCCTACATCTGACACAGCAAGCTCTGAGACTGTCATTGCTGTCCCAGGGTCTGCATAGAGGGTACACGGCAAGGGGGTGTTAATGGGGAGAAATACATCTGACTGCCATGGAGGGAGAAGCAATGGGACTGAAAACCTTTATTTTCCTGAGAGGAAACTGATTTTTCATGGAGAAAAATCTAAATTAACAATCCTTTCCACCTTTGATTTTGGCAACAAAGTCAGCAGATTCTGAAGAGGAAAAGCAGAGGCATTTTCCTGCTGAAGAAAATATCCTTTTCTTATGGGGAGTAGAAGCTTCTACAGCCTCATCCCACCTGCCACACAGTGGTGCATGCCACATAACCGCATGCCTGGGGAAGCTGGCAAAGGTAATGACATTTCCTCTGAACCCTTGAAGGTGGGTAAAGAAAAAGGGCACTCGGTCCTTCCTCCGTTCTCTTTGAGCTGTCACAGCGATGTGCTGCACCCATAAAACAAGGCAGGGGCTGCTGAGGAATTCACAGCTCTGAGGGAGCTCATTTCCATCCTCCAAGAGTCAGACGCCTACAAGAAATATTGTGGTGAGCACAATGGCAAGACCGGAGAGGGAAAAAGTGTGTTTCTGGATTTACAGCCATTTATTCTGAGCCAACTGACAGCATCCCAAGTGGGAGGGTGAGGAACACAGGGTGTAAAATTAGTCTGCATCTAAATAAGAGACGTGGGTTTGGATCCCCCACACACCCCTTGCTCTGTTTAAACAGCCCAGCGCTGCCTGCAAACAAAGCCTAAGAAGATTATGTTCTGTGAGGATAATCTCAGCTTTCTAGTGCTGTCTTGGCTTCAGAAATACAGCATTCCAGTTTTCTTCCAGGGTCATTTCAATTCCTTTCCTATCAGCTGCTATACGCTTCTCCAGCTACTCCCTGATTTCTGGGGTGTAATGTTTTTAATGTTATAATTATCAAGGCTCCTCGGATTTTCCTGCCATTCAGGCTTGAGCGGGACAGATTCCCCACCCGAAGGTAATAGGATTAGCCAGTGAGCAACTTTCTCAGTGATCCAGGTACCCCTCAGAGAGCAGTAGAGCAGCATTCCCTGCGTGCGTGGGGAGCCAGCAGCCCGGAGCGCCTTGATGCCCACCCAAACGCATTATCCCCTCTGAGCATTAAATTATGCAGAAAATATTCCAGCAGCTCAAATATTGAGCAAGTGGTAATGATGTTGTCACTTTGGCAGAATGTGTAAATATCTGTGCAGATGGATAGCATTTGCAAAGAAGATGAGCGAGATGAGAGAGGACCCCTTTTATCTGCCCTGCACAGCTCCTGTGCCAGCAGGGGGGCTGGCTGCTGGCTGCCAGCCAGGGGACAGATGCTCCCATCCTGGCACACCCTTTCCCACTCACAGGCAGACCCCCTTGCCTGCCCTGTTGCAAGAATGAAGGGCAGTGCAAAGCAGTCTGCCTGGCAGGCACTGTGCGCTGAGTTCAAACATGCTGAAGCCCAAAGAGCGGCATCTGTTTATGCTGGGCTTGAATTTGGCTCCATGCCTGCCAGAAGACTGGAGAACATGCCATGTAGGGCTTTGGCCTGCTTTATGCAGGCTGGATCCATAGGTAAATGAATGTCAGGGCTATTTCACACGTTTGAATACACTGTGCATAATGTGCCTCGGCTACAGATATTGTGGCTATATTTTGGGGTACGTGTTGCCTCATTTACATCTATCAGTTGTATATAGAACATAAGCACAGCTATTAAGAGAACTGATAAATATGTGGGAAGAATGACTGAGAAAGCAAGCAACACAAGAACCAAGAGCAGAAAAAACTCTAAGAGCTGCAGCCCTCTCCTAAGGCAGGGTCTGGGGCACCTGGGAGCCCACTGCACAGGACAGGTGCAAATCTCTTGACTTCCCTGTGCCAAGACCACGGGATGGATCTTGTCCAACTCCTGCATGTCATGACCACATTAAATAGCCTGTGAATGCACCTTCTTCTTCCTCTGGTCTAAGGTAGGCTAGTCTACATTGTACTTGGTCTTATTGTGTTAACCTTTAGTCTTTAATTTGAGCTGTGAACATGGAAATTTGGCACTGACATGAAAGCAACACGCCAAATAACCAACATCCCATAAATAATGCAGTAACTGTAATTGTTCTTTGTGGCACCAAGTCCTGCAGTGTTGACACCGAACAAATCCCTTTGACTTCTATGGATGTTTGGCCTGAATATGGATTGACTGAATCAGCCTGCATACCACAGGCTGCAGAGGAAGTGGAGTGATAGAGGAAAAAAATGAACATGAACTAATGTCAAGTTCACCCTCAGGCTTAAGAAAGATTGAAAACAGCCAGTGCAGTGCCTCACTCCATCTTACCCCATTGATTTGGAAGTGCTGCATCAACATTTCCCAGAGTCTTTTACATGAGAGCTCGGGGTGGGAAATCCCAATTCCCAGTAAGGCCAAACAAATGCCAAAATTAATTTTAAAAACAAATGCTGCAATAAAACCACTTATTCTAATGTAATTTCTTTTCCATTGACATGTTGCAAAGCACAGGCAGAAGCACACCTCCTACAGGAACATCTCAAGGGTGTTTTGTGAGATTTCTCTCATTACCAACAAAAATGGCCGAGAAACTATCTAGGTGTTACAGAGTATCATTTCTTAAAACATGTTAGAAATCTCTGATGGATGCAATACAGTCTCTGTAGTCAAGACCTTTCAATTCAAAGTACTCCATCAGGATATACACACAGCACAACTGATCACAGCCTTCCTGAGGTGGCAGATAGTAGCTACACAGTACAAAGGAGTGAAAAAGAGATGAAATATTGAGATGCTTCTGAAAGGCTGTTAGAATACTTAATGCCCTTTCAGATCACATAGTTGCCCTGGGTGTTAAGACACAGATACAGTAAACCCCCCCAAGGCCCAGCTCCTGCTGGAAATCCAAGGTGCCAGATGAGGAGCCAGCCAAACCACTCCTGTCTCTAAATGCCCTGAGGTTTCCTGATGCACGAGCTCCTAGTGGCTGGATGCCTCTGCCATGGATCAGGTCCTCAGTGTGAGCCTTTCATTCTCTTCCCACAGCAATCAGGCTTTATAGCCTCATGCCAGATATAAGAAAAAGGATCGGCGTTGTGAAGTCTGACATCACTTGGTGATATAAGACATGAGCATGTGCGTATGTGTATGTAATTCTCTGTGTGTGTATACATGCAGACGCACACCCTCATCAGCCTGTGTTTGCTGAGAATTGTGACGCTCAAGCCCCACAGCCACACCATCAAAGGAACACCACCCCAGCCAAGCAAGGAAACAGGTACTAAAATGACAGCCACTTTGCATTTTGTATGAGGTTTGTCTCCTACATGTCTCTGTACCTCCACAAAGCCCTCTCATCACTGCTTCAAAGTCCATCTTGTTTCTCTCAGCTGATTAGGAAGTTTCATTCTTGCCTGTCTCCCCACCTCTCTGCCTGTCCCTGTGCCCTTGGCGTCAGTGTGTCCCGACAGCAGAGTCTCTATGGTGCTCTCCTATTACACTGTCTTTCCCAAACACCCCTACCACCACTAACTTCTTCATGCTGTCAGTCACCCACAACTACTTCTGCTCCTGCACCATCCACTCCAGGCAGACAGGAAAGTCAATTTTTGTCAGGCTCACTGTTCCCCCCCAGCCCAAAAGGAAGAAGCACGCGCTAGGCCCTGGGGAGCTTCCATGCTCCCAAGTCCATGTTTGTACCCTAACTCTGTCCCAAATCCAAACTAGGGCAAGAACTGGGTACATGTCAACCCTCCCACTTAACACCCTAGTTTTCATGAATGGAAAACCTGGAAAAATGAGAGGGTGAGGAGGTGCCACATGATCTCATCCTGGTAAAAGATCGAGATGACTGGGAGACCAAGAATTCACGGGGCAGTACAGTATAAATGCAGAGGTAAATTTAGCTATGGCCTGACAGTCTTGCTTTCCTGCTTGTAAACAGAGATAATCGCACTTCCCTAATTCATCACGAGTATTGAGAATAAACATAAAAGTTCTTGAGGCACATCATAGCATAAGAACACAACTCACAGAGGCACGAAAGATCTACAGAGGCCACGGCAAAGCTTTGCTTAGCTTACAGAGGACATACTCATGGAAGGCTGATTGCTTCCTAAATGGAACAAAACCACCTTAAAGCCATAAAACCTCCAGAGTACACCTAACGGTACTGGACAACCCCTCCCCTTCCTTTCACAAGCTCTTCTGACCTCTCTTTTTTCCTCTACCAGTCATCCTAACACAACCCAACAGCTGAGTTTGAGTAAATACTCTTGTGTACTTTACTAATGCCAGTTCAACAAATCCATCATTTCACTAGACTTCCTTAAGGCATGCACAGCTCAGCCTCTTCCTTTCATCCCAGAATCCAAGGTTTAGATGACCCTCTGTAGCTAGACAGCGTGAAAGCCATGGGTATACATCAAAGAACTCAGGAGCAGAATAAGCATCAGGAACTAAAACCAACTGACCTCTTCTTAGTCTCTGAGCTTGGCCCCTTTGTTTTCCAAGCCTTTGATGGACCAGTAAATCACTCTTCACTCCAATCACATTGAGACTTGCAGGTTCCTATGCCAAACTCTTCTTTCAAATAAAACTATCCAGGGGGTCAAAACAAAGAAGTGTGTGGTTGTTCTTCAGGAAGGACAAGTCAGATAACATGGTAATTTTATTTAGGTTCTCTTTGTAAAGGATTGCTAATGCTGTAGCAAATGATGGCTTCTAATCTATGCAGCACTGCAGCCTCACAGCAAAGGAGAAGTCTTAGTGAGCAAGTTGAATCCTTTTGGCAGGTTTATTCACTCATAAGGAATTCCTTTCATTATTTAGTACAAATAAAGATATACCTTCATGAAAGGCTTCTCATGCTGCTCACATTCATATTTGATAGCTGAACAGAGAGCTAGAGCCCTTTGCCTGTTCCACACCAGTGTGCAAGAGAGGTTCTCTTGTGAGACCGCTGATTTTTCAGAAGAACGTTGGGTTTTCATGCTGAATTGGACTGATGGTCCATCACATCTTGCCTTCTGCCTCTGAACTCCACTGAGGGAGTGAAAAGAGCTTGCAGCATGCTTGGCTCATCCAGTGAAGCCAGGTGTCACAGGGAGAGACTCCTTCCTGACCTCTACAGTGATTAGATAATGACTTGAAGCATGCGATTTTATTATCCCTCTGTTAGAGCCCGAATGTGCCTCTGAGTCACTGTCCATGAGGGCAGGGAGCGAACTGGGACTGTAAACAGGATTTCTGACTCTCTCTACTTTAATTCTACCCAGGATTATAGGGAAGCAGTAGAGACCCTATATATACCCTTCCTCTGCCCAGCCCTGTTCTCCTCTTACAGGAACACTAGCCTGCTACCATGATCACAGCCGCCAAAAGGTTTGGAGCTGGGTTTCGAGAAAGACAGGGAAGAGTTACTGCATCTCTTCTCCTGCTCCATGAAGAAGGCTGCACACAATCCAGGGTCTTACACCAGCAACTTGTTACTATTTTGAGCAAATGTATGAACTGGGTCCTGCTGCCCAGTGGCAATAGATGGTATAAAGATGTAGGGTTTGTTCACAGTGCAAAATGATATTTCTTTTCACATCTCTGCCGTGTGTTACTGGCTGGCCCTTCGGTCCCATATTATTGAAGACTGTGAGAACTAGATGCTGATCATTTGCTGTCTGATCCTTCACAGTCCTTGCACTAAAAGTTAAGTAGTCTTCTCTAACTCATCTGTCCTCAAAGCTAAATAATCCTCCTTTTCAGTATCTCCCCCACTTATAAACTTCAACAGTCAGTGCATCTTTTTTCCCTAGATTTTGCCAGTGCTAGGAAAACCCAAAGCAGAAGTGTGTGCTCTGATTATGTCCAAGCCAGAAACTGCAAGTGCAGAATTTGCTCGGGGAAACCACTGCAAAATAAACAGATGAGTAAGATACTCAACATTTTGCAAGCCTATAAAAAGCTGGGCTGGAACAGAGTGGGCAGGAACTAAAGGGCTGAGTGCCAATCAGGATAGCTGAGGGATCTGTTAATTTATCCCCCAAATATTTCCTCCTCCCTTAGGTTGTAACTAATAACACAAACTCCCATCTAATGCCACTAATGCTATTATGCTGGAAAGCCCAGACCTGAGGAGGGAAAAGGCAGTGTGGCAGCAGATGCCAGCAATCAGCCAAGATCAGAAGCAGAGCATGTCTCCTGGCTATATGTATGAGATAAATGTTGACTTCATTTCCATCTGCATCCCCCATACTCTGCTCCCCTGAACTCTCCCAGTGCCTCCTCTTCTAAAAACTCTGCTCTGTTCATGTTGAAATGATAATTTTTAATTTATTCTGCTTTTCTGGTTGCTGTGCTAACCCAGGGCTTGTGCTGCTTGGTGTCTAAGCAGCTTGTCCTGGGGATACGGTTAAACCTGCCTTTGATCAGCATTTAATCCTTCAAGGTGCTCAGGGGGCTGCAGTTTAGTTTCTATGTGAAAGCAATTAGAAAAGATGGAAAGGAAGGAACAGGACTCTCACTCTTCTTCTCCCTCCAACCCTCCCTTCCCTCCAAAAGAAACATTTATCATGTACTGGGATGGTTGTTACAGCGGGAGGAGAAGCTGCTCCATGGGCCTGGCCCAGATCTGATGAATGTGAGAAGTGGGAACACTGGCCACCAGGAGCCTAATCTGCCTATCTCCACAGGTAGCCCAAAGATCTGGGTTATTTTGTTCCTCAGCTAAATATAAGCTGCTTGTTAAGGAGAGAAGCTTATCCTCCCCTCCCTTTCCTCAAGCCTCCATCAGGGAGGACAAGTAGAGGTAGCATTTTTAACAGATGGAAGCCAAGTTCTTCAAGGGAGTCTTTCAAAGTAAATAAATAAAAAGTAACTTGTAGTTCCTACACACAGCTAAATATGTATGTCTAGATAAAGCCCTAACTGTGGGGTACAGCCATCTGCAGGGATGCAGAAGCTGCAGATGGAAAACAAGGGGAGGAGCTGGGGAAGAATTTGAGAAGGCAAGACTAGACTGGATGAAGAAAGGCAACTGATGCCAAACTTCCCAGAGAAAGCTACTTAGAACAGGATTCTGTTAATGCTCTGGAACAGCATCTTTAGGAAAACTCCACACCTAAAATCACTTAAAACTAAGTGGTGTGAGGTCCACATCAATGTATTGCCACTGCACAGGACTTCCCCAATAGGGAAAATGCACCATCCATTTTAGCAGTTTACAAGAACTTGGCACTTCCAAATCAAAGAGCAGCACAGTGCCCCCTTGTCCCACATATTTTTGGTCTCAGACTTAAAACGTAGAGGCCACAAAATGGTATTTCTTGACCTCTCTGTATGCAGAGCTGCTTCATCACAATTATCTGGCACACACTTTTTTGTTATTAGCTAGATCCTGTCAGCCAAGCTCTTGATGTCACAGAAATGAGATACAATACAGCTTCTCTATCTACCTAAGGTACTTCTAGAGTGCTGATCAATGTAGTTATCTAGGAAATGTATCATCAGGATATTAAAGTTGGTTATCATTGCCCAAGTGCTGTGGTGGGTTACTCAGTTTGAGATTAAAGGTATAAATCTAAAAATAGATGGAACCATAACAGGAGGACTTTGCCACTGCTACTACTTACATATGGCTCAGTCTAGTAAACCTGGGACATGCTATAGCTCCTGGATTCCACTTGTTCTGAAACAGAATGGTTCTGTGCACCTGGATGAAGTGCTGCTTTTCTTTTGGCCTCAGTAATCTTACGATACTTAGTTTCCTTATGAAACTCAATTTTCAGTGAAATGGAATTAAAGATATTGTCCTATTTTGGTAGGATAGTTTTAGCTGGCTCTAGACATGTAAACAGCTGTAAAATTGCAAATAATAATTTATCTCATTTGCACTTGCTTACGGTTACACAGTTGTAACTCTTTGTATGCTCTTATGTATTTCTGCTCTGTAACTGGAGACGAGAATTAGGATTTTAACCTGCCACTCGTCGCATAATAAAGTACGAGTCACTCACCTCTTGTATCCAGAAAAAAATTCTAGTAACCATACATAATTTTGAAGTACCAAATAAACTTCACTGCTTGACCTAAGTCTCGCAAATCTTCATACCATGACACCACACTAAAGGACTGCCAGTTGAATGAGTAGCAAAGAAATGAAAATCCCTTAGCAGTTAAATATGCGACTTGTTCAAATACCACACAGGAGAAACATTTTTCATCTGGTATGGAAAATAATTTAGAAACATATCAGCCCCATTTAGACATATGCTAAACTCTGTGAAACACCCCTTTTTATCACATTTAAAACACGTGGGAAATACTGATGATACAGGGTTAAACTGGTCTCTAGCAGAATTAAAGCAGATTCCAGGGGTGACCCTGCAGATAGGAGCTGCCTGCCATCCGCTACACCCTGCTCCATAGCTCAGAGCTGCCTCGGGGCAGGCGAGGAGCAGCCCCTTCCTTCCCTCTTCTGCTGCTCCAAGCCCTGCAGCCTTACAAGGACTCTTGCTTTCTCATCTCTTGTTCTGCTCTGCAGCCCTAAAGAAAACGCTGCCTGTGCTCTCCCTCCCCTGCAAATACACAGACCATTAACTTTGCTACAGAAAAAAATACTGTTACCCTAGGTGTGCTAGCAGAAAAGTAACTAAGAGGCACTTGAAAGAAAGAGTTAAATCAATTACAAAAACATGTCCCAACCCCCCTTACCTGAGCTTCAGTTTTCCTTACCCATTTTTTTCCTTCTCAGGCTTTTTCAATATAGAAAAAATTGTGTTAAAAAAAAAAAAAAAAAAGCCAGCTAGGTCAGCAGGAGCTACATGCTGATTAGAAAAGTTTTGCTTTGGGGAGTGCAGGTTTGGGGGCAGGAGGAAATGAAGCAAATAAATGGTATTAATCCTTTAACCTTTTTAGCTACTACATTAAAAAGTTGGCAGTGTTATCTTCTAATCCCAAAGCCCAAGTGCAGCGTATTATTCAGCAGACTGCATTCCCACACTTCACACCTCCCTAAAAGCTTTCCCACATGTGTGCCAGTTTTACCAGCTACCTGGAGGACTAAAAGAGAACTTGCTCGCTAATTCTCAACCTTAGAGCAATCCTGCTCTGTTCCTTGAATGGCAGGGTGAATAGGGCACTATCTTTAGAAAGCCTTTGCTTGTTCAGTTACACCACCTTGCTTTGCTATTAGCCCTGAGCCCAAACCACACTACTTAGTAGAAGCATCAAAAGCATTCAGTGGTGGTCTAATTCTGCTCTCCCTGCTTTGCCCTGAGGTGTGAATGCCTCTGCTGTGGACCCTGAAAGCTGATGAGCAGTGCACAAAAGCATGATGAAACAGCGCAGGCCAAGACATGAAGAAAAAGTCAGTATCCAAGTAAGCCTGCAGGAAGAATTTAAGGAGTCAGGATACAAATAACAGAATTAGGACATAGCCAGAAATGAGGATTAACACTAGACAATGTCAGTGACAATGAGTGATGAGGATTCCCAGTTGCATGTCTAATACCAAAAATATCTCCACAAGTAACAACCTGCCCTCAAGCCCCAAGAAGAGTGAGCTCAGTGCTGAAATGCCAGAACTGCCATTTCAGATGAAATCTAGGCCCATATAGTCCAGTATGTGCCTATGACAGTAGCCAGTGTCACACCCTGCGGTGAAAGGACAGCAAACACTGCTGTAAGAGGGAACTGATACAGTAGAACAACTAATGTAGTTGGAATAAACAGGCAAGAGTTCAGACACAAAACCTTTTTCAGGTTAAAAAACTAGTCTGTTATAGTCCAGTTTTATCAGTTGATTTACTAACCTTGCTTCATTTACACACTAGCACCATTATAGCCACAACAAGAATATTAACTACAATTTGCTCTAGTAAGTTTTGGGAAGATGTGCTCCTGTACCTCCTAGGTCTCATCCTCATTTCTAGGGGTAAGCCTTGAAACAGCAGGTTTCTTACTAGCAGTGAAAGACCTGTCATGCTGCCTTGTCAATGGCCCCTCTGCGGCACAGCCTCCCCAACACCATGCTGAACCATCTTCTTGGTCCTACGTCAGAGAGATAAGGAAACACCACTCAGTTAAAAGTAGAATTTGACAGATTTAGTATAATTAATATTGATGTTTAACAATTCTAGATCCCCTGCTTCTTTGCAAGTTCATCCACAAATGCAATATTTCTCCAGGTCTGCAGGGAACATGATACCTGTCCTTTGATCTCGTCCTCTTTCGAGTTACAAAGTAAGATTTCATATTAAGATCTGGGGGGACGGACAAACTGCTTGGAGTTTTGGTGTAGCATTACAATGTACTGAATGTACTATTTTTCCAGATCACAGCTTCCCTTGGATTCTGTCATGGAAAGGCTGACACACCGGACAGACCAGGGAAGAAATTAGATCATATGCAATCTGTCACTCTCTCTCTTTTTTCCTAAGACACCTGAAGCAGATAAAAAACAGAGAGAGGGTGTCAGATCCCCACAGGGTATAAACTGGCATAGCTCTGCTACAGTCACTGAGTAGAATGAGTCAATATATTGATACCTACTGAGAAGTTATCCTGTGTATCTTAAAATATTAACACCAGAATCAACATGAAGTAAAAGGGAAAGGGGCTTTCACCTCATCTGTTCAGATCTCCAGCCTAATGAACGTATGACTTCCCTAACATACACACTTGATAAAATGAGCCTGGCTGAGTCAGAGAGGCACTGCAGCACCCCTCTGCCCCTGCCGATCACTCTCCTCCTCCCAAACACCCACTTTCCGCCCCAGAATACGCCTTGCTCTGCTGCCACGCTCCTGTGGCAGGCAAAAAGTCCCCTGCGCCAGAAGAAGAAACAAAAATAATAGCCTAAGCAGGCTTCTAAAAATCAATTCTCTACCTGCAACTTTTTATTTACAAGTAAAATGGTCCACATTCTGCTATTACTGATATCAGCATAAACCTGGAAGTTTGCTGTTAAAGACAGCAGAACAGAACTAGGATCAGAACCAGTACCCTCCTGTTGTATCTGAATTTACAGCATATTTTGGCGGTATGTAACGTGTGGTCTCACTTCTTCTTGTGCACATTGTACTAGATCATGAACACATTATTTAACCTTTCTAATTATTTCTAATTGTTTCTGATTCTGACTAAGATCAGAACTTTTCTTCATTAACTGTTGTATCAGCATTACCCTCTGTGAGGCCAATCCATAGCTCCTTGCTTAGACAGAAGTGTCCAAAAATCGGATTTAGAGGAAACCACAGTCAAGTGGTACTTTGCCTGGCTGTTAGATGATGAGAACAATCCTATGGTATTTACACATATAACAGCTGAGAAACAGACAGTGCTGGGTATCTGTGGAGGTACCTTATACCACTTTTTGTACAGCACTCTCTCTCCTAACTGCAGGAGCCAGTTAAAAAGACAATTTCCGTGCTCTGAAAGGCTGGGGTTTGCAGCCTGGAATGGAGGATGAAGAACAGCAGCAGCGCTGTCCTCCTTGGATCCCAACACAAACCATACAGCATAGGCAGGACCTCTGCATTTCCCTCCACTGTGGCGTGCAGCTTTCCAAATTTGCTCCATTAGATGCAGTATTTGGCCTCATAATCTCCCCCCAGCACTGGCAGACACCAACCAGACTGGAGAAACTTTGGGAATTCTCAGCTGTGTCATACACAGCAAGAGAAATAATCCAAAGGATTGGACTCCCCTGAAAATCTCTGGCATGGATGTGGTTATTTCTAAAAACAAAGTGGACTGTGGTCAACAGCCTTTGGAGACTTCTGCTGGGTTGGGAAAGTTTAATAAGCAGACATGCTGGGCAAAGGATTAAAATGCTTCCGTATTACATGTCAGGAATAAACACAAGGTGATTCAACTCAATCCACTCAATGCCTTCTTGTTCCTGTCACACCTGTAAATGCTACTGACCATCACCTAGAGACGGGCTTCTCTAGGATAAGCATTTTTACCATCCAAGGGAGTTTCCTCGCAGTTAGATCTGAAGGACCACCCTGTCCCTCCTCCCCTCCCAGCCTCTGCTTCCTTTGGCAGCATTCTGGTGCAGATTTTCTTAGATAATACAGTTGCTTTAATGTTTTCAAACTTAAGACTTCTTAATTCGAAAAATGGTCTTTTAAAAACTGCAACATTTTACTTTTCAACATTTTTCATTTTTGAAACATTTAAAATGCTAATCCTTTTATCAAAAATTTTATTGGAACTGTTATCGAAACGGTTATAACTGTAGTAAACCCCCTTAGAACATGAAAAACAAATCCATTTTGAATGCTGTGAAACAGAAAAAGCATCAAAACCTCTATATTGAAAGGGTAAGTTGAAAAATATTTTCCAGCCCAGCTCTTCAGAAAGGCAGGCAGTTAACCCACTCCTTGCTGCACTCCTTCCCTCTCCTCTCTTCTCTGCAAATGCAAGCACTGAAATGAGTCTGAATGTCCCTTTCAATGCGGACACAACAAAGACTGAATTTTCCGCAGCCTACCTACCCACAAACCTACCAACCAGTGTTTCTAGGGGGCTAGCTATTCACATGCCCACCATTTCATGTACAAATTGTGAACTATACAGCTTAAGGACACTCTGAATGGACTGCTTTACTGGGCCACACTGTGCAGGAAGAGACACAGAATGCTAAGCGGTCCTGACCACATGCATACAACCACTGCTGCTGCATGCACACATCAGTGGTAACTGCTTGGGTCTCTCCCCAGAGCTATTTAAACTGTAGAAAGTAAGCCCAATGAATAGGAATTAGGGACCCTACTTGTCTTTTACCTCTAAAATGCCAGTGCTAGTGAATACCTGTACGGAAAATCAACAACAACAACATAAAGGGAGAAAGTAAAACCTTTCTTGAGACGAATTAAGATCTTTTAAAAGTGTAATGTAATGGTGCACAGCTGTCACAAAAGCCACTGCATGCTGCACACTCTCCCTCTTGTTTAAATGCTCTCTGGGAGCACAGCCTTATAGAGGTTCAGTGTAACAACTAAAAGGGTTGTCATGTTTAATGGAGCCAATGATGGCTAAATCTCAGTCCCCGGTTAATCATTTGCTCTTGCCAGCACGGTAAAGCTGAGCATCCCAAATCTCCAGGACAGTTGTGTTAATGGAATAAGCAAAAAAGTCAAGTGAGATGCTATCTGAGCCTGCCTGATGAGATTGCATTTTGCAGACAACCCTGGCTTATCTTAGATGATGAACTATCGGGGATAAACAGTCTGTTTCCCCAAGACCTTGACTTGCAGGTGGTAGGGGAATACGAATAACATCTAGGCAGCTCAATACAGATTAAATGAGGAACTGGATAAGATCATGGTGTTAATGAATATCCACTTCAAAAATATCCCCAAATACCTAGTCCAATAACCACGCAATGCAAAGGATTAAGCTTCTGGTATATATTATTTTAGGACAGGTAAATTAAGGGTAAAATCAAGGACTCCATTCTAAATGTAATGTGTATATGCAGACATATATCATTCTTTCCATGTGTACACTTACAATAATACTTGACTTTTACATAATCAAAAACTATTATGTATCTCAAAATGCTTTACAAAGCTGGGTCACTATCGTAATTCCCACACATAGGAGGAAACTGCAGTAAGTAGTTCGCATAATTTGGCTAAGATTATAAAATCAGAAAACGGAAGATCCAGAAACAGATTCTCAGACCCTGCTCTCCTCCAGATTCACAAACACAGAGCGATGTACCAATGATGTTAGCAAGAAATAGTTTGGTAAGAAAGACATAGACAGAAATCTTGCAAAATTAAGACAAAATGTTGTCCAACATGTCTGTGATCTTATCAAAATTATATATTCCATTTGATAACTGCCACTGAGAAACAAATTTTAAAACATCTAATTTAGGTATACAAATCCATAATGTGCAGAGACATGCAATGATTATTCATTTATGCAAATGTGACTGTATTATATTTGCCTGAACAAGGTACTGTACTGTATTGCATTAACATATCATATTGTTTATCCTAAACAATGTATTACCTAAACAGTGACTTGTTTGGGCTTTAAATTTACCTAGCTTTAAACACCAAAAAAACATGGTATGGCACCTAGCAGTAAAGGTGGGATTGAGCCACAGTTCAGGCTTGCTCCAATAGCAGGTTACAGACTGGAATTTCTTGGTGCAGAATTAGTGCGGAAGTTCACAATGAAATATTTTCATAACAGAATCAACGATACTTTAAGAAATCCACAACCACAGCCTGGCTTGGAAAAACCTACAGGACTTTTGTTTTGGAACAAACGGGGTTTGTTCCATGGTGGCGGTTAAAATAATACCATGACCTTATTACTGATGTATGATACTGCTCCATCGTCTTTGAATGCTTTTTCTCAGAATCCCACTGATACCAATTTCAATTTAAAAATTCCTCTTCAATTAAGATCCCAGCTACAGAGTCATAATACCACAAACATCTGGTTTTAAGGCTAAAAACTTGGGAAGATAGCATGGTTTAGAATATTCGCTTCCAGAGTCCCAGTCACCTACAGCTAAGATCCATAAATATTTCTCATTCCTCCTGCTGTTCAAGCCACACTGTATCAAGTAAGGGAGAAATAACAGCAACTATTTTGGGAGCCTTCTAAATGGATTAATGCTCATGTAACCCGGGCTTTCAGAACAGTTCTAATGGCATAAATGTGCGTTTTTGTCTGCATTTGTGTCCAAATCTTTTTATGACTAGCATTGGTTGAGAATTTTCCACTGAAAGGTAATTCATCAGAAGTAAACTATTTATAGGAATTGTTCTATATTCGGTTTTAAACAAGTTTAGACATTTAACAATAAGGTTTCAAGTTTCATTAAAAAGATGTTTTGTTTGGAAAGCTTAATAAATAAATACTTAATGAAGTTAAAAAATGTCAAAGATTCAAACTCTTGTAATGATGTTGTTATACCCATGATGATCAAAGGATATAAATAAGCAAGATTTGCCCTTAGTAGACCAACCCATATAGAAGGATAAAATACAAAATATAAGGAACATAAACCCTATTCAGATCTAAAAGTGTAACAGCAGCTTTCAAAGGTACATGCAGGTTTAGACTAATAGCTCTGAATTCAACATTGTTACCTAATAAATTAGTCAATTTGAGGGAACAGGTTACTGCTACCTGTAGATCCATGGGGAGTGGTACTAGCAATAGTAACATGCTCTCTCCCTCAGTGGGACAGAGAGAGAACTAATTATTGCCTATAGGATGTGAAGGAATTCACAGGCAGCAGGATGTAAGAAGAAATACAACGTACTGTAAATCAATTTTGCTATACTGAGCCCTTGATTTTGAGAGTCTAACAGTTACAAATTTTAGTTTCTAAGATCTTCCTTTGAAACTGTTTTGAAGGACTCCCTTGAGGATCAGGGCTGATAGGTTAGAGTGGTTATTTGTAAAAAATGTTCTCCCACTGTTAACCGGGTGTTTCTATTTACTGTCTGTGTGAGTTCACCATGGCACACGGCAGGTTTCTGGTCTCACCAGCTTCCGTTTCATGAGGGCCTTTGCAGCACTGGATGACTTTGCAGCATTGGTCCATATTCTGGACCACGCATGTGTTAAATCCAAGGCTTTGGACAGTTTTATTGTGAGTGACTTTTTACCATCATGACTACAGAAACGAGGCCATCTGTGGCTTGGTTTCATTGGATTAATTTTGTTTCTGGTGATGAATTCGGCAAGGTTGTTGCAGAAGTAGTCCAAGGGCTACAGGCATTTTAGGGAAGGAATGTGTTTTGGGAAAACATATTTTAATGATGTTATTTTTTCCTATAAAAGTTTAATGGTTTTCTGTTTAAGTTCCTGCATATGGTGTTAGGTCATAAGCAAGTGTATACAATGGGTGTGTTTGTGCACAGAGAAAGGGTTGTTATTATCGTTGTTCTGCATCAGGTGCTTGGATGTTTCACATAAAGATATGACCTATCTCCCTTGAACAGTAGCTGTTGAAAGAAGATACTTGGACTGACCCTCTCTGAATTCCTTGGGATAGTCAGCTCAACATTTTCAACATTTTGGGATTTTGTCCCATATCATAGATGGAAAAAAAGAAATCTTGAATAAACTAGATGGGACAGCTCTTCATTCTCTGTACCCTACCCTACTTACATCATAGGTTACTACAACAGAGGGAAGTCCTTTCTGCCCAGGCCATAAGTTCCCTCGCATCTCTTTTCTGCTGCTGAGTCTGACAACTGCTAGACAAATACAAGAGATCAATAGAGATTTTCATCCAGGGTTGGCACAATGTACATGAATGCTCTGCACACTACCACAGCCAAGGCTGAAATTGGAATCCACGGGTCAGAGCTACTTCTTTAGACATGCAGGTACAGACTGTGCCAGCAAGGGATCTGACGTGACCTCTAGCCAGCTGGGAGCGCGGTGCCAGCACAACAGACTTTGTCTTGACGCCAAACGTCTTCTGGTTTGTAATGGCGAAAGTAAGATCAGGCTGATTATGCCTCCCAAGCCTCTAGGAAATAAGCAAGTATTTCAACTTCCCATTACCACCTGGGAGTTTAGAGTATGCAGAGGTGAAGCTCTGATTTGTCTAGAGCTATAGCAGAAGGCAGGGTCAAAACAGGACCCATATCCAGGAGTTGTTGCTTCCATATTCCTTGCTTAGACCACTCTGCCTCTTCCCCTGTGGGATATTCTTATCTGAAAGCTGCTCTTTGGGAGGCTTACATTAATTTAGATGAAAACACTGAATAGAAGGGACTTACTTCCATGCACCGTAGACTGTAACTGAAACACTGTGAATACATGGCAGCTGCTGTTCAAAAGTGGACACAACAGGCTTAATGTCTATGCAGTTCGGAGGCAGAAGAGAAAACATTTCTGGCAGCATTTAGTATGGCTGAGGCTGTTTTTACTACATCCAAATGCACACAAATCCAGCTTTTCTGCAAAGCAATGCGTAGTTTCTCTCTCACACATACACATCGTATTTCCAGTCCTCAGAAGTCCCTGATGAGGGTTACTATTAGGAAGAGAAAGAGGTATGGCTGCCATATGCACATATTTCCCCAAATACGTCTTATTCTTCTACCTGGAAATTCCATCTGAGGAAACTGGAGGGTTGCGTACATGCGTCTGGCATTTCTGGACATCCAGTTTTCCAGTGCTTATGCACAGGTCAATGCTATAATGCATGTGCAGTCAGCCAAATATTCCAGGAAGACCCGATGCACATGCACCGTATCAACAATCTGCCCACAAACAGTAAATCGTAAGTATTTGAGACACATTAGTCTTGAGGTACATGAATGGATCAATCATGACAGTCAGCGCTTCTTGGTAGTGTCAGCCTAACTATGCATGTGCCTCTTTCCCCTGTGCATATATTTCCGTGAGCAGATCCTAGACAGAAACACAGTCATGCCACCAAGTAAAAGCAATGTGAAAGGTGCAGTGGACCGGACATCACCAGTGCCAGGTTGTACTGTCAGGTTTGACTTTGTGCACAGCTGCATTCAGGCAGCCTAAAATCTATTAACCTCCGAAGCCTATTAATTAGGCACCCTGATGGCCTGGAGTTAAGTGACAGAAAGCAGTAAACCCAGGGACTTCAGCAGAACTCCTGCTGTTTAAATGTGGCGACAGTTTCTGACTCAGCAAACTGCTTTCCCTCTCCATGTCCCATTTTCTCATCTTAGAACCAGAAATACAAAAACTGGTTGCTTGCCCCCTATCAGTGCTGTGATGCTTTAAGAAGCTACATAAAATGCTTTGAGATAGCAATGTAAAAATAGCTAAGCAAAAAGTTAGCATAAGAAACAGACTTATTAATAAAGAATGGCATGTGAAATTATTGTAACTAGGATAAAACTGCAATGAGTCTGCTTCTCAGTTCTTTACAGCATAAGATGATCACCATTTGTGAGGTCAAGGAAAAAAACCACAACCCTCCCTTGGGATATACAATTAAACATATCAAAGAGGTTATTTGGATCCATCTGTAGCAACTGGCACTGGCCACAGCCAGAGACAGAATACCAGACCAGACGGACCAATGTGTATGGAAATTCTTATCATCTTCTGTGATTAATTTCTTCCTTCAGGTTGGATATGTCTCTTCTAATTGTATATCAACATCTAACCAAAATTGGTGCTGACGTATCATTGATTGTTCTGTGAGTTTACCTGCAGCTCAGCATTCTGGGACAGTTTAGTCTCTTGCTTACCTCAACTCTAATACAGGATTTCTTTATCAGTGAATTTCTACATTCACTCATACGTTTTCCAAGCCTTGTCCTCAGAGATTACTGACAGAATCCATGACTCAACTGTAATTTGAGCCAAAAATCTTTTTGAGTTCCTGGATCTTTGCTACTGTAAGACTGTAGCTGCAAGACTGCAGACTATAAGACTCCAAATGATTTTCTAATAGTACAGTCTTGTCCGTGAATTTATAGAGCCTAGGTTTGCATGGCAGGATCCTAAAACCTTCCCACAAATTCTTTTGGAATGACTGCACTGTTTTTCTGTGACTCATTCCGAGACACGCAGAGCAAGGAGGATGTAAACAGCAAAGATAACAGAAATCTCGTCTTTTACAAGAGCCATCCACTGCATTTTTGGTTTTTTGTTTGAGGATCATATAAGTAATAATTATTATTTAATTTTATAATTATTTTATTTATAAATAATTTATTTTATAAATAATTAGAAACCATTAGCACTGCACCAGAAAATGATGACATTGCATTGTCATATCACATCAGGGACTCTGTTGCCATATTTTAAACTTCTTGACTAACTAGGACTTGTGTAAACACAGTCAAGTTCAGCTACATGATGGCCAGGGACTGAATCAGCTTCTCTAGAAGGTGCCCTTGAATCCAGGAACCCAGAAAGGTTATAGAAAAGGGTTGCTGTAGAATGGTTGCTCAGGCTGTGAAATGGGAAAAAAGAAGAAACAAAGAGCTCCCGCAGATATGACTGCTTTGTCTTTATTCAGTACTCAGAGGGAAACAGTCTCCAGACACAGCCCCTAGCCCCTTCTTGAATCTGAACTCAGCTTCCCTATGGACATGAATTACACATAATCCTAAAGCTCAGCAGAAACTTAAAAACCAGATACTGCTTCTGAAGAGAAGCAAGCTTCCCTGAGGAGAAATACTACACATATCCCTATGTACACACGCAGGGGTGCCCAGACAAAAATGCCCACTATTCAGACACTGCATTTGAACAAACTGCTCCTCTTTGCCTCCTGTTGTGTAACAGGGGAGCACAGGCAGGGCAAGCACACACCCCCAGGCACCACTGCAGTACAGCCCAGCCTTTACCTGGGCCTGTCCCAGTGACCTTCTTAGTAATACAAACAAAGCATTGCATAGCTCCTCCCACGCTGAGCAGCAGCAGAATCCACCCTTTCTCCCTCCATAGAAAATAATTTTTTTAAAAAGTGCCTTGACTCTTTAGACTGGTAGGTAATAAGCTAAATGTATTGAAGTCTTGTTCTAGATATTGGCAGTAAGACTTCCAAGAACACAGGCAACGGTAAAAAAAAAAAAAAAAGCTAAATGGGTGTTTCAGTCATCACAGTAACTGGATTTGTAAAAACATACGGAATACTTTGCAGTCTAGGTCCAAGGTCAAAAAAGTGTGTGGCTAAAAGACCACTGTAAATTGAACATCAGCAGCATGGGGCTCCGGTGGGCAAGTTGCAGACCCTACAGCCTTCTGCAGAGCACCCTGAACCTCCTCAGCTCAGAACAAAAGAAGCCAACACGGCAGCCCTGCTGCTGAGCTCTGATACTGCTCCTTCCTTTCCTATTTCTTTAATGCATTTTTCCCTCCAGCTTCAAATTGTCCACGTCTTTTTGTTGAGAACTACTTGGATCTTTAACGGTTCTTCTGATAATCCTTGCCTCCTTTACTTCTGATCAAAAAGAAAGAATGGGAATTGTACCCTTGACTGATTTACACTTGAGCTTAATTTCCATCTCCCTCCTCTTCTCTCCCTCCCTTCTTCTTTCTCTCGCTAGCTGAAATCACCTCGATAATTTTGTTCACAATTTTTGGTAAAATGAATTGATTGAACAGTTGCAGACAAAATCTAACTTATGACAGAAGTAGAAGACAGTAAACAGGGACACTGAAAGTAGAGGCTGGGGTGATGTGGTCAGCTCTTTGGATCACTGGTGTAAAACATCCCCCCAGATTTCTGGAACCAGCGAAGAGAAATGCATGTCCATAATGCTCCTTGAAGCAGTAAATGAAACCGTCACCAGCAGCAGAGAATCACTCACTCTCAGAAGAAATGACTGAAACAAAACACTGCATTTAACCACGCAGCCCAGGCATTCCCCATTCTTCTGACACTGTATTCTTGGGATGAGGATCAATATTTCTTTGCAGAACTGGCTGCATAAAAAGGCACCAATCCTTCTCAGGGCATTACAGGGATGAATTCCCAGGACTTCATCCAAAGACAATACCAGGAGCCATAGCGCTGTGATGGTCCCTAAATTCAAAGGACCAAATATTCTGGCTGAAGTTCAAAAATATCTTTCCAGTATGTTGGGAAAGAACAATAACAATATAGTGCTTTTCCTTTCAGATGGGTTATGTCAGGATCTAAAGAGATTTTAAATACTCATCACATTTCTGCACTACAGCATTGGGAAACTGAAACACCTGGCAATGTATGATGTGTCTCTAAAATTCACCATCCAGTATGTCAAGGTAAGCCAGTGGCAGAGCTAGGGAAAAAGTTTGGGGGTTCTTGTCCTCAGTCCTGCTCAGTGCTGCTGCTGAGGAAAAACCTCTTCAGCATTGCCTCTTGCCAAGTGGGATATGGCTTCATTGACATCAATGGCAAAAATTCTCACCAGGGAATGCACAAAAGGCTCAAGTTTTCACCATTTCTGTAAATCAGCTATCAAGTATTAATTAGTCTAGTAGGGGAGGTTGCTCATTTTGCCAGTGTGTATTTTCCTAATGACTGGGCCAGGAAAAGTAGCCTGAGGCTATGGCTTGTTAAGTAGAAACGAACCCACCTGGAATACAATTACCTGAAATGAAATAAGCTTAGATATACGCTACTGGCATTCATCTGAGCAGAATTTGCCACCCTGATCTTTGGTTACAAGACACATTCTTTTTTTCCTAAGACCACACACATCAATTCTGGAGGACAGGCACCCCCATCACCTTACTCTGTTCCAGGCTACTGCAAGCCTGGCGTGCTCATAGTGCCTAGTGTCAGAAACACGAGTAACCAGGTAAAGGGATGCTTGCAGGGCACAGACTTTTTTTTCTCCAGATTCTCCATAGAAAAAAAAAAGTTTGAAAAGACAAAAGTAAGAATTCTCTGCTCTGTTTCTCTTCTTCAAGCCTGTATAAGGTGCTGAATACATTTCTCAAGGAAAATTAATTTCTTTGCCTTTTCCTTGCCTCTAATGAACTGCCTCTGAATGCATGAGGGCACAGGAAGGAGAGCAGACTCCATGGCGAGATAATAAAAAACGAAAAAGCATTCAACGCCATCAGTATCTTGCAAACCTACACTGAAGGATATATGCCGGACTGCAGACAGGGGAGCAAGATCAGGGAAACTTGGAATAGCTTCGGCATTCATTACTTAACTGCAAAGAAAAGATGATATTGGGGGAACAGGGGGTCCTTCTGCAATCCTACAGAGAGGTTACGGAAGCAGATGACTAGATGTAGGCCACATAAACTTAAGATTTCTCTAAGTCCTGTCCAGGCCACCAGCATTCTTAAACACTGCACTCAGTGGACATCAGTGAATGACAAACTCTTCTGTGAAAGCCAGGACATCATAATTATCAGTAGCATAATCAGAATGTGAGAAAAGCTAAGATGGGCTACCATTACACAAGTAAATCAAGAAGAACAAACAAAGGAAAGAGGAAAATGCCAGTTTTTTACCTACTGTTTCCACTTTCACCTCACCAGATACTAAAAGACCCACAGTGCTTGTAGGTCAGAAAATGTGTCTATATAACTACAAGCTCCTACAGTCTTTGGACTGAAACTGTCTCAGATGATCACCATAACTCAGGGAAGTTACAAAAGATGAAGTACAAGAAACTCAGAGGTTTTAATCCAATAAACACAGTGATTCCTGAGTGTTAACCAGTGAGAATCTTTCCAGAGTAGACAGCCAGGTGGAGACCTTGGCAGAACCCATTTTCTATGTATAGTCCAGGCAGCGTAATAACTGAATCAAAATGAATCAGGCCTTTTTTTATATTCTTTTTGTTGAAAACACTTGCATTTCTTTAACAATTTCAGGTCAATTCTTGTTTTAGTCAAACATGTTCACTTGCCCTGCAGAAGGCAAGCAGATCTCAAACCATCTTGCAACATTTGCTAGCACACGTATATGCTTAAGAAACCAGTTTTCCTGCTTGACAAAATGAGCAGTGCTGCAAGTTTTCAATTTTAATAAAACACTGGTAGACTTGGCTTCTCTAAAGCTCTGTAGGTGAGATAAGGAGAAACACTGTTAATGACCAGTGTGCTCAATAGACAGTTGTCTACTGTGTGTTCTCTCCCTTAAACACCCCGTAACTGCCTTCCCAATGCTATTTGGGAAATTTCCATACTCTGCTGCTTTGCCCTCATGCTATGGTTTGAAGCGGTGGAGGACATTTGTGCACTGAAACATCTGGTAGCTGAAACAGCAAACCTGCAGAACCAGCTAGATAGAAACATTTCCAGACATCATCCCTGTAATATCTCCACTGGCTGGGGTCATTAAGCAAACCAGCTGGAGCAAGAGCAGCAGGCTGCTGTAACTTCAGGATCCAGCCACAACAGCGAGTCATGAAAACCCTCACTGGGCAGCACAGCGGATAAGCAAGGGACCTAAGGGTTCACCCAAACATGTCCAGACAATCAGTTATTGTCATCCAGCGTGATGTTAAAGATCAAACTGTTGGAAAAAAACAAACTTCACCTCCTCTCCCCTTCCAATAATTTGATCTCCTTAATGTGGATATGCTGAATTTGTTCTAAATTCAAAACCATGTTCCAAGGATAGCATGGAGACGGATTTACTCTGCAGTTATTAAATGGAGCCTGGCCTGTTCACTAAACAGGCGAGTCAGCCTGATGGTACTCTTTTCCTGAGCCCTCTAGAGAACAAAGTGTTCCCTGATTCTTTACCATGTGGTATGCACAGAACAAGTGAAGGATTTTTTTAGCAATATCTTACATCTTTCTGATTCATTTACCCTGTCCTTTGAGCTTCTGCAGACACAAGGCCCTCTATAGACTGTGAAATACTTTCCACTTTCCTGTTCTCCATCATCAAGAATGCAAAGAGATGAAAGGTGCAAAACTAAGAGATGATAAGGTAAACCTTAGCACTGGATCAATTTAGTAATGTCCTTTATCAGCCTGCTATTCATGCTTAGCAACCACTATTGCTCACACCAACTTCATTTTCATTTTAATACACCATACAGAAAAGCAGCCTAAATATACATCCTCAGATCTAAAGCGTATAATCTGTAAACTACAGGAACAGACAGATCATTTCCATTAGTTTCTTATGTAGCAAAAACCACAATTTACACCCAAAGCATATAATTATATTCAAATTCTAAAAGACAGTGTCGGAAGTACTTTAAATTCATAGTTTGGGGAAAAGTCACCCAGGGTTATAAGCAGTTATGTTTTAACGTGCAAAAACAACATACACACAGAGCACAAGATAAGTAATTTGCGAGAGTGGCGAGGGAGCCGTGGTGAATCGCAGCCCCCTGGCTCCGGCGCTGCCTGGAATTCAGCACAGCCAGCACTCTGGCCAAAATGCTCTCCTGCTCCTTCAGAAACACCAATGCTGGCATTTGGCACTACAGCCTGTCCAGGCTTTAAAGCCAGGAGGGAAAACGCTACTGGGATCTATATCCAGAATTTGAAGGTGTCTTGCTTGTCCTTCAAGAAGAGATTGAAGCTGCTCTTTTAAGTTGCTCTGACATCTAAAGCCCAAGAGGACTACTGGGATTTCATACACTTCTGTGGCTCCCTGCCAGGGATCTCAAAGCACACAGGTGCACCAGGACTGCTCACCTCACCTAGGAGATAAATGGTTTTCTCTTCATTTCACAGATGAAGAAAAACAAGTCAGAAAGAAAGGTAGTATTTCACCAAGGTCATACAACAAATCGGAGCCACTGGTCAACAGCATGTCATCTTGTGTGCAGAGGTTACACAGAAGACTTGAAAACCACCTTTTTCTCTCTAGTCCAAGTGACCTTTCATAGTTATCAAAGCCCACCAGAACAACAGAAATGCAAAACCAAAGAAATGACTGCCAACCAGCACAGGACTGTAATCCTAGGCAACCACACAGAAAGCCGGTCTTCTTAAGGCACAGCACATGGAAATGGAGAAAATAGAAGAATGGTCATCCTGTGTACTTCCCAGACAAAACATCTGTTCCTTGTACTTAGAAGCTCCAGCAGTTTATTCAGTTACCTTCTGTACAGCAAACCATGGAACTTCCCCATGCCAGCTGGTGACTATCCTGTTCTTGTCAGTATTCCCACCTTAGATGACCTAGGTATTTTTTCTTGCTTCTACTGAGACCTGTGTAAGGAATTTGGAGCTTCCAACAGCACAGTATGTAATAACCCAGTGACTATCATAACATTGTTCAAGTATGTATTTTCATGCCATGGCAAAAGAAGAGAAAGAAAGAAAAAAAACCCACAACAAGGAGAACTGGCCAGTATCTTTAAGAAAAATGTATTCCATTTTTAAAATGTAGAAATATTATGAAAAGTACCATTCTTATTCTGCAGCATTCTGACTGCGTAGCTTGCGTCACATAACCCACTATTCTTTACAACTTCAATGCCTATACAAAGCATACAGCAGGATCCTTCATCTGTCTTTGAAATGCAGTCACCTCTGCAGTAGAATGTGGCAGTTGCTTGACAAGTCAGGGTTATATTACCCAAAAGCAGAAATGATAAAGAGAAGACGACACCTCTCTCCAGTCTAAATTGCAAAGAAAATATAAGGAGGAAGAAAGCCCTGATCTAATTCTGACTCAGGACTAGCATTCCCACTTTTGCAAAATGTGCTATGAGATACTGAACAAGCACAAGGTAGGTTTTTTAAACACATGTCTTAAGAGACTGTACCTTCAGCAGCACAGGTCTGAGCAATGTTTCAAAGAGCACAGAGACATATATTAAATCAGAATGACAGGGTTCAACAATAACATTAGGTTTCCCATGTTCCAGATCTCATAAGATCACTGAGATCTCCCAGGATCAAGTATGAGGTAACAGACTTAAGCTTCAATTTTGCAGATCAATGCAAACTATTCCAAGTTGGGAACAGTTAATACTGTGCACAGAATGAGAAGTCAAAGCACCTGATCAGAAACTGTTCCATATAGAAGTATGCAAAGAGTAAGTCAAATAGTAACCTCGTTTTGAGGAAACAGCCTTTGTGTAGACCGGAATTTTCCTGTGTTCAACTACCAAACGCTGTGCTTTCTCAGAAGAGCTACAGAGACTCAGCACAGCGGGGGCAAAGCTCAGCTATGATCACTTGAACAAGACTACAATGGACTAGTGAGTTTGGATGCTTAGATTTCTGGATAGCCAGCCTGAGACAATTTAAGCAGACTTCACCTTTCTTTAAAAATATTAGTCATTGTTAATGTCTATAAGGAAGGGAATGTAAACATTCAGGCATACAGAATCACTAGTCTTTGCAAAAAAATTAGGCTTCACTGTTGGTAGGAGACTAGAGGCAAGCCACAGAAAGTACAGAGACTTCTAGCTTTTCACCTTTGCAGAACTTAACTGCAACCCTAATTTCAGCTCTGAATGAAGTTAATTTTACTGGATCACCGACTGCTCTGTATAGAATGATTTTTCCCCTTTTGTTAAAGCTACCAACCCTTGCTTAAAGTAATCTCCTGATGATGGAGGAACAGGGAAGGTCCTGCTCAGTACTGGGGAACAGGCAGTGCCAAGGACTGGGAATTAGTTTTCTATTTTATAGAAAAGGCAGGATTGAAGTAACAAAGACACTTGAGATGAGGAATAGGTCACACTGGAGGAGCAGCAAGGAGTAGGACATATGTATTATAAAGAGGGTACACTGTCATAGCTGTGTGTGACAAGCTTTGACACTGGTTTGCAGAATACCTGCCTATTTTATGGAAACACTCTCTTGATTTGTCCAAGCATTCGTTCTCATTTGCTAATTTTAAAAAAGACATAAGAGATGGAAATGCCTCATATAAATGACAGAACTTCTAAGAATTGACTAAGGCCTGAGAGTTACACCTACAAGATCTGGTGACTGGTCACTGCCAGTCCTCATAACAAGCCTTCACTTTTTGCTGTGACTTGTGCAACAGCCTGAGCAAGCCCAGTGCCCACAAAGTGAAAACCAAAAGAGAAACACTCCCATGCCCACCATTGCTCCCATAACTGCCCCTGCACAGCGGTACTCTGAAGGCTAGGGCAATCTGCACGAGGCATCACATTGCCTCTGTGCACCCCTGCTCCCCATCCATTAAGGAGGGCCAGCGAAAAAACAGCTGGAGAAGAAAAGGAGAAACCAAATTAATTAATTAATCACTAAGACAAAACACGCACAAATCTCTTCATTTTATCTGTCAACCAGAGGCATGCATTATTCATCAGCTGAGGCGATGAGGACATGGAAAGAGGGGCTGCGAAGCCACTACTGCAGGTTCTGGTAAAGCAGCTGGCCCAGCAGGGTGCTAAATAGCTAAGGGGAGGCAGGAGGATTCAGCATATGTGGACTTTCAATAAACACAAACCCAACTTTGTTCCACGGTTGGATTTTCTTCCTCCCTCTGTCCCACAAGCCCTTAGTGAAACAAAGAGGAATCGTGGCTTTCCCTTCCTATTGTTCGGGGAGAAAGATTCTGCCAGTCTAGGAAGGTTTTCGCATGGAAAAAAAGATTTCTTCTGACTTGCTGAAGTCCCCTGCCTGGCCAGGCTCACTCCCCTGCTGACAGGGAGGTAAACCTGTTACAAAGACTTTCTCCTTGAGAAGATGTGCTGTGCCAAGTTTTACATTTGTAGCTTGCAGCTCAACTACCGGAAAGCACCAGCTCGGTGATTTCAGAATTAACTCTTGTAACACCAGCATGGCAATGACTGCCAGATCTGGGCCTGGTCCCGTTCAAGTTAAGACACAAGAAGGTTTTCCACTGATTTTAAAGGAGCACCAAACACAGACTCCAAGCAAGTGTTCACTGCCTGCGAGACTTTTACTTTTCCTATGTGCCAGATAGTAATCCGCTTCTTCAAACAGACAGAAAACCACCAGGATGTAGAAGAAAAAAGGAAAATATGGTTAAATACAAGACTGAGCCACGGTGGTCAGTACTGCGGGACTGGGAGGCAACACAGCAGGGTGGCCAGGATCCTGACCTGATTCCTTCCGAAACCAGTATGAAAGTAGCCACCAAGTACGGCAGGAGTCAGAATGATTTTTTTATTTCCTTCTAGGAAAAAAAAAAAAACAAAATCCCAGGAAACACAGGGAGTGCACGGCCTCCCTGGGACCTGACTCCTCAACACTGTCATGGATCCAAATTCCAAGGGCCTCTGTCATGCAACAGTGAAAGTAAACACAAAAATAAATCATGCGTGTGTTTACAAGACCAGCTGTCTTTGTGGTCTCTTTTTCCTCTCTCTCTCTCCCCTCCCTTACTCATGGCTAAAGGGGGTTTCCATGCCAGCTTTGCTACATGGCATGATTAGGAAAGGAAAAAAAAAAAATCTCAGGCTGGCTTATGTACCAGCCTGAGCTCCCCAAGCTCTCCATTTCCCTTGATTCCTTACTGCAATGAGGACACAGAAAAAATGCCTGTCTCTCACTGAAGTTGATAACAGCTTTTGCCCAGGGCTCTTAAATGAGGCTTTCCTGGGCTTTCAGGGCAGATGGAAAAGTCATCAAGGAGAAAAGAACTATCATTTCTTGACCAGGAAACAGACTGTGGACTCTCCCGCAGACTACTGCCTGCCTTTTACATCAAGGCTAACCACTATCACATTTTGCGACATCCTTCTCTCCTTTCCTCACAAGTGACCTACGAGCCAGATTTTGCTATCCCCTTCCATCATAGGAGCACTCAGCTACAGAAACACATCTGTGCAGGACCAGAAGAAGAAGAACCAGTATCAGAAATGAGGGAAAGGACCGCTTGGAAGGAGAGGGGAAGGGAGGGGAGAGCCCTGGGACAGTTGGTTGAAATGCCGCATGACATGGCTGCAGTAGGCACTAGAAGGATGTGCTGGCAGGGCTGTGTTAGGGTTACATCGATATTGAAACCTGGAATGTCACAGATAAGTGCTCGGATAACCAGACAAGCAGTCTGAAGAGTTCAAATGGCACAGCGAGGGATGGACCTTCAATTAAGGCTATAGGTACACAAGCAGAGTTGTAGAAGGAGCTCAGTATTGCAGGTCTGAGCTGAGGCGCATTGGAGAGGGAATGGGCTCAGGAACAAAGCCAGGAGGCAGATGCTGCGGGTCACAACTGAGCACCAGCAGAGCAGGGCTGCATTAGCAGGAGGTGCTTTGGCAGAGCTGCTGGAGGGCATGGGAAGAGGGTGGCTGGAAGCACTGCAGGGCAGGTTGCCGGTGCTCTGGCAGTGCGGGAGGGGGGAGCCCAGGGCACTGCAGAATAGCACCGTGCTGCGGAGGCAAGGACTCAGGACCGAAATGGCGCTGGGCAAAACAGGTAAAGCTGCAGGCATGCAGCCAGTTTTGCAGACACAAGTGGCAGCAACCTGTCAGCCTATCAATCTCCCACTTCTACCCCAAAGTTCACATCCACCCCAAAAAGCAAGAGAAACATTCAGGCCCCACACGGGAAGGGAACCAGTGCCACGCCAGACATCAAGACCATCTGTTAAGCACCACCCATGTGAAACTCAGTTATGGGTTATTAATCATTAGCAGCAGGAGCCCTGTTATTCGCAGCAATACTCAAGGACCATGTGAGAGAGTCCCTATTGTGCTAAAGTGAGGGATATGAGGGATCAGCCAGTCCCTGCCCCAAAGGGTTTTCAACAGGAATAGCTAAAGGAAAAACAAGCTGGGAGGAAGAAGGACAGAGCTGGGTACAATAGCAGAGACTTTAGTCGCCTTTCCAGTACATCACTACCTTTGCCTAAAAGGTGGCAGAGCAGAACTGCTGCGCGATTCACACCTTGGCCAGACCTGACCCTGACCTGCAGTCCTGCAGGGAAAGGGCCAGGCCCTGGCCTGCCTGCCTCTCCCAGCTGATGTGGCTGAAGGCAGAAGCCATGGGACACAGGACAGAGGAGAGGGGAAGGTGGAGATGAGGGGCCCACGTCAGCCAGGCCTGGGCCAACTCCTCTCAGGGTGGGCAGACTCAGGAGAGTTGGGCAAGAGGCAGTGCTCGTCCAGCTGCTGAGCATTGCTCAGCATTTCAGGAGCAGGATGCTAGCGGGTCCCCCCCCCTCCCTTGGTGTCCCTCAGACTCTCTCTTCCCCTTTTGCCTTGCTGCCAGAGTGGAAACCCACTCCCTATTATATCCTGCCCCTGGGTTTCCCAGGAAGCCACTGCCAGGCACCAAGCAGGAAGCCAGCAGCAGGGGTAAGGAGACCTCGCCTTTTCCTTTGTACACCCCGAGCCACCCAACAGCTTCACCAAGGAAGGCTGCGAGCGAGCGAGCAAGCGGGCAGGGCAGAGGAGAAGCCGCGGTGGGCGCCTCCCCTGAGCCCCCGGCCGGCCCTCTCGCAGCGGGGCACCCGGGAAGACCGGGGGGGCCGGCAGGGAAGATGCGCTGCTATAAGGACCATGTCAGCCACTACGACTCCACTAGGGCCGGGAGCCAAGGAGTTAGCGATCTTCTCTCGGGAGGACCCTCAGCCCCAGTGGGATGGGTGCAGGTGCCCCTCCGCCTGCCCCGAGGTGTTCAGCGCTGCCGCCTGGCATGGAGCGGCTCGAGCCCGCCGCAGCCCCGCCACTGCCCCCCCTCGCCTCCGTTCCGCTGGACCACGCCGGCCGGGGAAGTTGGCTCTGGAAGCGGCCCGTCCTCAGCCCAGGGCTCTGCTCAGGGAGAGGGCAGGGGAGGGAAGGAGGGTTAATGGGGAGGGGAGCTAACGGCAGAAATATGAGGGGCTGGGAGGACCCCCCTCCCCCAGAGTCACAGCCATCGTCCCTGTTCCCTCTCTGCTGCTCCAGCTGCTCTGCAAAAAGGTTAGAAAGAAACAAGAGTGGGAACCCACCGTGTCCTCCTCGGAGGGAGACAGGGGAGCGGTAGATAGAGATAGGCACAGAGTGGTGCTTGCTGCCGTGGAAGTGATGCTCATACTGAGCCTGAGATACAGACGAGGAAGAGGAAGCAGAAGAAGCCACGTTAGAGGAACTCCACACAGAGCTGACGATACATCCCCAAAAGAGGGAGCACATCCACAGGGTCCAGGCGGGGCGGCGTCCCGGGCAAATGCTGGGGTCTATTCTCAGGTGCATGGTCAAGGCACAGGGCACCTACAGACGGGCAGTCTGAATTCCAGCCAGGGAGAGAGGATAAGGTTCATGATGCCAGGGGACCCATGCTAGCAGAAAGGAGACTCGCTTCCGAGGCTCTAGGGTGCGCGTGTGTGTTCAAGAGCCAAAGAGACAGTATGTGTCTGTCCGAGAGAGCGTGTGCTAGGAGGGATGGGGAGGGAAGGGGGAAGGTTAGTAACCATACACAGAAGAGTAAGACGCGCCGTTTCTCAGGGCTGGATCTACTGTGCCAGGAACCCCGCGGCCGTACCGAGCCTCCAGGAGAGCGCAGGAAAGCCGCACATGTCAGCGCGAGGGTCCTGGAGCTTGCACTTGTCAGGTTCCTCCAGGATCACGGGGTCCTTGAGGACTTTTCCCTGCCTGCGATCCCTGTCTCTCACTAAGCTGAGAGGGACTACTGAAAACGAAAAAAAAAAAGAAAAAAGCCAGAGACCCCAGGTAAATTTTTGATTTTTTTTTATCCCAATTCCAGGGGGTTTCTGTTGCTCCTCCACTAGCAAGTGTTGCAATGCAGAACTGCTAGGCACACGCGCACACACACACACAGAGATCTGGATTGTTATCCTCTTTCCACCGGATCCAGGCGACCGAGGGCTCAAGTCGATTAACCCTGCGCAGCCGGGCAGGGCAACGCCAAGTCTTCCCAGGCAGGCAGGCAGGCAGGCAGGCAGGCGCGGAGGAGAGGCCGGAGGGCCGGGCGGCGCGGGGCCGGCGGAGCGGAGCGGGGCGGCGGAGCGGGGCGGCGGAGCAGGGCGCGGAGCGGAGCCGGGGGCGGGATGCTGGCGGCCGGCGCGCCAAGTGCGGGCAACTCGGCGGCGCAGGTGAAGCGCAGCTGGGGCGGCCAGGGAAGCGGCTCCACGAATGGGCGAGCCGTATGCAAATGTACCGGCCCCGGCAAGCCAATGAGGGCGGCGGCAGCCCTCCGCAGAGGGACTGGCTGGCTCCGGTGGGAGGCGGGGCCGGAGGGCGGCCCCGCCCCCGCCATTCATGCGCCGGTGCCTTACACACGCGCTCGTCGGCCGCGGCCCCGCCGGCGGGGGGTCCCGGTCCCGGCGCGGCCCCGCCCCCGGGGGCGAGGAGGGGGTGGGCCGGTGGGTGGCGGCGGCGGCGGCGCCGCTGCTGTCAGCAGCGGGAAACACCCCGGACCCCCAAAACTGTTTGCTTGGGAGTTTCCAGCGCTGCCCTGGCGGAGGGGAGGGGAGCGCGCCGCCCCGCACCGGGGAACCGGTGCCCGGCATCCGCCCCCGCCCATCCGCGCCCACGGGCGGGGGCCAGGCCGCGGCGGCTGCCCGCCCCGAGCAGCCCCTGGAGAAACGCGCCCGCCCCGTCCGTGCGGGGACGGGACGTGCCCGCCTCCCACGGGCACCTCCTCCTCTCACGCCGCGGACCCGCTCTGCCGTGCAGGGTCGGCCCTCCGCGGGCGTGGAGCCGGAGGTGCCGCGGGGGCAGGAGCCCGGCGGGACGTGTGCGGCTGGGAGTGGGAGTGGGAGCGGAGGGGCGCAGCCGGTACTCGGCCCTCTGCCATGCCACAGGGACGGCACCACCGTCCCGCCGCGCCGCCCCGTCCTAGTGCTCGTCCTGCGGCCGCAGCTGCACAGGGGCAAAGTGAGAACCAGGAATGACTGCGCTCATTGAAACTCCAGACTGCTTTTGCAGCTACTTTTTTTTAATGCTCCTGCGACAATAGGCTAAGTCCAAACAGGTGTATTTGCACTTAATCCTCGGAGAGTGAGGACTGCAGCCAGAGTTTGCAGCCCATAAATTAATAAATAAATGTGGTAGCATTATCTAGTAATTTACCGCCTATCAATTTGCATGGCAAAAATCCCCAGGCACACTGGGGAAGCCAGGCACCAATGGTGAAGTGACTTATGCACGATCGCTCAGGGAGTCAATAAGGAGCTTTGGAAAAGGAGCCAGCCAGCCCCAGGACTCGCCTTGCGCTGCACTGCCTCCCTCTCCTTCATTTATTCATTCAAACTGGAATAAATTGTTTATGACTGTAAGTTTCCTTGTTTTCCCCTCTATATCCATGTTTGTAGGTGTGCACATACGTGTCTCAGAAACCTGCTTGACTCATTTCATAAGTATTTCCCTAACGCAGAGATGCAATGTTTTCAGTCACAGATCTCGATTTGGTACGGCACATCAGTAACTTGTAATGATCAGGCCGAGTTGCACAACTAGTGTGCAATTTATTTTCTAGTAACTTACGTTATAGTTTAAGTGATCTAAATCAGGGGCTAGAGCAGTCAGAAATACTTCAGTGTTTTGCTGGGTTTAATCAATGATTGTGGTTGGTAAAGCTGGAAAGCAAGAATATTACTTTCAAATTTATCCAACATCTGCCACCTCAGAATCTCAGAGTGCTTTAAAATCTTTTATTAATGAAGCCATTCAACAGCTTTAGGTTGTTCTGCAGATAAGGAAACAGAGGCTCAGAGGCGTTGAGCCAGTGAGTGACTGATAGACATGGGAACTGAACAGAACAGACACTGAGAGTCTCCATCCTAACCAGTACATGCCGTTTGACTGATTTGGTGGCCATTTGTTAGCCTTAAAGAGTGAATATCAGCCTTCCTTCAAACAGATCACACAGCCGGAGACAGGGGTGAGTAACCTGTGGTGCAGGTGCCTGCTGGCTGGCAGATTTGCAGGGCCACACACAGGGCACAGAGCAGTTTATTTCTGTGCAAGACAACGGTTCCTGGCCCTGAGTTTTGTTAAAGAAACCGGAGTTGCTGCCATATGTGTGGCAGGATACCCAGAAGGATCCTGTCTTCGAGAGGAAGCCTCCCCATGCTCCTAATTGTACTTGGGAGAAGAGGGGGAATATAAGCTGGCATATCACTTTTGAAAGGCTGCCGACCCATGAGGATGCTGTTGGCATCCACCTTGAATTCCTCACCACAGAAGTCCTGACTTTCACTCAGTTCACAGACAAAGTACTCTGAAATATTTGTTGTGTAGTTAAACTGTAGGGGGCTTGATTTAGGGGAAAGGGGGAAGGATGTGTATTAAATACGCAACACTGAATAGTTTATTTGTAAAATACAGGAAATCTGTTCTGAATAAATTTCAGACACAACTAGTTATCAAAAATGCAACAAAGATCTGCCTCCCATCATTTTACTTTCTTTTTCTCTGGCTACGGCATTACAAAAAGGACAGAATATATCACACATTACAGGATCAATCCCTTAAAATGGGACTCTAGATCCAAAGGTTGAGGACTCAGTGCTGCTTCTCCAGAAGGCAATGGTGGAAAACTTATTCATTTGTATAGAAAATGGATGTGTTTTAGGAAGCACAATTCTAGAGGGAAGAGCAGGGGAACTGCACGGATACACCCCTTGCCACTTTCCTGCAACTATTCGCCCTGTTGCTGAAAGAGAAAAAATGGAAGGGGGACCTTCTTTTTTAACTAAACTATGATAGCATCCCTGGGGTCTTACTTCCCCTTTAACAGCCTGACAGACCACAAACTCTTCTCTTCTCTGTACCTAAGCCCCTGTTCACGTTGGCCACCTCTTGGGCTGCTGCGGGAGGCAGAGCCCTCAATAGACAATAAATTACCTAACTCCAAAACAAATCACTGATCCTTTCCTCAGCTCGCTCACTCTGCCGCCAACCCCTTCTCCACATAACAGAGGTACCACCTTGGGTGCAGGGGATGTACAAAGGAGATGAGCATCACTTCAAACTGCCCTGGCCATAGACAGAAAATGCCTCATAGCCCCTGAACAGGAGACACAGAGCGCTGCTGTGTGATGTCCCTGTGCCGAGGAGTTGTCCTGTCTAAGTTCTGCCTAACAACCTTCCTTTGCTACTAACCACTGGGTAAAACTGCCTTAGGCAAAAATGAGAAAGGCCAAGAAAGCCAATCTGTATGAGTACAACATAAAAATAAATTAAAAAAAGGAAAAAACTGGGAAGCTGGCTATAAATACATCATAGGGTTCTGGTGACACCATAAAGTACTGGAACTTCACTCTGCCTTGCTTTATTAGGTGTCAGTGGATGTATTTACTGCCCTGTAATTCACAGGTGACTCATTTATTTAGCAGCACCACTGCAGAAGAGGGCAGATTTCAATTGCAGTTTCCCCTCTTGCGTGGCAAGGGGAAGTTTATAGTCAGAAGTGAAGTTTCAACAACATTATTCCCACCAGATTTACTTCAAAAGAGGCATTGTTATTTTCCTATCAGTTTAGTTCATCTGGGTAAACATACAGTCTTTCTAAATGCCCTTGCGTCTTCAGAACTGAGATGGGTGCCTTAAAGGATGATGGTTCCCATCATAAGTTGCTCCCTACAGATATGAGAAAAGTACTCTTATTTCTTACATAGCTGTTTCTTTCACTAGAAGAGCAGAGGGCCACCATATTCTGCAGAAATGAGAAATAATAAAGCAATTGTTTCTGAGTTTTAAGAGTCCCAGAAAGAGAGCCAGTTGGCTTCAAGCCCAGGAAAAGTTTGTACTCTACCTTATTTGTGTCAGCAAGTACAACTCTCTCTATATTTCCTATTAAATCTTAGCTGTTAATTACTTTGCTGCACTCAGAACTGAAAAAGTCAGCTCTGCTCTAAAATCACAGATCTCTAAACTGGATCCAAAGGGGAATCTCCATTAGCTTTTAGCGATACAGGGTGACTGCCAGAGAGACGACAGCTCTGGCTCCACCCTAGTAGAGGCTAAGGAGGTACAGCATTAGCCTTTGCATTGCTATATAATAAGGTTAAGAGAATAAGGTCAGCTAGAACCGCCTGTTGCCCAAAAGCTTTTCCCAGACTGAACTGTTTCTCTCAAGGTTCAAAACAGTCCCATTCTTTTTTTTTTTTTTAAATGTACTTTTCCAAGAACAAGGAGGGTGAGAACAGGTTCCCCTTATGATCTTAAAATAGAGTCTTAAATAAAATAAAATAAACCAGAGGGGATTGCTGTAGAGAGTTTAGGACTGGCATATAGACACCTTTGTCTTTAGCAAGCTACTTCAAATACTGCTGAGGACAGCAATGACCAAAAAGCTGGTAAGTTCCTCAGCACTGCCAGCAGAATTAACTGCTCTGAGACTAGCCCCTGGTGCCCCACTGTCCTTGTCATCACTGCCTCTCTGCAGGCAGCCTTGAGAGGCAGGTAAGACCCAGCGGCACCAAAGCATTATCAGTGTCTGCTCATCCAGAGGGAAAGGGAAGGATTGCTCCAGGACAGGGCTGAAGACCACGCACACAGCTGCTGCTATGCAGTACTTTTTCTGCGTATAACCAACTCACTGCAGTCTCTGTAGTTTATTCCGTACCTTTGAAAAAAAGAGCAATCTATTCTCAGGGCTTCTGTGCTTTCCTTTAGCATCCAGTAAGTCCAGTTACCTACAAAAGTTGAGGCATAGGCCTTACACATTACCAGTGACATAGGGCAGGTCTAATTCTCTTTTCAGCTCAGCTCCAAGGGACCACAGTTTGCCACAAGCAACTGATAGAGCAGCTTTGGAGCCTAGTCTTGTTCTCATTTATGTCAGGGTGAGTAAATGCAACAGAGCCAGTGGATTGACATCAGTGAAGAGAGATCTGACCCTTGATGTTCATTTGTGAGAAGAGAAACGCAAGCTGCTTACAACCAGTTAGCCTGAGCTAGCAGTAAGTTAGCCAAAAGCAACAGTAACCACTGGGAGCTTTGACAGAAGATGAGGGACACAATTCAGTTCTGTCAAGCGTCCAATTCAAGGGCCAGAAATCTTGCAAAGTTCAGACTTTTATTTTCTGAAATTTCACACCTATAGTCCTATGTTAGTGGAAACAAGCAAGAACAAGTGTGGGGACACACACAAATACAGCAATATATCTCATTTTGAAAAGCATTAATCAATTATAACTGGGAAAGAGGCAACGTCAGAATTTGCTAATGCAAACTGACAATAACATGTTAGAATTGGCCCTATTTACTAAATAATGTATAAAGGACAATCCAGTGTACTCAGCACTATGTAAAATAACAGAAACAGAGAGTCCCTTCCCCGGAGAGCCTACAGACTTGCTGGGAAGGCATGAGCCAACATATGTTGGACCAGCTTTATAGGCAAACAGGACCTTTTTTGGCTTAACTCTGGTAGTCTGTGAACCTAAGAGAATGGGAAGGCTTAGATACTGGCAATAGTGGCTTCACAGAGGAGCTACTAGTGCAACTGCTTTCAGCCCTAAGCTCGTAAGTCTCCTTTCAATCTTCGCTGAATGTGCGGCAGAGATACCCCTGGCTACCTGCACAGGACACCAGCAAGCATCCTCTCTCCTAAAGCTGCCTCAGAAATTAGGACAAGATCTTTCTCACACTTTGGACCCTCTGCCAGATCAGTAATTATGAATGTGCTTTGTGTTAAACGAAGGATGCCTAGGTTTGGTTTACTTCAGCCATCATGAGGAGCTCCTGTTATTCAAGTACCCACCATCCCCCCTTTTGTCTCACAAACACTTTAATCCCTGCCCCTGGGGTACTTTATCAAAGTGGGCTAAGCAGGCTCTAGTCTGCCTGTCAGCAGTGTGCTGACAGGCAAACTCCCATCTCACAAGAGAAAACTGATCCTGTGCAGCTGCAGAGCTCTTTCCTCCAGGAAGGCTAGAACTGCATCTCTCCCTTTTACTCTCAGTAGAAGCTGGGCTCAATGGCAGCTCGTCAAATCTTGTCAGGCAGAGGAACAGAACTTGCTTCTACTTCTTGTATCATTTCAGGCAATGTGACTTTTTATCAAAGGTTTGTTCAGACACAGAAAGATTACAAAAACCAGAAGACTGGCTGAGCTTGAAGAAATCAGGGTTACTCACTGCTCGACCTTAGTTATTCAATCACCAATGAAGAAAGGAGCCCGATGGTTTAATTTTCTGACGTTTCTGTCACAGAATTCACACTTCAGTACCTCTACTACCTATGCTTCACTAAGGATACCAGAATAAAATTGTAGTGACTTGTAGCATGTGCTGAGAATTGATTTCCATCATTCATGACAGCCCCCTCTTATAGGTAGATGACTTTCTAACCAACTCTGCGATTAGCCTGATTTTATGTTGAGCCAAATTAATCTCTAGCATAACTCCTAGCAACTGATACTGTGTATGCAAGTAGCTACTATGTTTGTGGAAACAAAAATATATGTGTACCTTGCTCTCCCTATGGTTGGAATCGGTGTTGGTAAGTCTAAGGTGAAGGCGAACAGCCTGTTCCCAGTCTAGGTGTGAGCCTTGCCTGGGATGACATGCTGCTGCAATCCCTTGCCTTTAGTGACTCTCACAGCAGCAAGAGGTTAGACACACCAGCAGATCACAGAGGAGGACGTGTGACCTACTGTCATCTTTGCTGTATCTATTATGCAGATCTAGATTTAGATCTCTGAGGTCTGCCAGTCCAGCACCTTACACACTAGTGCTAAATATTAGCACTGCAGAACTAACATTTATGTCATGAATTCTTAGTGTGGAAGAAAAGAGCTGGGAAATTATTTTTGAAGAGCTCTGAGTTCTAAAACTTAAATAGTACCTGAAAGGCTGAAGTAGAAAAAGACAGGTGTTGTGGTTTAACCTCAGTTGGCAACTGAGTACCACACAGCTGCTCGCTCACTCCCCCCCCCCCACCTCCCGCCCCGGTGGGATGGGGGAGAGAATTGGAAGAGCACAAGTGGGAAAAACTCATGGGTTGAGATAAAAGCAGTTTAATAATTGAAATAAAATAATAATAATAATGTAATAATAATAATACACAAAGCAAGTGATGCACAATGCAATTGCTCACCACCTGCCGACTGATGCCCAGCCAGTCCCCGAGCAGCAGCCCCCCCGGCCAGCTTTCCCCAGTTTATGTACTGAGCATGACGTCACATGGTATGGAATGTCCCTTTGGCCAGTTTGGCTGTGCCCCCTCCCGGCTTCTTGTGCACCTCCAGCCTTCTCGGTAGGTAGAGCATGGGAAGCTGAAAAGTCCTTGGCTAGTGTAAGCATTACCTAGCAACAACTAAAACATCGGTGTGTTATCAACTTTGTTCTCATCCTAAATCCAAAACACAGCACTGTACCAGCTACTAGGAAGGAAATTAACTCTATCCCTGCCGAAACCAGGACAACAGGGAATAGACGGAGTTAAAATATCTGCTGCCATAAATAGGGAACTATTTTAATTTTTACCCATGAGAGCAGAAAGGAGACTTTTATTTTCCCTTTGTGCTCAAAGAAATCTTGTCTGACACAGAAAGGAAAAGCTGGAAAAACTGTTGCTTTTGCTCCTTTAAACTGGATTCTGTGCTAATGAAAAGCAAGCTCTTTAATAGACACTGTGCACAGGCTCCCCTCTGCTTCTCTTCTCTCTTCCACCTATCATCTTGCCTGGCCTTTGCCTGTAATCACCTGTTCATCTCGCAGCAATAACTGCCAGCTGACTGGTGTTTGCTGTAGTCTCCCGACCGCCAAAAAAAGAATTAAAAGAAAAGCAAAGAAAGATGTAGGGAGAAAATCTTTCAATGACACAAGTGTCTCACCACCAGCCAGACAAAGAGTGAAATGTCTCCTGCGGCCAAGCCTGCTCATGTGGGAGCTGCTGGTAGGTGTAATTTCCGAAGATGTATACCTTGTCAGTGTGCAGAAGATGAAGAGAAAAAGGTCAGTGCAGCCAAAGCTAAAAAATTGGAAGGACAAAAGATGACACTGTGGGGAACAATTCTTCTGCTTTTAACCCTGAAAGAGCCCATGCTGCACGGTCTGTGGCAAACCAACTTACTGGCTAAGGCATAACTAACAATAAGACCATTAGATGGCCTTCTCCTCACCCAAAGGAAACGGCCATTTTTACATGCGGTGCCTGTGCTACACAACCTGCACAGGGTGGTGGTACACAGTATACAGTCCAGTTGCTCTCAACCACAGTAGAAATTAATTTTTTCCCTCCAAATAACTAGGCTCATAATAGACAAGACAGCCAGGAACTTCAAGAGGCTATCTAGTCCATCTCTCTGCGCCAAGGCAGGATAAACGTTACCTACAACATTCTTGGTGATGTTGTCTAACTTGCAATGATGAAGAATCGGTGCCTCTGGAAGCAATATATACCAGTGCTCAACTTTATCAACAGAATTAATTTTTATTCCTTTTTACAAATCTGCTGTAGTCAAAGAAATGGCTTGTGACACCTATTACTTACAAATGCATTAATCAGGATACAATTAATATTAGCTTTCCTTGTGCCCAGATATAAACGTACTAAAATATTGTAACTAACAGCAGTATATAATATATTGCAACACTGTGATGGTATATATAAGCATTTCACTAAGTATGTGAGCAACATGACCACCAAACGGGCAAACAAGATACGGTTAGTTGCTCATAGGAGGCATCCAAGTAACAAAAAGTTGCAACAAAGGACAAGATAAGCAATAAGGGATGCAAACAGGCAGGGCATCCTGCTTAATGCACAAGAAGCATGTCTGGGAAAAAAGAACAAGAGAAGCAGCACTGTTAGCAGTTGAAGAGCCCACTTTTGGGAGAGTCAAAGTAGCATTAAAACATCAGGTATGAAAAGGGAAATTGGATACCGAAGACAACAAGCCAGCAATACCTCCAGCTTTTCTCATCCTTCTCTTCTTCTCACCTCTTCCCCTTCTGCAGCTAAGTCCATCAAGGACAGTAGCTGTCAGTGCTAAGTATAGAGAATCAGCTCTGTGGTACTGTATAGTCACAGTTAATGTAGGGCATAAATGTTAAAGACTAACAGTTTTGTATATAAAGTAATAATTAATGATAATGATTGAGAATTAACCATTAGCATAAAGTGTGTTGCTAATTAAGGAGTTCAGTAAAGTTTTGTTTTAAAGTTTAAAACTGGCCTGGTTTATCAGTCTTCTAAACATTCTCTTCCTAGCAATCTGTAATTCCCTAACATACATATACACACACACACACATTTTCAGTTGCTCTATTGCGGTCTGTTATTTCTTGCCCTATCATAGAAGATTATTTCCTTCCTCTTTACAGATATCTTTTACATATTTGAAGACTTCTGCTATGTCCCTCCTCCCTAGACAAGGACATTGCTCCTTGGAGATCCATGGGGTTTAGACTGTGCTCATTATTGCTGGTTTCCTAGAGACTTTTTCCAAATATCTACATTTTTCTTGAAGTGCAATGCCCCAGACTGGAAGCAGTCCTTCAGATGAAGTCTCATGAGTACTGCATACAGAAGAACAATTATTTTGTGTATGCCATTGATGATACTCCTGTTTACGTTACTTGTAAGATGTTTGTCCCTCTTGCATAGGAGGAGGACTCATATTAGCACCCTGCTAGCTACTTCCAGTTTTATATTCTGTAACGTGGAAAATATGGCTAAGCCCTGGTCCACGGGTTCCTAGGCCTTTTTGACTGAGATTTTTAAAAGGTTTTGCAACTTTCAGAAAATGCAGCTTAAGCCACTGTAGCATTACACTGGGAAGGGTAGTAGTACAGCATCAACTATCTGTTCCCTGCCGATATATTTAATACTACTGAGGACAGGACCTGGCTTCAAGGCATGCAACACACCCACACAAACAAATCAAACAGATGGAAGCAAAATACACTCCAGGTCCATTTGCGGCAACTGATCAGAGGACTTACTGGGACACTTGGTCTCCAGCAGAGAAGCTCAACAAAAACACAATAGTGAGAATAAATGTAAGGAGCATGAACTGCTTTAAAAACATCTCTCTCCTTGTGAAGCACCTCACTCTCCTATCATTCCCCAGGGTCTCAAACTCCACTCCATCCGCACAAGCTCCTCCAGTGCTGCAGGTCTCCTGAGACACCAGCAGTTTCCTTGTCTTGTCAAATCCTCCATCCTGCCTACGATTCAAAGAGTGTTTGTGCTAGTCACATGGATGCAAAAAGCCTGCTTCCTCAAACTGAACACTTCCCTTTTCCCAGCACCCTCATCTCTGAGCAAAATGGGAGGGAATTTGTGTAGGGGGAGGCACCCAGCACCAGTAAAACCCCACTGGAGCTGCAAATGCTAACACCAGAGCAAGTGTAGACATCAGGAGTACATGGGCTTTAAGCACCAGGCAGCCATGAAAATCGGGAAGTGGAAACAAAGAAGGGGAAGGAGCAACACACTCCCTCACTGATAGGCTGTATACAACAGATAAGGCATAAACTGCTCCCAACACAGATGTGCTATTTATTGGACAGGACAGACAAAAAACTCCAGCTACTCATTGTAAAGTGCCAAGGGAAAAGCTGATGATAGGGATGCAGGGATTATGTTTAAAGTAGTCCGGTGCAAACACATGTGCATGCACACATGCGCACACACATATTTCTGCTTCTTTCTCTTCTCTGTAGCCTCTTTATCTCTTCCTCAGACTATCAGCCAGGGACAACTACAGAAGAAACCAGAAAAGGGGAAAATAGGGAAATGCCTGCGTAACCCATAGAGGGAGCTCATTTGAATAATTACACTTTTTTTTTTCTTCCTTCTGAACTTCTGGTTGGTCATACAAAAGCCATCTGCATCCTGGACCAATTCATCCCTTAAAGTCACCCCTTAAGTTATAATTAGGTCTGCACAGTTTTAACTAGATGCCATGTTTCACTCCCCTCCCCTTTTTATCAGTCACCAAAAATGAACACTCAGGATGGCAACACACAGTCTGTCATTAACTCCTCCATGGTACGTACTGGCAGAAGTATGGTGGGTACTGTGAGGATGAAAGAAATCTGAGTGGTCTTCGGGATGACTAACTCTGAATCATTTTGTTGCTGTCTTCATCTCTGCATTCTGATCTCCTCCTGCACAGAAATCAGAAGGTAGCTATTCTGTGACAGCCCAAGCTACCAAAAATCCCCAAAAGAGACAGAAAGCAGTATGTGATCAACAGAATAAACAGATATACAGGTGCTCTTATAACACCTTTTCTTGTACTGAGATGCTTCTTACCCACTACCAGCCTCTACACTAGATGTAATCCTCAGAAATGTAGCAGCAGACAGATAAAAAGAGGGCATCTGATATTCCTGGCTACCTGAAAACACGTTGTTCTACAAGCAGCAGAACTACAGAAATAAAGGAGTAGGAAATGAGGCTTCATGTTTCCCCTTTGTGATCCCCCCCATATTCACCATAATAACGTCACCACACCACCCTCAGCTCCCCCCACATTCTCTCACACTCCCTCCTCTGATGTGCTCAGATTTTTGTCATCTTTCCTTACCCCCCGTAACACCTTTCATTTCTTTCCCTCCTCATGTCTGTCTTTGTCCGAGGAAGAGGCAGCCTGTGTTGTGGCAGGTTCAGAGCTGCAAGCCTACCAGCTGGTGGACCAGCCCTTAATGCCTCAGCAGGGACGAAGAACAAGTTCTGTAGGAATTCATTATCTCTGGGGCTTCAACGCTCCTGTCAAATGTGGTGACCGCTCGCCAGGTGACCAAAGGGGTGATGGCCAGACAGAGTAATTGCAGAACCGTCATTTCCTTAGAAAACCAGACTAAAATAACACTGTATTACCACACTAGTACAGTATGGCCTCAAGTGGTGTGACAGCTGAAGTTGCAGGATGTCAGCTTCTCACTATGGGCTGTATTGCAAGAAACCTTTTGTAAAAGGAGTACCAGAGCCAAAGACTATGGTACGAGAGATGGGTAATTCAGCATCTTAGAACTGTACTACATACATATGGTAATGAAGCATGTTTTAGTTAAAGGACAACAGAAATAGCAGCACCAGAAGGAAACCTTCAAAGGTGAGTAATTCTGTGCCACTCTGATCAAGTATAACTCTCTACTGGAAATGGGATATTTCATCAAGCGCTGGCAACAGGACCTAGACCTGCTAGAACACAAAGGCAGGGAGACTGCCTCTCTTCCCCACCCACAAACATCACTTCGGTGTCAGAGCCAACCACCAAACAGAAATTGCATGGGAAAGAAAAATAAATTATCTAATGCAGTTCGAGGTAGCAGGAAAATATTGTGCAGAAGTAAATTTCAAAACTAGTATGACAGCATGTTTCCAACTCCTGTTGGGGAACTAGGTGGCATCTGAGGGGAGCCCCCAAACCATCTGGCTATTTGTGGGTTCTGTGAGACTCTTTGATACGTCCCCAGAAATACTGCTGAGCTTTAAAGAACTTATTAACAAAATTCTCATCTAAAGAAATATGTCCCTGAAAAGCTTCTGCTTTCAACAGAGAACGGTCTAATCGTTTTGTTTTGCTTTTTCCCAGCAAGCTTATTGCAACAAATTGCTCTCATTATCGGGTTTTCTTAGGTCGCTAGTTACAGGCTGAAAATAATACATATCCAGATGTTTATACAAAGCTTATTGTAGCTTAGGTTACATAAGTCATGGTAAAAAAGTTTATAGGGTTAAAATCAGACTAGACAAAGCACTGAGACTACCCCAGGCAAAAATCCCACCCCGTCCAAGTAGGACAGCTGGCATTTAGCAGGTATTTTTACCTCCATCCATCTTCATTTTTCTCCCTCTCTATCTCCCATTTTTGTAATTGCCCGTCCCATCCTGCACAGGAACACACACAGGCTCACCCACTCACTCCCATTTCTTCTGTTGCCAAGAAGAGCATCCTGCGTGGGATTCAGTCATTTGTTGTCCACAGAACTTCTGGTGTGTGTCTCTCTAAATAGCTGACATCTGGAGGAGCTAGATGCTACTTATACCCTCCTTAGCACGATCAGATGCTGCTAAAGAACATGAACAAAATGCCTCATTTTAAAAATATCTTCTCTTTACCCCCTCTACTTCTTTCTAACAGGTTTTTTTGGGGGGATTCACAGTCCACTACATATAGTGATCAGCTTTCAAAGCCGTTGTTCTTGGGGACACAGAGAGACCAATATAAAAATATACACTGATAACAATCCATTACTTCTGCTGTCCAGCAGTCACTTCTATAACATACTCACTGGTTTTTAGGAAGAATGTATCATTCTAGAACCCTGCTGCAGAGACAGGAACACAACCCAGGTACCCATGGTGGCATTCAAGTTCTTTAATTACTAGACCCTCTCCTTCCTCTTCACTATTCAACAGAGACCTTAATTTTATAGCAACTAAAACAGGGGTTTCAGAGACTACAGAATTTTCTAACTATACAAACGTCTTTCACTTAATGATTGTTTCTGCCTCACAAACAAATCAGGAGTCCACAATAACATGATCCTGTAATTAAAGACTGAAAGGAATGCAGAAAGGGGAAGATGTTACATTTACTTCCAGTATGCCTCAATTTTGAATGCTTGATTTTGCAACAAAAAACAAAATAACTCAGAGCAGGGCTGTTGTTGGCTTTTTTAGTGTTCTCTCTCTCACACATATTTATCTAGCTGGCTGAACATGAGTCGGCAGTGTGCCCAGGTGGCCAAGAAGGCCAATGGCATCCTGGCCTGTATCAGAAATAGTGTGGCCAGCAGGAGTAGGGAGGTGATTGTGCCCCTGTGCTCGGCACTGGTGAGGCCGCACCTCGAATACTGTGTTCAGTTTTGGGCCCCTCACTACAAGAAGGACGTTGAGGTGCTGGAGCATGTCCAGAGAAGGGCAACGAAGCTGGTGAGGGGTCTGGAGAACAAGTCTTATGAGGAGCGGCTGAGGGAACTGGGGTTGTTTAGCCTGCAGAAAAGGAGGCTGAGGGGAGACCTCATCGCTCTCTACAACTACCTGAAAGGAGGTTGTAGCGAGGTGGGTGTTGGTCTCTTCTCCCAAGTAACAAGCAATAGGACAAGAGGAAACGTCCTCAAGTTGCACCAGGGGAGGTTTAGATTGGATATTAGGAAAAATTTCTTCACCAAAAGGGTTGTCAAGCATTGGAACAGGCTGCCCAGGGAAGTGGTGGAGTCACCATCCCTGGAGGTATTTAAAAGACCTGTAGACATGGTGCTTAGGGACATGGTTTAGTGGTGGTCTTGGCAGTGCTGGGTTAACGGTTGGACCTGATGATCTTAAAGGTCTTTTCCAACCTAAACGATTCTATGATTTTATGATTCTATGATTCTACGATCTATTTATGTGCATGTGTAATCTTAACTTCAATGGAGTATGCCTTCATTTAAAAAATACAGCTAGGACATATATACCTCAAGACACCAGGCAAAAGAAATACAAACAGCCAGCAAAGTGACGGGTAGCACAGATACACCTAAATTGATTTAATTGCTGTTGCTAGAACACACACACTGCAATCTCTTTCCCTTTTGGTTTATTCAAGGTACCCTGTCATTCTTCTCCAATCCTTTCCAAAGTGCTCTTGTTAGCAGGTTGAGAGAATTAAGTTAAATTGACTCACCAATATTAATAGGTCTCCCTAATTCAATAGCAGCATGTTCAGAGAATGCCACCTGCCTTCTCTTTAAGCAAAAGATACTGAAACACGGCCAACACTTTGCCCAGCTGTTTCAACAGCTAAAATTAGACACACCTGTTTTAACAGTTGTTTCAGCAGCTGGACACTGGGATGTGTCCACAGCTTTCTCAGATTTACTCACCGCTTTCTCCCCTCAAAGCCAATAGTGCGACTTTAGTGCCTCATCCTGTGTTTAGAGAAATATGTGTTGCAGGGGATAGTGTGAATGAATCCAAAGAGGTCAGGGTGTTCCTCTTCCCCATTGCTGGACCTTGCTACAGTGCAAGAAAAATCGCCTATTCAGTGGACTATAGGATCAAGATACACTGGTCTTGATCTAGTAGAATACAAGGACAAGATCTTGAACCATATATAAACCAATGGAGTGATAAGCTGCAGGTATCATAAAATTGCAGGCTTGTGAGGTCTGTACCCTTCCATTCTCTGCCATGAGTTGTCAATGCTGATAGCTAAAGCCAGCAAGCGAATCCTGCCAACTTTTCCATTACTGATCTTGGAGTAAACCAGCTAAACATGCAAAACCCACTTCCCCAGCATCTAAAGCGCAACTGTCCCACCAGTTGTCTTCACGTTCAGTGTGCACCTCCACTGCAGAAACCTATGGCATGTTGGAAACAGAAAACACTGAGATGCTATAAAAGAACTGACTGCAAAGTAAAAGACAAAATAAATTAAAGCTTACTGAAATTACACTTAAGCATTAGCTGGAGCCATTTCCAAGCTTCTATATCTGACCAAGTTGCTTGAGAAACCCAATACCTTGTCCTAAAAGGAAGATGCAATTTCCTAAAGTTGCTGTATTTCACAATGTAGTTCTGTTTGCCTTTTTCCCTGAGGCAAAATCAGTTTATACAGTGCTATCCAGAGCCATTTATTCCCAACCCAGTAGCAGCCCTTCTGGTGTGACTGTGGGACCAAGTGGTAAACAGGATCAGTTAGATAATCTGTGTTATGAAGAAGTGTGCAAAAACAGGAGCTCCATGAATTTGTGTTGCAACTAAGAAAAAGACACAAGAGAATTCTCAAGACAATTTTCAAAGTTACAGCTGGCCCTGTAGTCTTAGAGTTCCCATATAATCAGAAGCCATAAATTTGTGGACATGAATGCACTCAGGTATATAAAAGTAAACATTTCGCAGAGCATGTGCTCATCTGTACACTCCCCTGGGATGGGTACCTGTGTGTTTTCAAAGAAAAGACACATGCGCATCCATGCATATGAACCCAGATAGGTAGCATGCACATCTATGGAGATCATTTATAAAGTACAGAAATGCATGCAAGCATACAGCCACGCCCACACAGCTCTACAGCCAAGGGAGCAGATGCCTCAGAGCACACTGCACATCATCAGGTTCCCATCAAACACACCTCAGATTTTCTCTTTCAAACAGAAAAAGGGTGTGGGGGAGAGAGACTACTTGGTTGTCAAACCCAGTAATAAATGCTTGTCAAGAGCATTTCTGATGGGATCTAAAGGTGCTTGGAGAAGTGGGGCCACCACGGTCAAACTGCACAAGTTGAACTCAAGAGCAGTGAAGACAGAGAGAGACGGTGAGACAGAGACTTTTCCCCTCTGTCTTTCTGGGAAATAATGAACAAATCCTTCAGAGTGATTACTCTGTTACACCTGCTGGCCTGCTCTCAAGTCTGTATTAGACAGAAGATGCTCCTATCTTCCCTCAGATTAAATGTGCTGAGTAAAAAGCGATCAGAGATTGGCACAATAATTATCTTTCCTCATTAGAAAGCAAGCCCTGGACCTGACTGAATATGACTCCTCTGTCAAGGCCCTTTGTGGGCTGTAATAGTACTCAGCCAACATCAACGGGCGCAACACTTCATGTGAACAAAACAAAGCAACATATCAAGTAATCTTGTCTTTTTATTTGCTTTTTCTCTTCTAAGCCTGCTGAGTGAGGTGGGAAGGTGCCAAATTCCTTTTTAACTTGTATAAATGCATCTAAATGTCACATAAGAGCCTTGTTAAGTGAAAAGCTTTCCAAATGTTTTTCTCCCCCGTATCTAAAATGGATTGCTCTTTTTTTTTTTTAAATTAAAAAAGGCACACTCTCTCAGACCACTGCCCTTCACCATTCCTGGGGCCAGCCGACTGTAGTGACCCACAGCAGAGCTCCCAGTGTTCTCCTGCAGCAGCATTCACCATAGTGCAGGGTACAGCTTTGCCCAGGGAAGCCAGGAGGAAGGGTAAACACGTAGGTAAAGACAAGGCTGAAAACTCCTCCAGCTAAGGCATGAGCAGACCTAAGGGGCCCTTCTCTGACAGAACAGATGGGCTCCCTCATTTTTTTTAAAAAGCATTTGAAGCATATTCATTGCTTTGGTTCTTTTCTATTAGCGTGAGCTTGAAGACAGTGACTAATCCTCAAGAAGTGTGACCCCAGATACTGCAGCACCGCCACAGAAAAGGCAGTGCCAAGGCCTTTGCAAAACACCAGCCCTGCCACAGAGTGCAGCTAGGACAACTTCATTTAAAAAGGGGTGAGTGGAAACAGCTCAAGCTTCCACACTGGTGCTTATATAGATATGACTCTTGTAGATATGCTTTGCTGAGAAAGATGGGTGGTGTGGTAAATCGTTATGGGAGTTGTGTGATAACAGATGAGGGCGGACAGCACTGGCTAGTCTACAAATTGGAGAATTAGGGAGAACTGCCGAGTCCAACTGTGCTTAGTGGCCTCAATGAATCAGCTCCTTCCCTTTTAGTACAACCAACCGTAGTCCTTTCATCATCTCAAAGGTCACTCCTATCTCCTCGGTCTGGCTCATTCCTCTGTGTTCTCAGTTCAAAAAAAAAAAAGAGCTCTGGACTATAGATTGCTTTTCTGATCTTACCAGAAAGACGTCAAGAGAAGCATCCCACTTTGTTCTGCAGCCAAGTATAAGGCTCAAAGAAATTATCACATCCTATGGTCAAGGATGTGATTGTTGTTCAACATTTTTGTTCAACAAAACATGCTACAAAATGGTGTTACTATGCAGCAGTAGGAGCAGAACTGTGTTAATGCATTACAGTATCCTGCACCACTGTCAAGTGAGATGTGTGGTCCCAAAATGGGATGGCATTTAATCAGACAAAACTTATTCTTCAAGTCATCATATAATCTACAAGAACACAGGCAACACACATAATCTACAAGATTGCTGCAATTTAACCCGTAAGAGCAGAGTCAGCCACCGAATTTAGGAGAGCTGGCATCGCAGAAGGGGAACCTCGGGTTCACTGCAAAGGAACCCTCTGCAAGCAACCCCTGTGCATGATTCTGCTGCAACTTACTCCATACTCGGGCCCCTTCCAACACCCAACTCAAGAGAGACCTTCTACACTGGAAAAATGAAGTCTCACAAAGGTGATTTTCCTTTTTCACCATCTGCCACAGTCTGCCCATTCCCAAGCAGAAATGTAGGCCTTTCCATTCCAGGCTGCAATCCAGAAGCTCAGACTAGTAAAACTACCAGCCTCTAAAGTCCAAACCTGGGAGCTGGTCCCTCTAGTGCAAAAAGAGTGATTTTAATTTTTTTTTTAACATAGTAGCATTTGTTTCATTTGCCTTTTCCTTTCGGATTTGGGCAAGGGGAGAGGGAAACTGGCAGTGTGTTTTCATGCTTTCATCTGTAATAGCTAGAAAATTTCTTTTCAGAAAAATTAAATGAGCAGATACAATGACACACCATGTGCCTGCAGGAGCTCAAATTTTAAGATGCACATCAGACACCAGTGGCCTCAAAATTAAATTATGCACTAGGAATAAAAAGACATCTCACATTTAAAAACCAACCAGAATTCTTGATCAGTGAACATTTCAAAATCTCTGTTCTGCAGAGGCACATCCAGGTGTTTGCTAGGCAGATGTAACAGAATGCTACTTCACTGCAGCAGTGTTTAACTGCTGTGATCATTTAAATATGCATTTATTTGCCTTTGGAGTGAGAAAATGAAAAGCTAAAGTAGAGCTGTTTTGTGGCCCCACTGCTAGTTACTAGCCTTCTCATCTAGGTAAAACTTGGGTAGGCAACAGCGCTCTCCTTTGCACTGCCTTAGCTTTCCTAAAACTAATCGCTCCCCGGGAATCTGACTTATTTCCTCTGCCTCCCCTCTCCTGTAACCACCCTCCTCTTTCCCTTTTCTTTTTTCCTTCCTTGTCTCCCTGTTTCATGGGCTACAACGGGACAAGGAGCAAGAGTAGCACACACATAACCCCATCTCTTCACCTTACTGCTTGCAGCATTTCTCAATTTCAGGAAATAGTCCCTTTTCACTATTGCTGGCTGGCACCTTATTTGCATAAGGATGAACTATGCAGCCATGCCACCTCTCCTCTTCTGCAATACCACAGTCTGCTGATGAGCCTGAGTAGTTTTAAACAGGGTTATGCTTTCTCTCGTGCCCTCTTGCAAGCTTGGTGCTCTGCCAGGCGGCTGCAGAATGGATGCACTGAATGCTGAATATTCCCTGTGCGGCAGGCCAACAGGAGCTCCGAGGGGGAGGCACATCCAAGGTCCTGCAGCTAAAGCCTGGCAAAAAGAATGAGCCTTCCTGCTGCCTTGAAAATGATGGATGTACATAGAGGCTTTGCACAACCTACAGCCATACGATCCCCCATGCTGTCCCCTGGAACCCTGCACACAATATAAATTGCCACACAAAGAAACATGCTCAATAGCACTGACCTGAACACTACCTAGAACAAGCGGTAATGTAAAAGGTAATGTAACTCCACTGCACAGGATCAACCTTTGCTTGTAGGGTGTGTCTATATGTAGAGTCTACATATTCATATATTAGATTCATATCTGGCACATTCAAGGGGATGGCAGGAGATAGCCTGGCTTGTTCCTTTTGGATATGATTAAAAGCTTTTACATCGGTTCAGTGCTTCTTGAGAAAAATAACCGTTTCTCCCACAGATCTCAAAAGACAGCAGGTTCCAGTCTAGCTGGAAATGGTGACAACAGCCCTTCTTTCGGTACTTCCGCTCTAAAAGGAACTCTGTAAAATTATACATATTTTCTCACCTTCTAGGAATTAACCAGATCAAATATGCTTGATCTTCTGATGAGAGGGAAGTGTTGGGGTTTTTTTCTAACTGTCAAGGCTTAGACCTGAGAAGAAGGTCGAGGTCATATCCAACAGGAAAGACCAGATTACAAGAACTATGTAGTTAACCTCAGCAGTCCCCTTGCAAAAGCAGCTATAAGAACCCCTGGCCAGCATGATCCCAGCAGCCCACATATAATTCACCTCCATGATGTCCTCAAGGCAAGGGGTATGCATTTACAGTAAGTCACAAACTAAATGTAATTTGTGGCCTGCTAGCAATGAGAAGGCACACTGCTAGCGAAGGTTAAGGATCAGCACAATTTTTTTTTTGTGTCAGTTGTGCCAGACATTCAGGTAAACCTCTGCTTTTCCTGGGGAAACGGCCTGACAAGATTATGTAGTACCACTGACATCTCGTTTTCTGTATGCTCGCTAATTTGGCCTATTAACAAATTTCATTGCAGTCACAAATACTGGCATAAACAAATACTTGGTTATATTCAGCTAAATTTTCAAAAGTTTTGTAAATCCTTCATCAGTTACAGAAAAATTAGGGCTTGCTGGTTAATTATTTATGCCAGATTCATGCAGAATACCCAACTATGTAGCAGTAGCAAGAAGAGACCTCAGAGTCTCCTGCTCCAAAGCTACTGCCTTCTAGGCTGCAGAAGACCTGATCTCCCTAAACTGAGCAGCGTATGAAAACCCCAGCATGCCCTGATCAGCTCTGGGTCTATTCAGTGCAGCAGCAGAACACTCAATTTTATTCTACAGTGAACGAGTAACCCTGAAAACATATGAAAATACTGTTCCAAAATCTGCCACTCCACAAATAAATTGTGTACTACATAGGAATAGCTTATATTTGTACATTGTATGGTATTAAACTATTCCAAAGGAATTTAGTGCCACAGAGTTCATAGAAAGCAAGTACTAACTACCTCCAACTTACGGAGAGCAGAGCTGAGGCAGTGAGGGACAAAACAGACTGTCGGGGTGGAGCAGTCTCTGCCCCAGGCCCCAGCCATTAGATCAGATTCTCTCCCATCCTACCAACAGCAACCACTATTATTTTTAATATCGTTGATTTCTAGGCATAGATTCCTGCACAAATACGGCATAAAAGTAGTACCTGGTTTTCGTGTGTGTATGTTTTGATACAGCCTGTAATTACAGGATCACACACTACTCTTTTTGACATGACCTTTCCTTCATTCAGCACACAGGAAGAATAATGCCTGTTGAAGGTGCCGTTACTTGATACTATGTTTTATCTTCATTGTTCCATTTGTGGCCCTTTCTCCTGCACACTATACGGATCCTGCTCTGAAGAGTAATTTGTTTCCACATGGGCTTTTCTGTGGTGCCGCTCAGAAGAGCACTGGACTGTTTTGCAAAAACTAATTACTTTGGACAACACCTTTCTGAGGTGATACGCTCATTTTACAAACTTAGAGCTCAGGAACAGGGGAAGTAAGTCAAAATGCCCACTGGTATTGAATGTGCAATTTCAGATTGCAAATTCTGATTACACAGAGCGCTTAGCACCTTACGGCACCTTACACATTTGAAGCACATTTAGTGCTGACTTGATTGCTGTTTTCAGGGCTCAGTATTGTTTCCATCCAAGCTATACGATCTCAAGCTGGGGACCGGAACACAAGGAACACATAATTCAGGGATGGCCTGAGAAAAAATTGATTTTAGCATCATAGAATCATAGAATCATTGAGGTTGGAAAAGACCTCTAAGATCATCGAGTCCAACCGTCAACCCAACACCACCATGCCCACTAAACCATGTCCCTAAGTGCGGCATCTACACGTCTTTTAAATACCTCCAGGGATGGGGACTCAACCACTTCCCTGGGCAGCCTCTTCCAATGTTTAACCACTCTTTCAGTAAAGACATTTTTCCTCACATCCAATCTAAACCTCCCCTGGCACAACTTGAGGCCATTTCCTCTCGTCCTATCGCTTGTTACTTGGGAGAAGAGACCAACACCCACCTCGCTACAACCTCCTTTCAGGTGGTTGTAGAGAGCGATGAGGTCTCCCCTCAGCCTCCTTTTCTCCGGGCTAAACAACCCCAGTTCCCTCAGCCGCTCCTCAGAAGACTTGTTCTCCAGACCCCTCACCAGCCTCGTTGCCCTTCTCTGGACACGCTCCAGCACCTCAACATCCTTCTTGTAGTGAAGGGCCCAAAACTGTGACCCTGGGTAAGAAAGAGGGATAGACAGAATGAGATGTGCCTTAATCAATGCTTTGCTCAAGGGGCCTCCCTCCCTTGTAAGATTCCCCCTCATTCACTACAGTAAAATTGAAGCAGGCATTGTATGTACAAGGCAGTCATTTTGAGAGCAGATCCCCAGTTTATGCCAGAAGCTCTTTTTTTCTGTGCACGGCATGGGGAGAAAGTCATAGGGGGGAAATAATGAGCAAAGATGTTACCAAAGATCGCATCATAAAGCCCACACCAAAGGAGCACAAGGTTCACTGACACTGATTTTTAACTGCTTGATTTTGGATTGTCCCCAGTCCCTTCAGATTTGTTAAATATGGAACAGTTGTGGGGTTTATATAAATATTTATGTATAGGCAGATATATTTGTAAATACAGACATAGAAACATACATATACACATAATAACACACTGTTCTCTGAAACTTACTTAAACTTTCAGTGAGTTCCTTTTGATTTAAAGAGATGCTACCATATCCACCAGCATTTCTGTTTTACATTTTTTATTGAACAATTCTAGAATTGAAAACTAGATTTCCTTCAAATTCCCCTACCTGCATGATGCAAGGAAATGAAAATGCCTGTCAGCAAAAGTAATGTGTTTAATACCATGCCAGCCCTAAACATCAGTAGAGATTTCCGTATATTGCAGATAATTCTATCACCAAGCCATATTGCTCTGTGATGTGCTTTTATCTTTGCTGTAGGATAATATCAATATTTCAAGCATGAGCAAAAGAATGTTTTATGAGATTGATGTGGGAAAATACAGTGACAAGTACATAAAAAAGGGCAGAGAAAAATGCCAGGTAGTCATCATAAATGCCTTCCATTCCCACCAGAATTCGTCTAGTTTATCCAATTCTAATCAACAAGTTGAGGTCCACTGGGGCCCCAGTGACTTTGATTACATTTTCAGTGCCGAAGAAGAACAGCAAGCAAAAGAGAGCACAGATACGGGATGCGGAGGCTGTCACCTACATCCTAGAAGCCTAGACCTTTACAGGCCAAAAAGTCATATTTTGTTAACATTTTAAATTAAAAGGAAGAAGTGATTTATAAAAGAAGGAAATAGAATGGGGAAAAAAAGTATTAAGCCATTTGCCATACTGCACACACGCCTGGTAAGGGCCAGGTCATGCAAGGCAAATACACCCAGGGAACAACCTCTGCAAATCCACGATGATGCCCTGAGCAGGCAGCTCTTTGGGCACTGCTGGAACCTGAGCACTGAAGTGCCCAAACAAGAAGTTATCCCTGGTATGGCTCTGGCTGGGTAAATTACTCACCTCTCGCCTATCTCTGCAAAGAACTCATCTCTTCTGAGGGAAAACTCTCAGTTACAGACACAATTATACCAAGAAAAAAGGTGCTTTTCCCCACTTCAGCTAAGTAGCTATCTGTGCCCCACACTGGCACAAGATATAAGCTTGTTTATATAAGCTCTGCATGTAACTCTACTGGCAAGTCCACCAACACAGACCATTTGTCATACTGTCTTTTTTTTCTCTGGGGCTTGCAGTTCCTCCCTGTTTGACAACAGAACTGATGACTATTACTTAACCCCTTTCCACATTAACACTGCAGCTGTTCAGCCAGACTGATGTTTTAGTGTAGTTTGGTGTTAGGTACCTCAATATTTGGATGTTGAACTGAGAACCCTTACAGGAACCTGAGTTTCAGGAAAAGAGTGATCAGCACCCCCTGCAATCAGTTTTAAAACTCAGTTTCAAATCATTAAAACTGAGGTAATGAAAAACCACTAGTTCTGTAAATCTTGACTGTTTTGATTGGAAGCAAAAGGAAATCTTGCAGCCCAATCTTTTCTAAAGCACCCTCCAACTCTACTGTCCCCTTATCTCCGACTCAACATGCTGTCCCTGGGGACATTCAGATAGTTTTTAGTCCATCTGGAACAGTGCTCATTTGAAAGCCAATTTGAATGAAATGTCTAAAAATCTCTTCAAAAGTAACTCTCATAATAAGCACTGCACCTTTTATGATGTTACATTATTACCAGGTAGTAAATTCATTTGTTTTCCCAAATCCCTTACCAACTTCTTTTAAATACATAAATAAAAAGGGGGGATTTCAGTGGATATTATTTCACAATATGTGGATCTGAGACATTTTAATAAGAAATGCACCTCCAGGCTAAGAGGTATGAATTGTACACCAAAGGGAATGGTTTAATACGCTGTTTAATGCTATCATCAAAACTGATGATAACATGATGACTTTTATACATTTTAACATTTCTTTAGAGCTGGAAAAAATGAGAGTGAGAACCATATTTGTGTGTTAGCTAAATGTCAGAAGTGACACTGAACCAGCCAGGTGGCACACAGCTCCTATAGCATTCCCTCTCCCTGACCAAAAAATACTACCTGAACAGACAGATCCAGGATTTCCTCCGAGAACGACCCTCAGAGAGAACGCCTGCCTCTCCTGTATACCCCACCAGGTCATGCAGAATGACCCACACCTACCATGCCCTGAAATCATGTCCTCTTGTTCCTAAATACATATTTTCAAAAGCTTTGACACGTAGTCAAGGTATGACATGTTGATAACAGCATTTGAAATAGGAGCAGGGTGGATAGGATACTCCTGTCCACCAGGGAACAACCCACGACCAGCAGGAGTCCTAAATACCCTTTGCTGGGCAGAGGGATATGCAAGAGACCATGGTTTTGGAGAGGCCAGCCATAGCAGCAAAGCAGCAATCAGTATAAGCTCTCTATGCAAGGACCTGGACAGACCTCCTGAAGCATGGGTAGATAGATACTCAACAACACTGTAGCACCACTGAGGATGAAAATAACTCTTTTAGGAGAAGGAAAAGGTTTATTCCTTAGCTATAGCCTTTCTAGCAGGACCTTGTCAGAAAAAAACCTCAACTATATAGCCTATGATCATACAGAAATTCTTCTTTTAGGACTGTATCCTTACCTTTTTTACAAAGAGGTAGCGAAGGCCAGTAACGTGAAGGCAGCCCCCTTCAACTGGCAGTAGCCCACTGCAAGCCACCCAAGCTTTGACGCCTCTACCTTTCCCAAAAAGTAGGAGGGGAGGAGTAGTATTTTCTGGAAGCAATCCTGGATCCCCCTGAGGGAGATGCTTCTGCATGAGCCCAGGACTGCAATACTAGCAAGTTTTTCACTCTCATAGTCTTGAGGATGGGAAAGTTGTCAAGGCCTATATGGGAATTCCCAGGAAAGGATACAGGACTTAACTCTGAGGCATTGGCTATACAAGGGGAGGCTGAGGAAGTGATGTTGCACTGGCTTCAATCAGTCCAAAACGTAAGCCTTATTTTTGTGTTCTCAGAACCCCACCAGGCTTGTGGTATAGGACCCAGTATGCTCACACAGCACATACCCGTTTACTGTATTTCTATGGACTCAGGTTGACCAGGTCAGTTCTAAGTCTTTGAGATACTGTTGCAAAAGGAGTGCTTTTAGACTTCTAAAATGCCATGTAAAAGTAAAGTTGGCCTTTCAGTATCCTGTAGCAGGTCTGTGCCGAAATTGTGCAGGCTCTAGCAAAAAGTATTAGCTTGTACTTAAATGTTTTCTCTTGCTTTTTTATTCTTCCAATGAACAGGAAGTCCCTAGGGTCCTGTTAACTGCAAACAGTAGAGACTGCTTGCACTTGTCAACAGAAACAAGTTTTACACCTAACAATAAAGTATTCTGGCACTTTACAACGTGTATTTATTCTTAGCTCTATACCCTTTAAGAGGGATGCTGGCACTTTTACACGTTCACTGGGGGTAAATGTGGAACACCTGAAGCCACCCTGTGCCCACTCTCTGGAGGGCAGGGACTTTGCACACCATTATGTTCTTGAGGAAACAGCACCTCCAAATAGTCAGGCAACATTTTCCAAGTCGGTGTTTGGACATATCAAACATATAGGACAACTGCCCGATTTCTCTTATGTTGGGTTCCCGGCAGAGCAGCAGTTCCCCTTCTCCTCCCAATCAAGACCTCTGTTTCCCACGGCAGTGGAAAAAATCTAGGCTAAGATGGTATGGGAGAGCACAAGTGATAGAAATTTCAAAGAAGGAGCATATGCCTGATATAGGTTCTCATGACATGCGCATATATGGCTACTGACCCAAAGTGTGTGCATCTCCCTTTCCTCTTGCTAGGGAGCATGTTTTCTACACAGGAGAAGTAAAAAAGCAGACAGTTTTTCCAGGTTGGTCTTGAAGGTTGGAGTCTTCTCCTTTTCACAGCTCCATCTCTTTTCATAGGTGAAGAGTCCTGACCAAGTGTTTTCATATCAAGATATGTTTGGTGAAAAGGTCAGGAAAGTCTAGCCCAAGGTAACGTCTAACCTTAGCACAGGGATAAAGAAAAAAGAATTTCCAGGATTTTAGGCAGCAGGGTTTTTTAGAAAGTACTAGTTCTTAGTTCTGAAGTACACGTGTGGAGGGGCAGAAAGGGAATTACATAGGTAATCAACCCGACTTTCTGAGCTGCCCTATCCTCCCCTCGCTTCCCTCTCCACACACCTCAGCCCTTCCTCCAGTGCTCCTGTGAATTCTTAGACCTGGCTTCTCCCAGAACTGACCTGCATTTACTTAAATGTGTGTACAAACACATTTATATCTATTTACTGCAATATAAATATCTTCATGAGCTTTACAGAGATAGGATTGTTTTTTCCCCCAAGTATGAAAACACATCACATTTTAGATTCAGTTATTCTTCACCTAAATAATAAATAGCTGGTATTTTGATAAAATCTGGTCTTAACTCAGTGTACAAAGACAGTACACTATCAGGATATAAAGCTGCTTCAGGAAATAAAGATCTCAAGCTTATAAATACATTTAGTTTCTCATAGCTCTGACAGGCTTTCCTCTTCAACTTGTCTGTAGCTTTAAAAAAATAAAAAACAAAACCAGTAACATATTATTATTTCCTAGCTGGGTGCTATGAGCACTGCATCAAAGCTGCAGATTTCACAGGGTGAGGGTTGTTTTTTGTTTTGTTTTAAAAACAAGTTGATTTTGGACTGTATGTATAATTAAGCAGTGCACTTGTGGATTCTCTTTGAGTGCTGACCTGGCCGAGCACTGCTCCTCAGCTCTGCACTGCTGCTCTGCCATTATGTCACAACTGATCTCTAACTCTTCCATCTGTGAGTTATTCATTGCCTCTCCTCATGCTCGTCTGCTGGCTATTTATAAATTAAACTCCACTGTTACAGCATTCACTAGCTTCCCTGAAAGAGGGTCTAAATTTGCAGAATAAAATGCTGAAGTTGCACAAGCACTCCCTACATTGGAAAAAAAAAAGAAATCCCATCTCAGAAACAGCAGAGTTACTGTGGATATTTGAAGTATTTCCACTTGGGGCTATTCTAAGTATCACCATTTGATGCAGCCATTTTGGACTTTCAGCAGGCATGAGGGCACAAACTAGCTTACTGAGAATCATTTGCTCATATGATGATAAAGTCCTGACTTGCAATATATTGGAAAAGCAATCACCACCAGTAGGCAGTTTAGCTTCCCGCAGCTTTGGAAAGCCTGTGCATAAATAAGTGACTGGAGGCTGAAAATCCCTAGGCATCTTATAGCCATACTCTGTCAGAAATAAGCCCTAGGGACCAGATCCTCAGGTATAAGTAAGTCATCATATTCCCATTGCCTTTGGGAAGTCCTTCTAATTTATACCAGCTGAGGAATCAGCTTTTATATGTGTAGCCTCCATAATTCTCTTCCTACGATACCTCGAATAAAATGAGAATGATAAAAACTAAAAGCTTATGAGACTGTGAAAAGGAAGCGAGTCCTGCTCTGTCTCATACCAGTAAGAACCTGAAAAAGGCAGAGCTTGGAATAGTGGCTTCAGATCCACCCCAATACAGAAAGGAAAACCTGGCCAAGGCGACCTCCAGGATTAGGAGCACAACTCTTGGTCCATTTTCTTATCTCTGTCACGCTTTCTTCCTGACCTTGGGTAAGTTGATTAACCTTTCTTTTCTAAGTTCCTCTAACTGTGGTATGACACTCTACCTCCCGTAGAGGTTGTGGTGCTTAATTGGCCAATATCTCTCAAATGCTCAAAGTACTTTGGATGAAATATGTTGTGCAAGAGAAATAATTGAAGTCAATGGAGCTGTGACAACTGACACTAGCTGAGAATCTTCCCCCTGGTGTTTAATAGGATCAGAAGGAGGCTTAGTTGAAATGACAGGAAGCCAGAGAGACATTTGGTGGTAATAAGATCATAAATGAGTCAAAGGGGTTACTATTTGCTGTGGTAATACTGAGCATTTTTCATCTTCCAGGCACTCTATCAGCATCCATTAATTCTCAGACATCCCCTTAAACAGAGATCTGTAATATGTCCCCCATTATACAGATAAGAAAAATCAGGCAGATGGGTGATGTGACTTATCCAAACAGAACAAGATGTGAGAAATCAAATTTGAGCCCCTGGCTCCTAAGCTTATTCTCAGGGCTCCCTTTCCACCACTCTTCTGTTACGTATATACTTCCTTATCTTTCTGTTTCAATTATGAAAACCCATTTCCTGCTCCTTTCTCTGCAAACATTCCTGCCTAATTCCCCATTAGATACTGCTCAGATGCTCTTCCATAAACTTCTGAAAGCTTGCAGACAGAGAGCACAGCTGAGGGGAATGCTGCTGGGCTGAGCAGCTCTCCTTGTCTCAACAGCCCCTTTTCCCCAAGCACCAAGGAAGAAGTAACAGTATTTGCCTTTGCAAATATTTTTCATTGTTCACTATCAGTCCCACACAGCACCTGGTCGCTCCAATGCAACCTCTCTTCTCAGAAGCAGTTCGTATTAGAATATGCCGGGACAGGGTCTGTCGCTTCAGACTGCCTATTGCTCATTGCAGGAAGAAAGTCGTGCCCTGCTTAACGCCCTAGGAAAAATTATTGTCGTTACTTCAGCTTTCGAAGACGCCTACTGTTAGAGGATGCAGGGCTGAGGTTATGTAAGTGTGCTGGCCAAATCCAGTTGTTTCCAGGGAGCCCAACCATAGCTGCTCTGCTCTGCTTCCACCCCCTCTGTAATGGGTGCCAGGCCAGGCTTCGGGGTGCTCAGTCTGAACAATAGCCTCGAGGGGAGTCTCCATGGATTAGTTTCTATGTAGAGGGAATATATGTATTTGAATCAGCACCCTACTTGAAAATACAAAAGTATCATAGCGTGCCTGGATGCTGCTGTGCTGAAGTGTCCCAGCAGATGGAAAAGTAACATGAAATGGGACAAATTATTCAAATGTTATAATGTTATAAATCTGCAACTATCCCAGAGGATGCAGTTTACTTTATAATAAAGACTTCCACTGCTGCTTACAACCACCACAGTACAGCAATATTTGGGGTAATTACTCTTGAATGCTAGAGCTTTTTTTTTTTTTAAGTGGTATACCCTAGATTTATACTCAGAGTTCAGAAAGCAGAGCTTTGGCTACATTAGCTCTACTTAAACAGTAGCCCAAAATGGGAAAGAATAGCCCAAAATGGGATGAAGGAGAAAATATAAAACACTACCCAATCAAACCTCAGCACTTACTTTTGATAAGACCACAATGAGCCACATTTGCACATGTTATTTCCTGGCTATCTACAGCAGTCTTGGCACAAGGGAAGCAGGCTTTTTTTTCCCCTTTAAAAACCAAACAAAACCATTTTAATTGCAATAGAAGTGCAAATTTTTTTTTTTTTTTTTTAGCTTTTTACAGAACAGAAAGGTAAAGAAGGATGCATATTTGCACTTGCTGACGCTTGAGTGCTTTGATGGTGATGTGACATTTCAGGTGCATCTCTATTTCATATATTGAAGAGAGACAGCACATCAGACACAAACTGTAAAGTTCTTCCCATCCAGATGAGATGGCAGTCACACTCACCCAAAAAATTCTATGAAAAAACCCCAATATTATTTCTGTCCTCTTCTGTGCTCTTTGCTTACTAAAACGTAAAATTCTAGGCATTTGATTCAGATGTTAGGTTCTTAACACACTGAGTATGATTTGTTACAACACAGGTGAACTCCGTGATAAAAGTTTAACTCAAAGCCAACAGATAGGGTTCAGCTGGAAGGGACTCTGACACTAACTCCCTGTATAACCTTATTAAAATCTCTTATTTCTTGTGTTCCTCCACTGGGAGCTATTAGAGTCAATTCACTAACATGCATAAATGTGATTTAAGACCATCAGACAGAAAGTCTTAAAGAAAAAGCACTGTCATCATAGATTTACATTAAATTATCTTAATAAAGTGAATGCTATGCTATCTTCAGTTACAAAGTAGAAAAAAAAAGGTAGGCAGGCAGAGTCACGCTATCTGATAACTAACGCTGTAGGGAGAACTGTGACAAGTAGATGAAGAGATTCCCAACAGCTAAAACTTCAGAGGCTTTGTGCAAAACTACAGGTGAAAGCAATGACATGTTTCATTTAGAGGCTTCCTCAGAGCTCATCTCCTAATACTGTTTGTCTGAAAAAACAGGAGAGCGCGAAGGTAGCAATTACCATTGGGGAAAACATAAAAGATGACTGCTGTGTGTGTGCCAGGCATTGGGGAAAATTACTACTTTGTCTTTAGCACAGAGATGAGATTCTCCCTGCAGCCAAACAGAAGCTACACTGTAAATGCAAAGTCCAGCTATATTCAACAAGAAAAGGTGAGAAATTCAACTGGATCAGAAACAGAGCCATTCATGAGCTATTTTGGACAGAGAAGTTTTGCTAACAGTCTAGGCTGCATGCAGCAGTTTACCAGTCACTTAGAAGAGGTGGCAGTGCCATCCCCGTTTTGGGAGCTCTAGCAGGTTAGTGATGGGAATTACCCAGGATGACAACGGGAAGTGGAGTGGTCACAAGCACAAGGGAGGTAGTCTCCGTTGGCACCGGGCTTTTTCGATGTATTTAGATGAAGGATAGCCCTGTGCTGCCAAATGGAGAGAGCATACTCTCCAGTTTGGGAACAGATTCCAGGATTTTCCTTTTCCTTGGCAGCACTGATCTGGAATGGTCTATAATGATCCAGTGGGCGTATCCCAAACAAAATGATGTAAGCTTTTCACACTTATGCCTGGATTTCTCTATATGACTGCTGGCTTGGAGGGAAAGACCTTGACAGCCAAAAAAAAGAAAAAAGAAAAAGAAATGCAGCACAAAAGCCCAAGGGAAGCGGGGCTAGACTGTAACGAGAAAAAGGAATAAATAAATGGGAAGCGGTGCGCAAGCAGCACTTAAGTCTGTGTGAGGTTAACACTAACCACTTACTCCAAGCTAAATAAATGCTGCCTGGGGATTGCGATTAGAGCAGGCAGCTCAGGGGAGGCAGCAGCTCCTCAGAGCTGGAGCCAGGAGGAAGCTTTGGGAGCTTGGCAGTGTGGTGCGCATTTCTGAGCACTAGCCCCATCTGACCAAAGGGAACATGATGTTCACAATAAGGGTGAAAGCCCTCCCCTACCACATCTATCTAATGCAGTGCTGTCACGCTGCCAGGCTGTGCAGAGATGTCATGTCATTCTGTCACATTACCATCAGGGAGTCTCAGTGTGACTGGAGATGTCACGTGTCCTGTCCCAACTGACCACCTCGTATAGACAACAGCTTGAAATGCCTCCTTCCCACTTTACAGTCCCAGCTCAGAGACAAATGAGCAGCCAGCCAAATGCAGATCAAAATCCTCTTCTGAATACTCTGCCTCTTGTAATATTTCTGCTTCTTCAGAAGCAGGTATTGGATAAGACTGCTCAGGCACAGCCCACAGTCAGGAATGGTAGCCAAATTATTAATTTACTTGTTCTGATTCTTATTACGTTCTACCTCCAGGTACGTAATCAGGCTTTTATTCACCTAACTGCTTTATCCTCTAACAAGCTATTCATCTGAAGAGTTTTCACTGCAGGATTTCCACTGTAAGGATCTTTTTTGTTGTGTTAGAGAAGGAATTCACTGCTTCAGCGCAACGCTTTTGCTCATTAAAAATAATTTCTCAGTGAGTTTGGTTGCAGTAGCTCTTCAGTCATATTAGAGGCCCTGTTGCAGCATTAGCTCCAGAGAACATGCAAAAGACCAGCAGGGAAAATGAAAGGGAGAGGAGAAAACAAGAAGCTGGAAGGGCAAGACAGATTGCTGGCAAATTATAAGCAAGCCCAGACATGCTGCTGCCCACTGGGGTACTGATTCATGCAGCCCTGGGAAGTGTGTTTGACCGTAAAGTCAGATTGTACCCTCACAAGAATTTCTCCCCTACTCCCAAATACAGTTCTCTATGTATTTTCTCTCTTGCCTCACTCTCTTCCCTGCTCCTTTCCCCCTTATATCATCCTCGGCTTTTTTCCTTTACTACCACATCTTCCGTGCTTGCTAGAGATGCTTTGAAGCTTGCTTTCTGAGCGTAGACTCTTTCCAATCTTTAGGGAAATTTGATACAGAGAGAGTCTGTGGTTTATAGCAGCAAATTCACTAACACAAGCACATCGCCCTGGAGAGATGGCATGTTCAGCTGCCAGTGAGTTTACTTCAGCTCCTTTGCTTTTGGAGCAGGCAGCTCCCTCATCAGAAAGGTAGGGGGTGTGTGTGTGTGTGTGTGTGGGGTGTGTGTGTGTGTGGGGGGGGGGGTGGTGGGGGTGGTGGTGGTGTGGGGCAGGCCTGCAGCAGCCTCCTCTGTTACAGTATGTAACATAAATTGACAACTTTCAGTGTAGTTCCCTGTTTTCACATAAATAAGAAAGCTGGCACAGTCTGGAGGTGAAGAAAGATTATTTCAAGATGCAAAGCATGTTAATCTCCCCTCTTGTGACTTAAGAGCAGGTACCAATCAGTGATCTATTTCTAATATACCACATAGATAATGAGTCACATTATTCAGTGAAGCATCAGCTCAGACAAATACCAGAAGAAGCAATGTATTCCTTTTCATTCAGTGGGCCAATTTCACCTCTGATGTAAGTCAAATGCCTTCCTGAGGCACTTCCTCAGTTGAATACAGCTTTGTTTTTAAAAAAACAGCATAGAGTCCCTTAGTGTAAAAGTCCTGATCGCTTCAGGGAATTCATAATAGTACTTCTCTTTAAGTAGTAGAACAGGAGGAGTGGGGTAGCCTCTCCTGGACATAGGAAAAATAATGTGACTGGTCACTGTTCAGCCTAAGGGAATGTACTAAAAGATCCAACAAGAAACTGCTTTTCTTGTTTAGAGAGGGAATATTGCTCTAGCCGAAAGCATCAATATGCCGGAAACCTCACTGCCTGAGGTGAAACTAGAGACGTAAAAGCCACTGGGATTATCCTGCAGGGGGACAACCTGTGCTGCAGGAGGAATGAACTAGGTGAGACTTTCTAGACCTTTTCCATCTTTAATCTTATTGAAAAGAGCTGTCCTGGTCACTGTGGCCATGTAATCTCCTAGGAAGACAAGGGAATATAAATTTGGGCCTCCAGGCTTGAGTGGCTCATGTCAGCGTTCACTACTGACTGCTTTGTTCCTGTGCTGCATCTCAGGAGTCCTTTGATTCACTTCTAGTTTCCTGCTTCTGGCACTGGTAGGTGAGAAATGGCTCTTCCACCTGCTTTTAAGCCCTGGGGAAATTCTACAGTCTGTTTTATCTCTAGTGTCTGGGTTGTTTCAGGATGGATGGAGAAAGAACTGAAAAATGGGTATCCATGAGTTACTGAAAGGAGAAAATGCAAACAAAATCTAAGACTTGAAGTTACAATCTTAGACACTCCCCTCTCTTCCAAAATCTCATCTGCAACACGTCAGCACAACAGCTGGTATAGGAGTACAAAACATATTGGGAGACTGTCTGTCCTCCTCAGACTGGTCCAGGGGTGATGATGATAATGCTTAGAGAGCATCTTTCACCAGGAAGGGGAAGAAGTAGTTTTTACATTCAACAAAAGATGGAATTAAAGCAAAGAGAACGTGAAATGAGGAGGCCAGCATCAAACAGCAAGCAGAGGCTGAACTGAAAGTATAAACAGATCTTCTAGGTGTCAGACCAGTACCCTCTCCCAGAAGGTGTGCTTTATGAAGCACTTAAAAGAAAAATCTGTAGACTGTTAGATAAAATAGACATCCCCACAGGACTGTGCAAAAAAGTCAGAGAAGATGCACTGGAAACCCCTTTTCCTAAACAATTAAGTGGGACTAGTGCCAGCCCTTGTATATGCAAGACTATATGAATACCTGGAAAGAAACAACCACAAACTGGTAGCATTCGTATAAGAGAAAGCCTCATAAGCCACTCTGTCACTCTTACCTATCCTTTAGTGATTGCAATACATGGCTTCTAGTGAGACTTGCCAAGAACAAACAAATCACCAGCACATTGGGGTAACCAGTGCACACTGGCCAAGATTCAAACTGTCTGACATTTGGTACCTGAGGCAGCATAGTCAGGTCACAATCATGCTGGCCAGGACTCATCCATCCTCATGTAGGCCTCTACATCTGAGAGAGCCAGCCAGATTTCCTTCAGAGTCAATGGGGGCATTCGCAATGCTGAATTCATCTGGTGTCTTTTAGATGTCCATTTTAGAAAAAGGGGAGATACCAAGCCCACACCCCACCACGCTGAACCTCAGGCTGGAAATCCAAATTTGAATGCCTATCAGCAAACAGATACATATACATCCTTTACTGAACTGAGTCTCAGTCAAATAGATGAGAACTGAGGATTCAGACAGATTCATGTAAAATTCAAGTAGTAAGAGCTAAAATGAAAGGTTACAGGAAGTTCTCTGTAGCATCAAAGGGGAAGCTTGTGTGCCACAACGACCAGCGATGGTAACATACTCCTTCAGATACGTTCCCCTGTATTGATGCATACCGCCAGAAGCAAAATGGTACGGACTCCATATTGTGCTCCACCAGGATGTTTGCCACCAAATTCAGAGTACACACAACGTAGCTAATGCAATAGGTCAACGTAGAGGCTGGCTATTAAGTTAAATCCCATGACCGCAAATCAAGACTAATTCCAACAAGAGATCAGTAGAATTCCAGGACCCAGACTTAAGCCAGTATAATTTTTAAGCCAGTATTGACTCTGAGTGCAGAGGCTTAGTTTGGCAAACCCAGCTCTTTCTCATGAATTCAATGAAGATAAGGCTGTTAGCAATGACTAATCAGAACAGTCTCTTAGGAAAAAGGAGCATTTAATTACCTTAGTGTACTATTCAGTGACTTGCCTAGACATACCACACACTGAAAGATACGTGACAATGTGGGTGCTGCAGTTTATATCATCACGAGCTCAGGACGGCCACGTTAGTCATGAGTTTGATTCCTGTCTCCCTCTTTTCTGAAATGCATTAGCTGCTATGGAAACAGTGTCATTAGAATGGGCAGGGATTTCTGACACCCAGATGAACCCCATGCTTATGCTAAATGATGTATCTTCTATGCAGAGCTCTAGCTAGCTCTAACCATGGCATATTAACTAGTCCAGGTCCATCACACATGGTCTGAAGTACATTTCTATACAAAGAAGGTAATTCACAAGAACTTTACACTTAATTGGCCTACTCTTGACTTGTGGTAGGCTTCTTATACCCTATAATGTCATCAAAACAGCAAACTGCACAGCACACACAGCTGCAATGATTGGCAATGTGGTATTTAGTTAAGGAAGCTTGAGGAATACCTCCCTGCTCCAAAAATGTAAGACTAGAATCCCTCTGCTGAATTAAAATCACAATTTAATTAATTTAATTTTTTGTGCTTCTTGCAACTCTCCTTTTGAAAGGAGGCTGCAAGAGACGCTACCTCAACTGGATCAAGAGACATACAGAGAAGCCAGACTTTTACATCCTCTTGTTAAACACCACTTACCAAAAGACTAAGATACAAATACAATCAAAATCTGTCTTCAAAGAAAAAAGCAGCTCTCTTTAATTAAGGGGCCTATCAAATTCCATAATCTGAATGAAATTTTTTACAGAGGAACAATGAAACAAGAACTTCTCTGCTCAATCAAATCAATGGCTCATCTGTTCCTGTATCTAAATGTGACAACTGCCAAATGTTCTGAGCAAGATGTAACCAATTCCCTTTCTGCTACTGCCACTCATTTCAATCCTACTGCACTACAACCTGCATTACTACACTCCTCCCGATCCCAGTCTGCAATCACAGATAGGACAATCAATTTGGAAAAGCTTCAAATGCTCTGAAATATTTACCGGATTTTAGAACACCTGGAAAGCCATGAAATAATAAACCCAACAGTTATAATACATAATGCTTTTCCAACAGGAGTGTGCTTGTGGTTTATTTAACTTCCCCAGTCTTTAATAACTACAGAATAAATTCTGAGATATCACAAGGAAAGCAACTGTCTGGATCTCTCATGCAAGCCCAGAAGTGTCTGAAATACCTTTGCTTTAACAACCAGTCCGACACCACTGCGGAGACCCAAAAGGAAAATCTCAGTGAAGCTTCTAAAACAGGAAGCTTGTAAAATTCAACTTATCACATTGGTCATAGCACTCAACCTCCAAAATGTCATTTTTGCTCTTCTTGCAAGAAGCAGCAAATGCTGTCAGTATCTCACTGAAGAATACACATGCCTCAGTTTAACAATGAATTCTGAACAGCAACCTCCTGTGACTGAAGAAGCCTTTTTTTTTTTCTCTAAAATAGGATAGTCAAATTAGGTATTAGTAATTTACCCATAGTAAATTCGACTTGATTGATTAAAGTCTGCCACTCTGCAGAAATAAAGCTAACTGGAAAACAGAATGGAGGACCATCATGTGACTATTAACTTTTAACAAACTGCAGTCAGAGAAGTCTGAATGTGTAATAACACCTGAACTGCATATTGCAGTAACGAAGCAGGTTGAGGACTTGGAAAGCTAAAGCCTTGGGCTCCCCCCTGCAATAAATAGTTGCAATGCTCCATGTTTGGAAAAAGGACAACTAACCACAGCAAAATAGACATGTGCATGCCTTGCTTTTTTCTTCTTAGCTAGAGAATTTCCAATGCTGCCTTTGAAATTCTAGTAATCTGTCATGCTTTGACAAGGCTGTTCTGTCTACTATTTGGTGTTAAGTAGAACCAAAAGGAGTCCGTCTCTGGTGGGGGTCTTACACGTCTTTAGCCTTGCTGGAAGAACACCAGTAACAAACAGGGGCTGTGAAGTCAAATAGTTCATCAAAGACCAGTGGAGCTGCACAGCTCTCCCTTGAACACTAGTGAAGTCCAATGGCTGAGTACTAAGAATTAAATCCCAAAAGGACTGTAAAAAGAGGCACAGCATGACTGTGGAGCTATGACAGATGGTTACTACAGCCCCATGACCACACACATGATTCCCAGTCACATCAGCAGATGCTTTGTTTACCTGGGACTTTTACAACTGGAAGGAAGCAACAATACATTCTTCAGGAGACTGATGATCTAATTACAACCGTTTTCAACCTTCTCAGTTTGTATACACTCAAACATTTTTGGGCCTTTCTTGTAGATCTCTGTGCAGTGATTTTAAGCCAAATGACAATAGGCTTGCTTTTCTTAGTTACTTTTTTATATAGCTTAGATGTAGTCCACCCACCTCTATAAGTCAAAAACTAAAGACATTCCAGTAGATCTTTTCCCCACCTTACTATCAAATCCACCAACTTAAAATAAAAAGCCAATTTATTAATAAATTTTCATAGTAGTGATCACTACTTTGAAGATACTTCCACATTCCAACTTTAATCTCCAATATGAGAGCAACGTGCCACTACACTGTAGTATTTGCATTGCACTTTGTGGGGCTAAGACAATATTCTGACGCCTGGATGCTGCAGGTTGGCCTATCCTCAAGATAGATACTCCTGAGCAACCCTGCAGCAACCGTAGGATGAGTGAATCTACTTCTGTCTGCATCTCTCAGTATCCTATTGCTATGTGGTGCTCACAGGATTGGGAAGAAAGTCTGCAGAGATAATGACTGCAATTTGGAAGGGCTTCTCTTTGTTTCACTTTCTGAGCTTGCTTGCTGAGGCGGCACTAATTGCAGAACAAGGCTTCAGCTCAGGGGGCCTCACAAGCAGAGCCGCCTGATCCTGAAGCTTAATTCCCTGATTCGTGACCTTGGAACAGCAGGGACATGGGAGAAGAGGGAACACATCCGACAGTTGTTGCAATGAGGATGGCAGAGCAGCCTGAGGGTTCAGGACATAGATCCTGTCCGCAGCTCTATTTTCCGCTGGATGTCAGCTCTGGACATCTCACAGAATCTTTCCTTGGACTTCAGTTTGTCTCATAATGGTGATGATCAAGCTTTGAGATGTTTGGAAGACAGAAAATGCAAAAACGTTTTGTAGCATTTCATTATTAAATATAGGACTAGACAAACACCTCTGAATTTTGTTATTATTCAAATAGATAAATATAGAGCTGGTTGCACTGAGTCCCTTCTGTGTTTTCCTTCTATGAATATTATAGCAAGTGACATGTAATGTGGAATGGGAAAAAAATGGAAAAAGAGGTAAAAGGAACAATTTTAACCTTGTATCAGAAACTGTTCACAGAAAAAGATTTTTGATTATTAGCTTATTTGCATTTGAGGCCTGACTTGTCTTACAGAAAAAACACAATGTGATTTTACAGTAAAAATAATAGTAATAAAAAACCTGATTATAAAGTCCACTGAACTCTCCTGTAGCCAAATCCCTGAGTAGCTTCCTCCTATGTGGCATCTGAAGAACCTTCTTTTCTCTTCAAGGAACTAGTGTTCTGTGTACCAATATAAAAATAAGTCACACCACATTTTCATAGGTAACTAGAGATAGGGATGGTAGCAGGAGCCACTGCTCAGGTACAAACTGAACAGGGGAGTCAAACTCTAAAAGCTTAAAGAGAACAGTACTAATAGAGGAGATGAGCGGGACTAACTTTCCCAATGAAGATGAGAGAGAATGTCTCTCCAAAAGGATAAGTGAAGGATACTTTGTATCACTGATTTAGCCTTCCAGTTGCACAGACCCAGAACCACAGAGCCAACAGAAGGGCTTCCTTCCTGCCACCAGTGCCCACCAAGGGCAGCTCCAGCAGTGTTATACCAGCATGACCAAGAGGCCCCACGCCCAAGACAGTCCTGATGGGGCAGAAAAAGGCACACAAGACTCCATCTCCAAACAAAACAAGGTCAAACTTCCAAGTGCTGTTCTTTTGGTTTGGTCCTCCCCAGCTTCATCTATGCTCCCTGCTTATGACACATGGATAAATCAGTAAACACATGGCACATGCCCCTTAACTCGATGAATTCTAAGTCCAGCACCTCAGTATTGGAGGTAGTATCTTACTGCCTTCTAAAGACAGAGGAGGAACTAAATGACTACCCTATGCGTATGACCAAAAAAACCCAAAGGAAAAGTCATGCAGTAGAGTTTGTTCTTCAGGCAATTAGTAGGGCCAGTCACAACAAACAAAACATAAGAAAGGCTAATTTTTGGAGACTCAAGCTGAACCCCAAAATGTAGTTGTGCACCTTGCAGGGGGGAACTTTGCGTACTTTTCTCACTAACAGCTTCAGATTTCCCCCACCAGGACTGACGGGAGAATTATACTCCATAGTAAGCAGAAGTCAACTTTCAAAGCAGTTTTACATTGATAGAGACAGATGGGTAGAGGTGAAGATGCTGAGGTGAGAGGACACTATGTTCAAATAACACAGAAATAATGTCCAGTCTTACCTCTTTTCTTTCAGACTGGTTACAAACCTTACAGATATTAAAATAATAGCAATGGAAAATGCAGAGAAAAGAGACTAGGAAAAAAGATACACAAGTACTAAACACTATGTTGTAAACAATGGCCACACTATGACCAAGAGGTCAGAAAGGAAAGAGGAACACAGAAGGACTTCTGATTTTTATTCCTGGATCTGCCACATCTTTGCCAGTTCATCTTCAGCAAGTCATTTACATGTCTTCTGTACCTCCTATTCATAGTTTATAAAAGGGGCAAAAACACTCTGAGGTGCTTTGAGTTTCTCAGACAAGAAGTGCTGCACATGAGCAGGGTCTTATAATTACTATTAATCCACAGAGTTTGCATTTAAAAAACCGAAACAAATCCCAAATCCTTCTTAGGAATAAGGAGTGTAGGACTGGGTTATGATCCTGGAAATGTTCATAATAAGGTATTTCTGAGGATATTAATTTCTGGACCGCTTTTCTCCTATATAGCTATTGATGTAGATTGATATTCTTCACAGAAAAGAAAAAGCCTTGCAAGAAAGCTCTAAGAGCACCTGGCAAAAGAGCCAGAATTGCAAGTGCTCCTGAAATGAGAGCTCGTTTATTGGGTCACACTGGCACCCCGTGATAACATCTTGCAATTTTTTTTTTTTTTTACTGTATCTCACTTGATTAGAAAGAGCCTTTGTAAATCCAAATAGAAGCAAGTTTAGAGCAGTTAGTACTTCCAAATTAAACAAACCCCCTTCCCTCTTATTGACAAAGACATGTATATTTTTATCTCCAAGTGTTGCCATTCTACAATTGCGACCAAGAAGAATGTGTAGCCTGACATTGCAGTCCTGGTGTCTGCTGCTGAAGGAAGCCAATTCCTCCCTGACATCTTCAGTGACTACCGAGTGGCTCTTCCTAAGCATCTTCCAACGTTTACATTATATGAAAATATATAATAATATGTTATTATGTAATAACATATAATAGCATATAATAATGTAGTATATAACAATATATAATTAGATTATATTAGAAATAAAAGTAATACTACTAACTTCTACTGTGGCATGAGAATCAATTGAAGATGTAGCATTATCACAGAATTTGCACTCAATGTTTTGCATTAAGATGATTAATACTGAAGAAAGGCAAAGAAAATTTCAGTATCAGAGCTGCTTCCCATGAATAGATGGGGCTTCATCTAGACATCTAGAAAAGCACATTACACTTCTGTATCCTCTCATAAACATATACTAGCAGTATATATTTATGAGAGGATACATACTGGACAAGTACGGGCTTAGCAGACACACTGCACTGCTCTGGCTACACTGACTGCATGCTCAGAGCTGTTAATGTCAAACACATCAATCCTCTTCTGTTCAACATAGATACTGCCTTCATCATTAGTTTTCAAGCATTTGAAGTGAAAGGTTACTTTCCTCTTTTCTTATGTTTCTCTTTTTAATGTAAGGATTTTTTTGAGATACTTGCTAAAGTAGCAAGTTACCACAGAATGAGTGTTCATTATTGTCTCAGTTTCAGCAAGGTTAGCGTGCTGTGGCTACAGCAGATTGCCTTGGTTGGAACTGTCACCTTAATCTACGCTGTTCCTGTCCGTTGATCATCTCTGCCTGTCATCTCTCAACTTATTTTTAGAATAGCATCTCTTTGGGAAAGGGACCACATCTTCGCAACGTGTTTTACCCAGTGACTAGCATAAGGCAGCTGCAATATGAATAAAGAAAGAGTTGTCAAAAATGAACAGAAGCACAGAGAGCTTCACTGGCCATAGCAGTGATCTTTAAAACCCTAAGTTGCCCAGGTTGATGCATGCCACAGAGGGATCCGTTTCTCAATAATAAAGTTCACATTTCAGTGTGAGGAGTTTTGGAGCAAACACTGTTGGCATTTGTCCACCTAGGAGGTACCAGTCACCATATTATATAAGGACCAAAGATAAAATTAGATTGAGAACAATGTGTAGCATCTTCTAGAGCACAATGACTCACATTCACACATGAGACTGTCAAGCTGGAATGCAGTCATGGAAAGTATAAAAACAAGGCTGCAGTAAAAAGTACATCTCCAGATTCTTTTGTTGAAAATATGGAGAAAACTGGGGGCTGGGGGGCACACTAGTGCTCTCCAGCCTACTGATTCCACAGGCCACAGAAATTCATGAACGATAGCAGATAAATAATATTACCTCCTTCCCTACACTTTGCAAATCACCAAACAGAAGGAATTAATGGAAAAAATTATGACAAAACAAGGTTTAAATATCCCTAAGAGAGGTCTCAGGAGAACCTATTCAGAAGGTGAAACCTCTTCCTGTAATGACATCAGCTCGCACAGAGACTCCACACTGCCTTATTCATACATCCCAGCTTAGCAGAGACTGGAAAATGTGGGATTCTGTACAATTCTACCACTCAGGAAAAGTGTACTGTTCTCATTGTGGTACACACAGAATGAGAGAGGTGAGTAAATCTGTCTGTCTGCAACCATCCCTCCTCCCTCATTTCAACTTCCGATGAAAGAAGCAACATTGCTGATCCTCACTTCAGTGCATTCACCATCCAGGTAACTGCTGCACAGCCTTGCTCATCAACTCATGGAACCAGAGGAAAGACAGACCATTTTTGGCTTCTAATCTGGTATTATCAACCTGAGTCCACAACCACTCATGTTTTATAATTCATCAGAAAATGGTCCTTGAAACAATTGCTGGGTCCTAACTGATGTCAACGCCTATGGCAAATATTGTCAGGAACCACCTCCCAAGCACTGTCAACACCTCTCAGTGAACATGTTCAGAAGCTGTCTCCCAAATACTGTCAAGAGCTATCAAAAGACGTGGTCCGATGCTAGCACCCGATTGCTGTCACCTCACAGCAGGCCTGGTCAAAGCCACTTCCTGACTGCTGTTGATGCCAGCCAGCCAGCCAGGTCACTTGTCTTTATTGGTGATAACAGGAACAAAGTCACAATACAATTTGCTTCCATAACAGCTACACATGTTCTTTATAACCTCATCTCTCAATCAGCAAGCACGTTATTCTGTACCTTGGCCTAGGCTAGCAGGGAATCCCTGCAACACATGGGAGTTACAGCACTGCATACCAATGAACAAGAATTATCCAGCAGTTTTGTCTAAGTCTGAATAAACAACCAGTAAAAATACCACCACTTACACATGGTGGCTCTTACTGCCATGAGATTTTCCCTCTGCCATATTCAGCTGAACCTTCCTTTCTTAAGATTTCTCTTTTCCCTTGTTGTACCTTCTTTTGCTATGGTTCACTGTAAGCAACACTTCTCACTCCTTGATTTTAAATAATTATCTCATCCCTACTTAGTCACAAATTAGTCAAGTTGTACATATTTAGTTTGTTCATATAAATCCACATGCAAGTGTTTGACTCCCTTAGGAGATGTGAAAAGCAAAGAATGTTTTTAGTGAAAGGAGAAAAACGACAGATTGTCCCTCAATGTGTGTGTGTATATATATACACACACATAACACTGTATGTTCTGGCACATGGTAGGGTGTATTTACTGTATGAGGCCATATGCTTGAAGAATTAGAACAGAGGAAAAAAGCCAGTTTCTGAATGTTGTATGTCTAGTTTACATATTGTCAAATAGATTCTAAATATATGGGAAACAGAGTTCACGAGATTCATAATTCATACAGGACAGGCAATCATATGTAAAGATCAGCGAGTGTTCAGGAGTCAGATTTACAAAGAAAGAAGGTGCAACACTTCTTATCTGTATGAAGATGTTTCACTGATCCTGTCTTTTCAGCTTTTCAAAAAGCCTCTCTTAAAACTCTGAGAATGCCAAATGTAACAGAAGCATCATCATAATCCTTGCATCATATGTGGATTTACTGGACTAAATTTCTACCAGCCCAGAGGTGGAACTACTGAGCACCATACTACATCACGAAATACAAATATGTCCACAGTCAACCAGGTGCTTTGCATGCAAGTGTAAACATGTTCAATGCATGAAAACACTGTGAGTTAAAAGGCTTTTTCAACCTAACAGAAAACAGCATAACAAGAAGAATTAGCTGAGCGCTGGAAACTGAAGCAACGAGTTTGAATATGTAGATTATGCTTGTAATCAGAAAAGATTTTAATATTCAGAAAGAGTAACTTACGTCAATGGTTTTGTACCCTTTGTTGCTTGTTGTTTTGTTGGGTTTGAGGCTTCTTTTATTCCTTTCTGTTATTATGGGGCAGAAATGGTCATGCTTTGTGACATTTCCTCCCTTCCACTAGAGTTTAAGTGGAAAGAGAAGAGACTAGTTCTTCAACAGCAACAGTTAAGGTTATGGCCACAATTAATGCATTTGTGTCTATTTGTCTATGTCAAGTCTTGCCTTGTGAACTCATCATTTAACTAAGAGTTGGGGCAATGGTTGCCCTGGGGAAATACTAGACAGGAACCAGATCTACTCTTTAGGCTTTTTAGGTGTATAGAGAATTAGACACGCTCTTTTCAACTTATGAGCATCTTCTCTGGAACCTCCTAACATATTGAATTATATAGCGCCATTGTGAAATGACCAGCTCTGATTTTTTAAAGTTATTCTATTAAATTAACAGTTGTGTATAATTCAAATTACTAGAAAGCAATTAAATTCATTTTAGTCTAGCAAACTACGTCAATAAAGGACTTCACTGCACGTCAAATCATGATCTCCTCTTCAAAAATGTCCCAAAACCACAGCTGCCTTAACAAGTGAACTTAAAAACAAGGATCTTCATGAAGAACAGATTAGAAGCTCTGGTTCTTTCATGGAAACCCATTCTTACGTTGTGATAGCACTAGGGATCAATTGTACAATTTATTTCCTTATACTTCAGTTAACTGTTGCCTACAAAATACCTCCATAGCTTGATAGACCTCATTTCCCATTCCAGACTGGTCACCGATTCTTTGTGAAACCTTAAGTCTCTTCCCATGCCAGTACCTCAGTTTCCCTTCCTTTCAACTATGAGGATGATGATGTTGCTATCTACCTCAGAGGGATTCTGAGGATTAATTCTCAGATTACTTGAAATCTGAGGTGTTATACTTGGGTAGAAATTATGAATGATTAGCAGATGTTGCTATTACAGTGACAACTTCTTACATTTTAAAATCTAACCTTTTTGTGTGAAAGAAAAAAAAAAAAAGAAACACCTCTTGGTTTCTACAGCAGACCTTAGATTGTGACTTGATTTTAACCTTCAAGATCCTTTTAACTTTATTGTGCAGGGAAAGAAGATGGAGAGCAGGGGCTGGAAAAGAATCTGAAATTCACAGAGAACCTCTTCTCTGTCTTCCTTCTTAATAGCCGCTTCAGACCTGCAGCATTGACCCCTATTAACCATCATTATGGCACTTTGCCCCACTGGTTAGAAGAGGTTTTTTCCTAGTATGCTGAGCAAGACCAGTCTTCAGCCAGCCCGTGCACAGGCAGGACTTGATGCATAATGTGAAACAAACAGCGACAATGACAGGACAAAAAGGACTTTGACAGAGAAAGATTGATGGTGGCAAATGGAGCAGTGTCACAAAGCCAACCTCATGCTTGCCAAACTCCAAAGCCACATTTGTCATCTGTGGCACTTCCTCCCTGGTGCAGGCTGCTTGTCAAAGGGACTAGTTCAAGTGTTCAGCAGGCGAGGAGATGTGGAGGTGAAGAAGTGAAGACATCATTCTTCATTACTCACTTCAGAAAGGAGGAAAGGAAAATAAGAAAGAGTCGACCACGGTACAGTCTTGATTAATTACCAGACTTGGCGGTGACAGCGAAAGCCAGAGGAGGGTGAATTTTATTGCTATATACGCACAGCACAAACACAACTTCCCTGAGAACCATCAGCTCAATGAGGCAAGCATTAGCGCCTGGATCCTGAAGGCCTGCAGGCTGAAAACACAGACCTGCAGAGCCATCCAGCCCCTCCTCCCTCTGCACTGCTGCTCTGGGCTTCTGACCTTCATGATGGGAAAATCTCATGGAACGGTGGTAGCTTTGGCCTTACAGTAAGCAATAGGTTGCATATGGAGTTGCCAATACGCATGTTGCACGTACAGACTGTAAGACCAATTTTGTTGTGTAAAACTGAAGTGGCTGCAAAGAGGATTTAAATACTTTCAAAGTGTAAATCATATGCAATTGTGATGTTTTTTCTCTAGCTGATCTCTACCCTAAAAGTTGATAAAGACTTTGTTTGAAAAAATTACCTGTATTGCTAAACTTGCCAATAACTGATCTCTCCTTACATGTTATTTAAAATAATTTAGAGTACAATTATGCTAGGAAAGCAGCTCAGTTAAAATGCCATTATGGGTCTCATATCATGTACACTAGCATTCAAGAAAAAATGCTGTTTTTTCCTTCCCTAATTGCCAACCTTGTAAACTCAGCCTGTGATCTGAAGTTTACACCTTTCCAGCTCATACATCATCTGAAATAAAGAATGCACTTTTGGACTTTTTAAACAATTCTATAAAAACATGTAAGCCATGATTCATAAGATGCATCTCTGTTCTCCCAAAGTTCTGCTGACTTTAAAACAAGTGAAAAATATTTCAAATGCATCTTAATTTCTATATCCTGCAGTTCTAATTCTGTAGTCACAAAGGGTTAAAAATTTTTTCCATTATTATTTGAGCAAATAGGCTTGAGATCATATTCCACCAGGTTTCAATCACAGTGGCAGCTACTGGAAACCACTTGTCCCATGTTCATTTAGTAGTAAAATTGCTTTCACCAGTGGTTGAGTGCGGATAAGACCAACTGATGACAATCACCATTAAATGACAGGTCACTTTCCCGGTACATACACAGTCCAAATGTCTAGAGGCCCAGGGCTGATGAAGGGCTCCTAAGTATGAGTCTCTGCAGTACCCAGAATAAAGGACTTGGAGACAGAGGACCTGGACTCTGTATTTACACAGTCCCTGGAAGAAGGAAAATTTTCTGAGCTTAAAGACAGAAATTCAAAGGTCTCAATAGGTGTAGGGGGTCTAAAAACCATAACCACCAATGTGGCCTCTCCCATTCTCCTCCCACCCTGTCATCTCCACCTGAGGAGTTAGGCACAAGGACACCCAAAAAGCTTAGACAACAGAAAACTATGCAGGCATTCAGTGCAGCTAAGTCGGCAGCACTTCTGGGCACACACAGGAGCAGAGTAGGAGACCTCTTAGTAAAATTTCACCAGCAAAAGCAAATACGTACAGTGTCCCAGGCAGCTATGCTGCCTAAGCAGAATTTTCAATATCACTTAAGCTGCACTTTAAACACCAAAGTGCTTTTGTGGGTCCTGACCACAACCTTTTGGAACCAAGACTTCCCACCTGCCTGTTAGCAGAATATTTCACAGCCTTCAATGTATGCATCCTCCCAAAATGTGAAGGGACGCAACTGAGCCCTACAATACGGCCAGAAAAGAAAGCAGTGGACAGAAGAGTACCTTTCAGAAAGCCATGAACCAGCTGTATCCAGGCTGCATCAGAGTCAGAAGCAGCACATCTGGAAAGCACTGTGTCCCTCCTGAGAGGCAGAGACCAACAGCAGTATATGGATACCACAACACTGCTGCAAGGAGAACAGCACATATCTCTCTGCACAGATCTCCTCTGCATGTTACAGAGACACCAGCCGTGTGGAGCTGGGCCAATGCACCCTGCACCAGGCTTGGCTGTGCAGCACAAAAAGGCCAGTCACTGCTCAAGGTCACCTTACTCATCTACAGAAATTCTGGCAAATGTGCAAAACCTAAACTCCTAAAAATGGCATCATTTTCATCTCCCCCCTCCCCCCTGCCCCGATTATTATGTTAAAAATGGTCCCATCTCTTCAAAACATAAACACTGTCACCCTCAAAGCACGTGTGCTTTCTCAGTAAAAATGAGTCACTTTCTGAGTAAAGGTAAACTTCCTTCAGAAGCTTTGTAAATCATTGCGCTCAGCACCATTTTCATGGAAGCCTGCAATACCTGTTTTATCAGGGTTTCTCACAAAGCAAAATCTGAGCAGGTGCAAAATCCAGAGAAGGGAAACTGTAAAGTTTTGTGCCTTTTTTTTAATGGTTTTAATTTCACCTGGTTCTAAATTGCAGCTCAAGGTGCAGAAAATACATACTACTACTAGGGGCCTGTCTTTTCCCTGACACATTTTATTCATTGATCCCACGTAATGAAAGCCAGCTTGAAACACTGTTCTACTTTGCATCCATTTTTCATGTTCACTGACTCTGTGTCCCTCCCTGCAGCTGGTGCCTCAGTACAGCTCCGGAGATCTGCCCCCCCATCAATTCCACTCTGAAAGCACCCAAATCTGCTCTCAGGCAAAGAAAAAGAAAGGTACCTCCAAATGCCTGAGTGGCTTTCCCCTTCACCCCTCCCTGCAGGTATCCATACTTTGTCCTTTCCAGATAAGCCTCCAAGTTATAGCCACTATCCTTCTTCCTGGCCTGCCAATGAAGCCTGACAACATTTTCTCTTAATCACCTGAAGCTGTCAGTCATTATGAGTGACATGCCAACTCACAGCTTGAACATATTGCACCCACAGGAATCCCACCACTGTCTAGGCTACACAGTGACAGCTTCTGACCGAGCGCTCTAAACCAGGCCTGGGCAAAGGGTCTGAGGGAGAATAACACAACAGATGTGCCACCACCAGGTTGGCACTCTCCTGTACCCTATGGCCATCTCAAAGCTCCACAGCAACAGCAGGAATGAGATTTAGATCACAAGACTGCCAAGGCAGAAACCATATATTTTATTATGTGCAAATTCAAAACACTGTATGACATGTCTTTATCTTTGTGCTTGAACTAATAAAGAATCTCCATCAGCAGAGAGGAGTTATGACACAGCTGAGAGACTCTTATTCGAGCTGGTAGAGGAAGCTATATACAAATGCACAGTTCATCAGACAATGGAAGACCTTCCTACCTCTTGCCCCAGTGCTCAAACCAGATGTTTTAGATGTTGGAAAACACGCTGGGTTCTTCCATATTTGCAGCTGACAATACAGTCACTATTGAAAGTGGGAAGCAAAAAATGCCTATGAAACCAAAAAACCCATGTTTTTTCAATTGCCCAAACATGAGCCAGAAAAGGTACAAGAAAGACTTTCCACATTGAAAATCCACTATATTAGCTAGACGATAGTGTTTAACTCACAGAAGAAGGTAAAGAAGTTCTGCAAAAATGTTGAGAGGATCTTATTCTCTCATTTAGTCCTGGTGCTTAAACAGGATGATCTCTCCATACCATGCTGCCCTACGGCTCTTCCATGCTGAGCAGGCGTAAACTCTCAGTGCTCTTTGCACTGGGTGTCAAACTCCAGGGAACACAGGCTGAAAGAGAAATGCATCCCCTAGGTTCAATACCCACAAAAGCAATATCAAAATCTTGTCATTTAGTGTGTGCTCAGATGTTTATCCTCACTCTGCTTAGGCTGGTAAAAAGTATGGATCAGATGCTTAATGTTTTTAACAGCCACCTAACACTAGAATCAATACTGCCAAACACCATGGGCTGTCCCACATTAATGCCCTTACATCAGTGGTGTCCCTGATTTAATGTTCTTTTAATGGCTTCCAACATTTGATCTATACATTTCACTTGCCTAAAGAGAAAGAAACAAACATCTCTTGACACACTGTACGAAATGCGCATGGGCTATGAAACTAGAGAAGCAGCAGAATGTGAACATTGGGGCAGTGGCTGCAGATCAGAGTCATGCTCATCACTGACCTTAGCTCTTTAATTAACAGACAAAATTTCACCATTCCAGCAGAGAAGCGGTAGTGACAGTTAGGAAATGTATGGTGCTCTTGCAGACAGCAGAGAGTGAGGAAGAGAGCAAGGAAGAGCGTAACTTTTATGTTATTCCTCATGTTTAAGGAGTTGTTTGGGGTGCTATAAACACGAGGAGCAAAAAGGCTCTGATTTTTCATCTTCGGGGCTTGTGCTAAAAAGGCTCAGACTTGTCTTCTTTGGGGCTTGTGCAAAATCCACCCCTCTCCTGCCCTAATGCTGTATCACACAGCATGAAAGTATTTCTGTTGGACATCACATGGTGGTAGCAGGTGAATATGCAACTACAACAGGATACTCTGGGGCCTCCTGTAAGGTGATGGTGTGACTACACAAGACAAGCACCTGTGGGCAGATGGATTGTCCCTCTGCATAAACACTAAAAGGGAGCCACAGAAATAACATTCAGCAGATCCAGCCCCCTCAGAACTATTCAATAGCTGTTGTGTATATTCTCTATGTGTGTGTGCATGCGTGTATAGAAATATATGTATACACATACACACACAAAGATATATAATCTCTACTCAACAATTTCCAGAAACTAATTACAGCCTTGACAGGGTGGGTCTTGTATCCCGATACATTGCATAGCCACAACCCATACATAATCCACAGAAATGTATCTCCTGATTCCTATGCTTGTGGCCACAGCTCAGTGAAAAGCTCTCTCCTCTAAAGGATGACAAACAGCATCCTCATGCTTCTTAGACTTTTGCTCTTATGACTGCATCCTAGCAGCTTATCATGTGTTTCCACACCTGGGTTGTCCAAGGAAATTCCTTAGCACCTGGTTACTGATGGATTTTAGATTTCACTATGATAGAGACCAGCTCTGCATTTCCACAGGGCCTTTGCCCTCTGCCTTAATAACCAGCACAGACCTCGCTCTATGAAACAACTCAGAAGGGCAGATGACAATGCATTGCTCTTCCCTGCAGCTTGGCCTATCCATCACCCTGTCTTAGCTCAATAATTTTGTTCCGGCCTTACTGTGGCTGCCTTCCATATAAATACATCTTTCACCTTCCACCTTTGCTTCATGCACTATTCAGACAACATAATATTCCCTGCCATGTGGAAAATGGGGGGACAGGAACGTGGCAGCCCCTTGCTTCTAGAAGAATGGTGCATCACTCTCAGAAATACACATGGGGATTTGTTTTAACTTATCATCTGTAACTCATTTGATACTTCTGTTCAGTCTCTGATTCTATCAGCCTCATTTCTTTCCACTACACAGACGTGTGCACATCTACCTCTCCCTCAAGAACAGAAGAATACAAGAAAGAGGTGGTAAAGAGGAAGAGGAGAAAGGCAGCGTGTGTTTGTTCTGTAATAGCATGAGGAAGGTGTGCGGGGGATGGAGTAGAGCTATCATCCAGTAATCACAGCTCAGGGAGGAAAGCTTGCACTGCAAGGTGTGCAACATCTTTGGAATGTGATTTTCACCTGATAACCAGATTTTCTTTTATATTCTCTTCCTTTCCCTGGTTTTCTCTCACCAACCTTTAGCACATGGGAATATTTTCCTTCTATTATTAAAGTGGAGTTTTTGATCTCCTGTTCTTGCAATGAAAGAAAAAAACTAAACAAACATATTAAAAAAAACCTCACAATGAAGAGCACTCTTAAAATCCAGCTAGAGTAGCTCAAGAAAGCTGCTAACACAAATTGGATCAAATAGGAGACAGAGATGGAGGGCTTCTGGGCTCTCAGATCTCTTGTGGATTTGCCGCGTGGTCACCTTCTGTAGTAAAAGTCCAAGGGAGAGCTTGCAGCCTGCTGCTTTCCAGGCTTTGGAAGTAAGAACTTGGTGTTCCTGCATTTCCTACTTGCATAACGTCCCTCACTCATTTTAATGTATGAAAGCCTTTAGGACTCGGTATCAAATGCACTGTGCAAGGAAGTGTGCTGTGGCAAAAAGGGGCCTTCAAAGAGTCAGTACAGTGGGCCAGTGTGGAGAACCTGGGAGTATGAGGCAGCAGCCCATTACCGTAGTGTGCTAACGGTAGCTCTGCCACTATCTCACCAAAGGGTGGGGAAAGAAGAGAAAACCCTGCTGCTGTCCACAAGAACGGCAAACATGGTCTGGTAGCGTGGGGCCTGGGCTAGCAGTTAGGAGATCTGGTCTTATTCCCAGCCATGCCTCTCCTCTCCAGTGAAGCACCGATCACATTACACCACTCCTCTGAAGTTCAATTTCTCTATCTGTAAAATGGGCATGTATTGGCTCTTTTCCATAAAGCACAAAGATCCACAGAAAACTGCCAGATAAGTGCTAATTATTGTTAAAAATTTGATTCTGTCCTAACTCCTTCAGACACACTAGCAGCAGCTTAGAAAATGAACAGCGCAATCTCAATAACGATCATCATCCCAACAGCACTGGTATGTTTAGTTCTGTATAAATCAGGCCTGGCAGTTTGATGAGTTGCAAGAAGATGGTATTATGTCTCAAGAGGAACGGACAAGTGCTGACAACTCACCAAGGCTTCCTCTGCACAGACATTAAGCAGCTTTCTGCAAATGCTCAAACTCCCGCGAGAGGAAAGAACAGTGGGGAGGGAGGGAAAGAAAAACATTTTGTAAACTTTTTTCCTCAATTTTTTTTTACTTCTGCTGCTGTTCCATCTCCCTCCCCAGCTCCTTTTTATTACAAATTAAATAATTACTGGGCTGTAGCCCAAAACACTGAAGATTTCACATCTTGTTTGGTCTAATTATATCAGCCGGCCTGACAAAATGGTTTCATCAATGGAATTGCCTTGCAAGAGCTCTGGCTAATCAATTCTTTGACACTTAATTAAGAACTCTGCTGGTCTGCGAGGATTCAGGGAAGAGGGGGGAGATGTTGGGCAGCAGAGTGTCTGGGTAGGCAATGTAGAGCGCAGGTTGTTAAAACCGCTGGCACAAATAGACCTCCACTTCTCTCACTGTCCCTGCTCATCTTCCAGCTTTAATATTACCTCACACTTTATCCGTCTCCCTAACCACTTGCTTCACTTTGGTTTTTTTTATTACTTTAATCTCAGCCCTGCCACCAGTAATGGCTTCAAAACCCCTCTAGGGCCTTAGATCTACTTTCAGACAGATGTTTCCAAAGCAGGCTGCAGCAGTCAGGCTCGAGGCATAACACTTCAAGCTGAAAGTGCATCAGACCTCACACACTAATCAGATTGAGGTTCAGGCAGCATTTGGAGAGGAGACTTCCGCAGAAAAGTCAGGCTGCCACAGTGAGAAGAAGCCCAGAGAGGGTGGACTTCCCCTGGGTCAGCACCCACCCTCCCAGTGAGCACAGTGCCTGCAGGTCCTTGCTAGCTGCAGGGTAAAGGCTTTCCTTTGAAAAACACTGCTACCAACTGGTGCAATCTGGGGATCCCCTAACAGTACAAACTGTGATCTAGGTCTGAGGCAAGCAGATAGTTGTGTTTCTTTTGGATGACCAGTGCATGCAATTCAGAGCTTATGTCGGTTTTCATGGTTATACTGGCTTTCAGCTGGCTAAGGGAGGACAGATGATGTTCATTCCAGCATAAAGTTAGAAAAGAACAAACAGATAGTATCTGATCTAACATAAATATTGCCATTCACTGCAAAGTTAAGCCACCAACATTTTTCTTAATAGCTCTATACCAGCAATATAAGTTTAACCTGGATCAGTACATTGTATCATTTGGTGGCAGTGTGTTTTGATCTGGCCCCAGAGCAGAAATTAAAACCTGTAAGCTACTTAAAAATTGTATCATTTAAGAAAGGAAAGTGGCATTTATAATCAAAATCAAATAATAGAAAAAAAACAACACAACAAAACAGCAAAAAAATCTGGAATCTGCCTGGTTAAAAGCTAGTTTATCAGTGTTTAAAGAAAACACATGGCAATTGCACCCAATCTCATTTAAGGTGCTAAAGCCACATCATGAAGCTACCTACGCAGCCCCTGCTTGCTGCTCCTCTCGTGGAAAGCCAGAGGTTAGCAATATCAGAGATAAGCAAAAGATGGGATACTCTTAGCTTGACCATACACTAGCCAGATTCTCATTAAAATGCCTGGTTACGCTGCAGATTCAGAACTCAGGTTCAAGTCCAGTAGCGGCAAAGACTGATTAAGCGTTGGAAGGCCAAATGCTTTACTGCAAAGAAAGTAGCCAGTGACAGGTTCCTTCACAACACTAACACATTCAGAGCTGTGATGCAGAGGACCTGTGAGCAGTTAATACCTTTCCATTCTAAACTCCCCAAATTTTGCAGTGAAACTCAGAGGGCTTTGGATGAAAGACAAGCCTTAACAAGCCTTAACCTTTTGAAGTTTAGGATTCAAATTTGAAGATTGCCCTTCAGGTTCATCCAATAATCAGATGCTTATTAGGAAAGGAATCAACCAAGGATGTAACAGGAAATGACAAAGTGCATTTTACACACATTTTCTCTACATCTGAAAGACATTAGCTAGTAACTGTAAACTCTATTTGTTGGGTCCATTCCTGGTTTGGAAAGCCACAAGAGTCCAAACAGAACCAAAAGAACATTTAAAAAAAAATAATCCAATTGTTAGGTGCAACATGTCTAACTTTTATCATTACCAGATGGCAAGCCTGGCACACATGTAGGAGACTCCCTGAATCCATGGTCCCAAATGGGAAAGGAAATTGGTAACAGTGGTAGATTCAATATATACACTCAAGTTTTGGCCACCTTGAAAGACTGTGGGAAAGCCAGGCATGCTGTGCAGAACCAAAAGTGGAGGGAAGCAAGCAGGCATCTTTAGTTCTCAGCTTCCAAGAAGGGTAATCTTGTCTAAGCAGCATCAAGAAAAGAGGGTCTAATTTTCTTTTTGTCAGCTTTTGTCGCTGTCCTCCTCCCCACGTTAACATTGTCAGTGAGAGAATTTTTCCCTTTGCACTTCCTGCCATCAGGATATACTTTTCTGTATCCCCTTCTCTTACTACTGTTAAGCTTTCAAATTCTTTTTTTCCCCAAGAAAGCACTCGCCCCTACACCTCTTCACTAATTTTCCACTTCTCTGAAAACAAGTGTTTTCACTGTCATTGGTGGAGGTGTGTCAATTTACACAGTGGAAAACTTTGCTTATACTAGACAATAAACTTAATAAAAATTACACAAATAATAATGGACAAGTTCTTTTATTCACTGCTAAAATAAATCTGAGTTTATAGCTTGCAGCAAACGGTGACTTTTGCGAAGAACCAGCTGACTATCTGGATCAGCTGGTACCAAAAAAAGAACACAGCAGAGCAAATGGAACATGAGGCTAATGAAAAATGAAAATTGGGAATTAATTAGGAACAGAATGAGAAAGATTGAAAAAATACCTTTATAAAGCTCTGCATTGACTCCGGTCTTTCGGTGTTGACTGACTGTCAGGAAGTTAATATTTTGCTGTAAGAAATGTTCAAATCTTTCATATTTGTAATTTTTTTTTTGGTGGTGAGTAAAAAAAAAATGGAGAAAAAGGTCCATTTGCTTCTTCCCAGAGAATATGATTTCAAATTTCAATTAAAATGAAATGAGCAGCACGATTATCGCTATAGAGCAGGCGCCTGGTAGCAGCAATAGGCCTCTTTCACTGCCATGGCAACCGGTCCTCATTGTCACGGCTACCTTGGCACTACATGTAATTGTCGATGTGTGAGCCTGACTGATAATACACAATCAATACTCCATAAGCAGCAAACATCATTTTCAGTCTGAGGGAAAGAAAAAAAAAAGGGGGGGGGGGGGAATGCTTGCAAAAGAGAAAGAAAGAAGTAAAGAGAAACAGGGAAAGTGAGAAAAACGGAGAGTGGGAGAGAGGAAGAAGGGAGACCTAACTCCGAAACACCTTTAACAATGAAGCATGCTGGGTTTTTTTCTATAAAGCAGATAGCTAGAAAAATCCCACCGGCACACATGAGCACCTGCTAAGTCCTTCTAATAATATATTAACTAATTGTTTACGCCAACATCATTAAAGCATTATCCAAACACCACATCAACTAAGAGAATGCTTTTGTATATAATCAACAGCAATTCTGAAAATGCCAAATTCTCAGGAAAGAGCTGGCACTGACAGTCCAGAGCAGGAAGCTAATTTTTGTATATGGATCATTAGGTTTTTGTGTGACTGAGTATAAAAACAAAATCAAAAAAGCCCAGGGAACAAACAGATCATGTAGGGAAAAGGGAGGCTTAGTCCTCAAACACAGCAGAAAGTGAACAGTGATCTCGGAGTGGAGACAGGTACAGAAGGATAAATGGAGAAATAAAAAGTCTGCTCGGTATTAACACTCTAATGCTTCAGTCACCTCATGTTCTTCTCTGAACACTGTGTCCTTTTACCTGATGTTTGCATGCTGTGCAGTGCAATCAGGTCCCATTACTAGTATAACACAAATGTGAATGGAAATGGAGAATAAGAAAGGACACATAGAAGAGTATAAAGAGAGAAGTGGAGGGAAAGAAATGAAAAGAACAGTGCAGAAAGGGAAAAGCTTGACACTATTTTTTATAGGCATGGGGCCCAAACATACAGGTATGTTGACTTCAGTGTGAGCTACCTGCATGCTACACCTGTGTAGGCAGGCAAGACAGAGCATACAAGACTATCAGCTGGTACCAGTGGGTTAGGTTGATAAAGTCCCAAGCAGCTAGAAATGTGGCCATGCAGCACCAGCCGTTCTTCTCCAGGGGACAGACCAATAAGCAATGCCATGGAGATTTCAGGTCAAGCTGAAGTAAAATCCCTATGGGCTGGCATGAAGTCAGTGTCTCGAGGTTTAAGATATTTTATTCCCTCAAAAGTCTCTAAGGATAATTATCAGCAAACTGTGGACTCACCTGAAAAAGTGAGTGAATGGCAAGGGAACTGAATCCCTGTAGATACTGAAAGAGTGATCTCAAAACCTCCTTAATGTGGTCTAAGTACTCCACCAGGAAAAGCCGCAGACTCACCCAATCGCGTAGAGGAGAGATGCTGGCATCTCAGACCCCTGCACACCTCTGGACGGTATCAGGTGGTGTCAGCAGGGCTGAAGATAGTTACAAAAAATGTCCGTGTACCTGTTCAGAATGGCACAGAGAGGAAGTGGTCCATGTTCTCAAACCATCTTCTTCCAGATCTTTTTATTTTCTTTAGTAGTTTTACTTATTCCTATGAGAAACTCAAAAGATGTTTTGCAGGTATACATGAACAACTTTGGGGTTTCATAGCACAGTGCAGGGGCAGCTGATGGTGCAACATGACACTGATAAGCTTAGCACATTAATACTGAACACACAATGGGAATATCTCCCTAAATCCTGTAAGAGATAATCATCTGTAATAAATTAGCTGCATCAGAGACAGAAAAGAAATCCTTAGCTGGCTTGGATGAGCATGGGCAGATGTGAATCACCCTATTTTATGGTCTACCATTTCTCAAATACCAACATTGCATCTGCTGAATCTGGGCATGTACCTTTGTTTTAGACTGCGGTCTTTTCACTGCTGTACTTCTCTGAGATACCACATGTGGTAATATTAATTAAAAAAAGCGCATTGTACGTTCAAGTATCCAATATAGAAGTAAAAAGGTGTTTCTGAATGAGTCAGTTTAGATGAAGTTCCCAGCTCCCGCACATCAGCTACACAATGCAGTTGCTGCTGAAAGTTCAGCTTTCCTAAATAAACAATTCTATTATAATTACACTGCCAGCATAACTCCTAACTCTTATATTAATCACCTGTTGCATGAAGGATAAGTGTATCGTACAGATATGCCAAGTCCATGAAGAATCCTGCATTAGTACTGTAGCAATATACTTTGCATTCCCATACTGCCAATCAAGGCAATTCCCATAAAGCAGATCAAGGGAGAGTTACCTGAAGCAGCTTTAGCTCTTCCTTTTTTAATCCAACTCTGAGAGAAAAATAATGAAGGATATGGGTCTGACCACACCTTATCTAAAGACCAGCATGGTCACATACCATATAGCCCTGAATCTTTTATGTGCCTTCAAACTCCCTGGCTCTTCTGAAACCACATGATAGCAACTTCCTAAAACTCGCACTCACTCCAGAAAGATTAACTGTAACTTGCACCTTTATTTGTCAAATTCACACTGTATAATAGATAGGATAATTGGGCCCCAGTTGTCTAACATTTATGGAACAAACCTCTGATAACAACAGATTGATTGACTGCTCCAGTTGTAGAACACAAACACAAAGTCTTTTGAATTGTAATGTTCTAAATGTTAACACTAGAGGTTGAAAAGCAAAATTAAACAATAATAAAGGACATACCTGCAATGCAATGCAATGTCAGAAATTTCCCCGGGGTTTCAGTGAGGTCTGATAGCATTGTTCTAAAATAAAACTTGAAGACACCATAAAGTTCTAGTTTTACTAACACTCCCCCAGGCTTGCCAGGGATGCCTCATCATTTACCAGTATCTCAAGAACTACTTTCCAGACACTTAAAAAGCTTTCATTTTCTTTTTTCTTTATGGACTTGCACTTCATCTTACCTTCTACCTCTGCTCCTAGCCAGTCCTACTCAATCACACACACTCTGAAAATGAATATAAACCCCTAGCAGACGAAGCCAGAAATCTGTGCAGTTTTGGCTCTTTGTCAGAATATCTGATCTATTCTGACTTTCAAGTTCTGTTTGAGACAATGTGTCAGGAGAAGCAATCAAAACCATTTTTGTTTACTGCATTCTTTTTAGTAATTGCAGCCTTTTATCATTTTTCTAAAGACAAATGATTAACGAAGTCTAATTTGCGCTATAATTAGAAGGAAGAAAGAAATGAAACAGCCGCTCTTTTCCTCCCAAAACAACGTTAAGAATATCCATTGAGTATACTGCATAAACTCAGAATACATCGGTAATTACATAATGTGACCTTGTAGCTACTAAGGTTTGCAGATGTAAAGGCCTCCCCTGAACAGCTCGCTGCAGGACAAAAGCCTGACATACTGGAAGACACCCTCTGCCCTGAGAAATAGATACGTGTTGCTTTTGCTACTTATACCAAAACATGCTGAAGAATGCAAAACTCCCTCTACACCTATTTTTCAAATATTAGAAAAAAATGTGAAAAGAAAATGTGCAAATATGGCCACCTTCCATAAATCAAAACTAACCTCACTTATGAGCCCTAGCAACGTGTGGGATGTGCATACTCAGGACAGACGGGCACTACAGCCGGAGAGAACAGAGCGCAAAGGGAACAGCAGTCTGACTGAAACACTAAAACCCTTTCTGTGAACCACTCCAACTTCCTGAGTCTAAAATGAGATCCAATCCCTAATTGCAACATTTACAGCTGCTTATTTATTATTTGCGCTACATAAGGTAAGTAGTGGAACAGCCACACAATGGAAAGTTCAGTTTCCTATAGCACAGAGATAATATTTTGCCACTAACATGCACAGCTAATAGCAAAGCTCCAGAAAACCTGAGAGGCCAACAAATCTCAAAAACCATTTTCTATTAAAAAGCCTACCTCTTCCAAAGTGATCTAACAGGCAGTCCATCTAAGCTGGCATGAACAAAACCCACTTGCAAAGGAACCTGGGCCAGTGGGTGAATAAGTCTGGCCTCTCTGGGCATATGATCCATCTGGTGCCTCATCACCCTGACCCTGTCCTTCCAGCTTTGGGTAAGTGACTCCGGGCATTCAATGGAGGTAGTAATTTTAAGTCAATGTTACAGCTCAAGCTGCTTGTAGATGAGGCTACTAGTGATTGCAGGGGCTGTTTGACAAAACCTGCCTGATTGTTGGAAAGGCAAGCTTGCAGAAAACAGCCTGCTATGATAAACATCTATGAGCCTTTGAAGGGCATGTAATGCAAACACTGTAGTGGGGAGAGATAGAAGAAGGGGAAGGAAACAATTCCAGGTTGTGCAATTAGGAAGAAAAAGACACAAGGGAACGTGCAAGAGGAATGTCGAGATGTATTTCTGTTTGGCAACGAATCCCCTGGAACAGCCTCTGCAGACTGATGGTGGAATTTGTGTTCCTTTAGTTATTTATAATTAGACTGGATGTATCACTGGCGCATGTGACATAAAGAACAAACTTGCAGCAAATGCCAAGTGAAGGACTAGATGGCACAGGTGTTTGCCATTTCTTGTGTCTAAGGCATCTTTCACTTCAACCCTAAGTGCTTTCTAGTCTTTCTGTATAAGCCTGTTAATCCCACTATCCTGGCAAAATTCCAATGTAGTAATTAGTTTCTGCCTACCTTAAATTTCTTTTCGTGGCTTTGATCTGTTATAGCACTATCGTATCTCCTCTTAAGTGAAGTATAATATTGTGCTGCCATGTTCCACTCCAGAAGTAGTTGCTAATACACACAGAAGGGGAATGTGGTGGCTGTTTAAAAGAGCTCAGCAAACATGAAAATGTATGACAGCAAGTGGAGGAGGAGATCGCAGCCAATACAAATCTGCTGCAGAAACTAAGCAGAAAATAGCTCCTCAAATTGGAACTAGACCAGAACCCTAGATTTAACATATCTACAATTGTGAAAACTGACAGAAGATCTTTACGAACACCAACACTCATGAAATAGGACTGTGCTTTATCCCCAAAGGGCAGTGGAATCAGTACCACTTCAAGGGGCAAAAGACCATCTACCAAGTCATCCCTATTACTTCCTGCAAAAACCTGTTTCTTGGGGGTTTTTTTGGAGATCTTCTCTTCAAGCCCTAACTAACTCTATGCGAAATCTGGTGAGATCACAGCACAAGGCAGTGAGGCTGCAGGAAGTCAACTGATTTCTTTTGTAGACAACCCTCCCATCCCGTTTTTTAGCACATAACTCAGTCTTGGAAATCTATGAAAAAGTAAAAACCGCACAGGCCACACTTGAAAAGCAACAACAAACACAAAAATAAGATGTTGGGTTCTTTTCCTCTCCACTTATTTATTCTGCAAAAATTTAGCAATTTAAGTTCCTAGCTGGTTCGATTATTTTCCTCCTCTTAAAAATGCATCCACTCTAAAAAGTATGCAAGACTGCTTACTTTTAAAATACAAATGTTCAAGAAAAACACATACCAGAAAGAAGATTACAATTTCTTCCCTCTGTTCTTCCCAATGAAATAAATTGCGTATATACTACATGCAAAAGTAATCCCCCAGAAACTACATACTAGGATCTCAAGAGACATGGAAGAAGAACTAGAGATGACGGTATTTTCTGACATCCATTACAATAATTGTTCACTTTTTTTGAAGAGGAACATCGATATTGAAGAAATATGAAAGCATTTTTTTTAACTGCAAGGCAAAAATAAATAAATAATTGCCATTAGTTAAATCCATTCTCACATCTTGAGAGGTTATTTATTTTCTCTGAGGGCTGATAAAAGTTCCTGATGACATGCTTTCTAATTTTAAAATCGCTCTCACTTCACAGTTCTGAAAAAGCTGATGTCAGGGAGTGAGTGGGTGGGTCTGTTTTAAGTGTGATTCACACATTAGATTCTCTTATCAGCTCATGTATATTCAGAAGTGCTATCCACAGGCTGTGGGGTTCTCTGACTGGGAAAGGGTCATTTGGAAGGGGATAACCAAGACAGGGAAAAGAAAAAGAGGAAAGTTGTTACACCATCTTTTCTTCATGTGTCAAGCATGCAAAAGATACTGGCCCTATCTATACTGCAACACAATGCGTCCCACTTGCAAAGCAGTTCTCCCTGTCCTTAGCCCTGCTTCTTCCCACCATCTTGTGACTCTCCATAATGCTGAAGTAAATCCAAGACTCTCATGATCTTGCCCATAAATGGAGCCATGTTTTCAAATATGCCTGGGACTGGAGCACAGGAACTAGCCCTCAAGCCAAGGCTGATTCGCAGCGTAGTATTGGTGTAAGGCTTGCGATTATGAGGCAGCCTGAAATAACACACTACCCTGCTAATATGCCATCTCTTCTGTACACACTTTTAATACTATCTGTTCCTACTGTGGGTCTGATCAGGATAGCTCCTCCCCAGAGTAAATCCTTCTGAGAGCAAGAAAAAGCTGTTCCTGAGATCTTAGTTACAGCACAGGGAGTAGGAACTTTTCAAATACCTGAGATGAGATACAACTAGACGATGATGTCAGCTGCCTCGGTGAAACTCTGATGTCAGGCCACTAAACTCTTATCACAACTTGGTCTATTTCTCAGATCACCAGACTAGCTAGCAGAAGTACATCTTTATTTCTTCAAAGTCCTTTGCTAGAGAGAAGTGCTTTACCTCTTCTCCCTCTGACTGTGACACATTTACTGGTATAGAAGTGGGTGTTATGGAATGACGAGATGGCAAGCCTGTGCCATCATCTTGGTAGAAAAATGAGATTCACCCATGACAGCTATACAAGAAGATTCTGCATGATGGCTGCTGGACACAGACATGCCCTGAGGCACAATCTGGCTCTCTCATTCCCTGTATGACTAACATAACCCACGATGAACAGCCTCATCACAAAGTCTCTGCAAATCCTGCCTTAGCCTAAGCAGCTGCAAAAGGTTCTGTTGACTGCAATGCACGTACCTTGCTTCTCAGAAGTTAGCAAGCACAGCTGAGGTGGGGGAGGTAGGAAGAAGGCTGGGTGGTGGGGAGGGAACGTATATGATACAGACACACACAACACTGTAATTAATGGTAATTTCAGAAGCATTTACCTGTGTTTCAGTGTCTGACAACTTTTCACTTGTGAATGCTGCAAATGCCTCAGCTCTACAGACTGATCTTGTTTTTATGTTGCTGGGATGGGAGGAGCAGAAAAATGAGTCGTTCTCTGAATTAATTACCTCCTCTGATTTGAGCAACACGCACTGAAATACAGTTTGACTCTTGCTCAGAAGGATTTAAGTGCCTACACTAAAAGAGAACTGAAATGGAGCCATGCCTAGTGTCTACATAGACAGAGATACTATAGAGGCTCTCCTACCTGCACAGCATAACCAAGGAGGAATGCTGCCACATGGAAAACTCAGTGTTTTTGAAGGACTACACTGAAACCCTAACTTCACCTGATATAACCTCTAGCTAGCAAAGAAGTTACCATTAATGTCACCTTTGTTCAGTCACCACCCTAAAAGCCACTGCTTGATTTCCATTTCCTTTTGCTGCAAATCTGAGGTTCCCCAGCCCTTTTGTTGAAAAGTACTATGATGGGATTGAAAACAGAGCTGCAAGTCAGAGGACTCAAGTTATATCCCTAATTCTACAAGTGGGTCAGTTTTGGGCACATTACATCACTTCTTTCCATTCCTATTTTCCTGCTCCTTAAAGCAGTAGCAGCATCTTCCATCTTTGTCAAGTGCTCTGAAAGCTGGGACTCAAAGACATCTGAATAATGAGTATGTTGGAGAAGTCCAGAGTTAAAAAGTTGTCAGGAAAATGGCATTTTAATGGAATCCTAAAGATCAGGTCAAACAACCGGTACTTGCCTCACTTTTTTATTTATTTATTTTTTAAATTAGCTTAACAATTGTGCTCCAGGTCCTGACCCACGATGTCAGTCTCTGTCATGTCAAGGTATGTGACACATCAAACTATGTCAGATTGCACATAATATTATATGGCATGAAAACAAAATACTCCATCCTGAGTTGGTGGTGGTGATGGGACAAAAAAAGGGAAATTAAAGATGAAAATTATTTTCTCTGATTTAAAATAACATTGTGGTTTATTTTATCCATCATTTTACTTTAAACATGGAAAATATTTCCAGAGCTTATAGCAGAGAATGACTGAAAGCATCAAGCAAACTTTGGACAGGTGATACAATTTATTTTCTCAAACACTTCTGTCCTGACCTTCAGCTCCCCAGATAGTTGAGGCCTAGGTGCTACAATAATATTGCCACCCTCTTCAGAACTCATCCTCTTCCTTCCTCTACCCATAGCAATTATTCCACAAGGTAATTCAACCAACTCCATCAATGGAGCTGTGATGAACCTTGTGTTCTTCTAGTCTTTCCAGACTTGGAAAAGTCCCCTCTCAGGCTGGAATCTATAGCACAGGAGTCCGAGATCACTAGATTCTTTTACTCCATTATGGACAGGATTTGACCCCATACCTACAGAGCTGAAAAATGCTTACTGTTTTAATATAGTCTAAATCTCTTTTTCCAGTCCATTTTCTTTCTTGCTTTCACTGTGCAAAATGAGGATTTTCTGAGCAGGCCGGGGTATGGCCTCTACAATATGAGAATACCTGCTTCCTGCCAGGGTGGCATGCAGATCTGGTTCACATGTATATGCTATTTTCCTTATTTCTCTTTTGAATGTGATTTTCCACTCCTTCCATTTTTTCCCAGAGCAGCAGGGAGCAGTATGTAGCTGAACTAAACTTCCTGTAGCTCACAAATGCTCTGTGTGAACAAGCCTTGAAGTAATGACCACTGATGATCCATCTGGGTAGAACTAAGAACAATTATGACCTCCATCTCTGTATTTAAAAACAGCAAAATCTTTCTGTAACAGAGCTAATCTGCCATTGACAGCAGAAGGTACCACAATCAGTTGAGAAAACACCAAACAGATTCTGCTGAACTGTGTGGTAGCAGCAATTAACTTTGGGTTACCACGTATCCACCTCTGAGAAACAACATGACTGTGTCCCATGCTGTGTCAGGCTGATTGGAAGATCCTTTAACATTACACTGACATCAGCAACCCTGATTAGGTGGCTCCCTCTCACTCACTACACAGTGCTATCCCTTTGGGACACCGGGCTGCCCACACTCCCACAACATCCTGTCAATCCCATCCCAGCAGTAAACGAACAGTCATGACAACGGGCAGAGCAGCACGTAGAGGAAGATGATGCTGGTCAGTGTCTGACAGTGAATTGTAAACAAGGAGAGTTTACTGTAAAGAGGATGCAAAATTCAGGATGGACTCTTGCCTATTGAGCTAAATCAAGAAATGACATAAGTTTTTGACACAACTTGAGCTAAAATGTGCAAGAGAAGAAAGAAATAGGAAGGGAAGTATCGTTAGTACTTTGTATTCACCTTCACTTCCATGGATTGATTTGACCACTGTTGGTGGACAAAGTATCATAGCAGCTGCTCCTTCTTCACTGAAAAATATTAATGATTGAAAAAATCCTTCCTGTCATTAATCCTTCCTGTCAGAGCAAACCAGATCCTGCAGAGCATACCTGTATCATAATGCAGCTCAGTTGCTGCAGAGCTAGGGGCTAGGTTCAGGGTAAACATGCACAGGACTTGTTTAGGGGCTTGTGTCACAGACTGGAAACATAATTGACCCTAACAAACCAAAAGAATTTGATAAAAGTGTCAGATCATCAGGTCTGGGAACGACAACATCAGCCATACCTCCCCCAAGCCCAAATATAGATCCACTAGGCAGACAAAGCTACTCAGCGTAACAAAGAGGGGAGGAGCAGGAATTCATACCGTGTTTGCAGGACCTAGCAGCCCTTTTCAGAAGGTGATTCAGGATGAGTACCTGACATCAGTGCTCCAAAACTCCGTGACAGACCTCATTTCTCTTCACGGACTGTACAGTGATTCCTGCCTTACAGTTTAGTTACTCAAAATTAGGTTGCATGAATACCTTCCAAGATGCTCATGGATCAATCTCGGGCCCAGCTTTCTCTCCAAGGAAAAGACCGACAATAACAAACAGTAAATGCTATTCAGTCTTCCCTGACTAACAGTTAATAATCAGTCCCCATGCCAGCGCTTGCCCTCCTGCATAGTCTTCTCCCATCTTACAGGTATATCCATATAACAGCCCCGTAAACCTACCAAATATGTCCTTACTGGAAACAGGCCACTATCTGCAGGAGGCTGACCCTGCTCCACTGACTCCTCCAGCCCTACAAAGAGCTCTCACAAAGCAGCCCTTCAAGAACAGGCATCCTACATAAAACCCTGGGGACAAACGAGCGATGAACGCAAAGGCAGCAGCTGCCGAGATGGCTGGATGTCTCTGATACCGCAGCGAGCATCACAGCCTCTTGCTGCTCTCTATTTGGAACCGAAATGACCATTTGTAAATCCTTTTTAATTGTCATGTTAAAGAGCACAGAGTGCAGCAATCAGAGAGCTGGTGGTGGTGGAGGCCTGACACCACCGTCAGGCACGGATCAGCAGGCAGGATAACAGGAGGAAAAGCCGCAGGGTTACATAAGCAGGCACAGGCAGGCAAGTGGGAGCATGAGAGAGGAGGGCAAGTGCATGCCCTCTCCCGCTCCCTTCTGGGGAGCAACTCACGTGAACTCAATGGCAACACAACCTCTTATGTCATGGATTAACTTGGTCCATCGCATAGGCATACAACTCAAAATCCTCGGGGGATTTTTCACAATGAAATGGCCGTGTTAGTTGTAAATTTTCTTCTTTTAAGCAATGGGAAGTGGATTCTTCAGTTCCTAATAGCTCAGCCCTACCTTGACTAGAAAGGAACAAGAGAGTGGTTGCTGCTAGGGTTCAGTGGGCTCTGACTAGCTATTCACCTTTTTGGTATTATGCCTTTTAACCAGCTCTTAATTGAAATGGTTCCTAGAAAATCTCACCAAGCCAGGGTTCTTCTTTCCAGAAGGCATGGTTCTCCATGAAAAGATATATCAAATCAGAAAGGCTCAGTCACTCCGGAAGTATCTTTTCAGCAAGTCCTATACTAAGTGGAGGAAGAACTTTTTATGTTGATCTAGAAGCATGGGTCCAGTTGTGTCCCATTAACTTGTCTGCCTCTGGGTATTTGTGAAACACCAAACACAGGTTTGGATCCTGTATATATGAAGTAATAATACATAGTAATGGGTGTCCATTGACCTTCACATGCTTCTGACAACTATTATTTGCTATTAAAGACTCCACAGCACTTTAAACCAAGGTGCCTTCAACTGAGTTCCAGTGGACAAATACCCTCAAATTTCTTGTTCACCTCTCTGATCACTAGACTACTGGGGAGCATAGCAAAGCAAGGGCTGGAGCAAGGATCTACACTGCCTTCACCACAGAGTAGCCAGACTACTGTAGTAAGAAGTCCTGGGTGCATCATCTCAGTAGGTATAATCATTATGCGAAACAGCAGGTAGCAGAAGAAAGGCACAGAAAAGGGTTCTGCTTCACTGAGGATTCTTATTACTGCTTAAATACAGAAGATTAGATTTTCTTTCATTACTGCTCCCCAGGAAGCCATGGGCCTTGAAGCTCTAGGATGTTTTGTAATCTGACATAAGGGACACCTGTTCATCTGCAGCACATGGATTCACTTGGCAAACATACTCTGGTTCTATTGTGAGCCGCAGAAGAGCTATGCTTAGCACAGTCTGAGGGTGGAAGGCAGAAACGGCTAACTGCTGCCCTTCAGTCTCCAGGAAGCTGCTTTGATTGCTGTTATCCTATTTATAGTTTCAAAGAGCTATCCTTGCAATTAGGAGTAAGAAATTGAGAACAGTCATAGCCATGTCCACCTCTTCTATGCCAGCACTTCCATGTTGTGTCATTTTTGCCAGTCAGAAATTAGCATTATGACAACTGAATTTCATGATAAATAAAAACACTAAATACATGCCAACTTTATATTATGAAAGCAGCAGACAAATGCTCCAGAACTTTGTTCATATGTTTAAGAACAAGTCCAATGCAGTGCTGATCAGAAGAGAATCAGGCTCATCTTTTCTGATATTCCTGCTGAAGCTTTCCCAGCCATAAGGAAGAGAGCTGATGCACAGTAACAAACACAGCCAGCTCCCTATGTCCACACAGTGGCCTGGTGAAAGGAGTTCCTCTATATGTCAGGGAAACCCTTCCAGAAGCTTTGATCACTTGGCTCCTCCCTTTAAGTCCTGTGGTTGCCCCCATGCTCTCTCATCTAAACAATAATGAAAGCGGCAAGAAATTAGAGTATTAATTTGGATGAAAAAGGACTGGCTGTAGTTTTCATCTGAGCTCAAAATGATTTTCTTATCATAAAATCTTAAAATAGTTTGGGTTGGAAGGGACCTCTAAAGGTCATCTAGGCCAACCCCCCTGCCATGGGCAGGGACATCTTGAACTAGATCAGGTGGCTCAGAGCCCCGTCCAACCTGACCTGGAATGTTTCCAGGGATGGGGCATCCACCACCTCTCTGGGCAACCTCTTCCAGTGCTTCACCACCCTCAACGTAAAAAATTTCTTCCTTATATCTAGTCTAAATCTACCCCCCTTTAGTTTTATGCCATTCCCCCTTGTCCTGTTGCAACAGGCCCTGCTAAAAAGTTTGCCACCATCTTTTTTATAAGCCCCCTTGAAGTACTGATAGGCTGCAATAAGGTCTCCCCGAAGCCTTCTCTTCTCCAGGCTGGACAACCCCAACTCTCTCAGCCTTTCTTCATAGGAGAGGTGTTCCATCCCCCTGATCATTTTCGTGGCCCTCCTCTGGACCTGCTCCAACAGGTCCATGTCTTTCTTATGCTGAGGGCTCCAGAGCTCGACGCAGGACTCCAGGTGGGGTCTCACCAGAGCAGAGTAGAGGGGCAGAATCCCCTCCCTCAACCTGCTGGCCACGCTTCTTTGGATGCAGCCCAGGACACGATTGGCCTTCTGGGCTGCGAGCGCACATTGCTGGCTCATGCCCAGGTTTTCATCCACCAGTACCCCCCCCAAGTCCTTCTGGGCAGGGCTGCTCTCAATCCCTTCATCCCCCGGCCTGTGTTGATCCCGGGGGTTGCCCCGACCCAGGTGCAGGACCCTGCACTTGGCCTTGTTAAACCTCATGAGGTTCACACAGGCCCACTTCTCGAGCTTGCCCAGGTCCCTCTGGATGGCATCCCGTCCCTCTGGCATGTCGACCGCACCACTCAGCTTGGTGTCATCTGCAAACTTGCTGAGGGTGCACTCGATCCCACTGTCCATGTCATTGATGAGGACATTAAACAGTACTGGTCCCAATACAGACCCCTGCGGGACGCCACTCGTCACCAATCTCCATCTGGACATTGAGCCGTTGACCACTCCCCTCTGGATGCGACCATCTAACCAATTCCTCACCCACTGGACAGTCCACCCATCAAGTCCATACCTCTCTAGTTCAGAGAGAAGGATGTTGTGGGGGACCGTGTCAAAGGCCTTGCAGAAGTCCAGATAGATGACATCTGTAGCCCTTCCCATGTCCACTGATGTAGTCGCTCCATCACAGAAGACCACTAGGTTAGTCAGGCAGGACTTGCCCTTGGTGAAGCCGTGCTGGCTGTCTCGACTCACCTCCCTGCCCTCCATGTGCCTTAGCATAGCTTCCAGGAGGATCTGTTCCATGATCTTCCCAGGCACAGAGGCGAGACTGACTGGCCTGTAGTTCCCTGGGTCTTCCTTTTTTCCCTTTTTAAAAATGGGGGTTATGTTTCCCCTTTTCCAGTGAGTGGGAACTTCACCGGACTGCCATGACTTCTCAAATACGATGGATAGTGGCTTAGCAACTTCATCCGCCAGTTCCTTCAGGACCCGCGGGTGAACCTGATCTTCTCCCACAGTGGGCAGCTCTTCATTCTCCCAGTCCCCGCCTTTGCCTTCTGCAGCTTGGGCGGTGAGGCTCAAGCACTTGCCAGTGAAGACCGAGGCAAAAAAGTCATTGAGTAACTCTGCCTTCTCCGTATCCCAGGTAACCAGGTCTCCCATTTCGTTCCGGAGAGGGCCCACATTTTCCCTCGTCTTCCTTTTATCCCTGACATACCTATACAATCTTTTCTTGTTGCCCTTGATGTCCCTGGCCAGATTTAATTCTGTCAGGGCTTTAGCTTTCCTAACCTGATCCCTGGCTGCTCGGACAATTTCTCTGTATTCCTCCCAGGCTACCTGTCCTTGCTTCCACCCTCTGTAGGCTTCCTTTTTGCGTTTGACTTTGTCCAGGAGCTCCTTGTTCATCCACGCAGGCCTCCTGGTGTTTTTGCCTGACTTCCTCTTTGTTGGGATGCATCGCTCCTGAGCTTGAAGGAGGTGATCCTTGAATATTACCCAGCTTTCTTGGGCCCCTCTTCCCTCCAGGGCTTTGTCCCATGGCACTCTACCAAGCAGATCCCTGAAGAGGCCAAAGTTTGCTCTCCTGAAGTCCAGGGTAGTGAGCTTGCTGTGCGCCCTCCTCGGTGCCCTAAGGATCTTGAACTCCACCATTTCATGGTCACTACAGCCCAGGCTGCCCTTGAGCTTCACATTCCCCACCAGCCCCTCCTTGTGTGTGAGAACAAGGTCCAGCATAGCACCTCTCCTCGTTGGCTCCTCTACCACTTGGAGAAGGAAGTTATCATCGATGCATTCCAGGAACCTCCCGGATTGCTTATGCCCTGCCGTGTTGCCCCTCCAACAGATGTCGGGGTGGTTGAAGTCCCCCATGAGGACCAGGGCTTGTGAGCTTGTGAGACAGCTCCTATCTGTCTATAGAGGGCCTCATCCGCTCAGTCTTCCTGGTCAGGAGGCCTGTAGCAGACCCCACCCCACCCCCCCCCATAATGTCACCTGTCCCTGCCTTCCCTTTAATCCTGACCCACAAGCTCTCAGTCGGCTCCTCATCCATCCCCAGGCAGAGCTCCATGCACTCCAGCTGGTCGTTGACATAGAGGGCGACACCCTCTCCTCATCTCCCCTGCCTGTCCTTCCTAAAGAGCCTGTATCGCTCCATCCCAACACTCCAATCATAGGAGCCATCCCACCACGTCTCCGTGATGCCAATAAGGTCGTAGCCCTGCAGGCGTGCGCACGTCTCTAACTCCTCTTGTTTATTCCCCATGCTACGTGTGTTTGCATAGAGGCATTTAAGTTGGGCCCCCGATGAAGCTGTCTTACTGGCTGGAGTTCCTTTGTGCTGCTCTTCAGGTGCTCTCCTGCTGACCTGTGTTCCCTCTCCAGGCTCTGGGCATCTATTGCTGGCCCTGGCATCGAACCGGTAGGAGTGGGATGGATTGAGGTTCCCCTCCCCCAGCATCTCTAGTTAAGAGAGGTGTGCATTAAGGATTCAAAAATATTGTTCGGAGTTTGGTTCTTTTCAATGCCATGTTACTAAGTATTTCCTAACTCTCTACAGGTGGTAAACTGAGAAGGTATGAGGTAATAACGTTAAAGTCAGCAGAAATGTTAAGAAAAATCTGTCCCAGTGGCAGAGCTGACAGAGCCCACGGAGAGATAGGTAAGAACGAGCAGGCTTTGAGAGGTGTGGGTTGTCCCCACACAGTTCTGCAGAACATTGACACTGAAGTGTACAGGTGACAAGTTAAGTGTTAGCTTTGTGAGTTACTTCACTTCTGATCACATTAGCAGGAATATCTAATTGGTTTTAGGCTCAAAGTAGAACCTGGGGATAACACCACCCAGTCTGACAATATACCAAAACAAGAATAGTAGGAAATACACAAATATGCAGAGAACCTTTTCTCTTACTGCCAGTCCCAGTTCTAAAAATCAAGTAAATAGACAGTTCTGACAGATAAGCTTTGGCAAATTTAACTTAAGCAGTTTAAGACATTACTATTCACACCTGTCTATCCCACCACTTCACTGGAGAGGACCACCCTCAAAAGTAAATGAACAAAATGGGAAGTTTGTCTGTGCCTTACTTGCTCCAGGTCACAGTCCTAACCAGCATCTTAGCACAAACGCATCTTCTCTGATGGCTTCGTCTGAGTTGTTAGACTGTGAATTAGTCATGAAAATGCAGACACTCCACTCATTCTGCCACCCCACTGACAAAAATTATAACTATATGCACTGGGATAGAGTCCATAACTGAGAAAGATAATGTTCAATACACCTACGTCTGCCATAGTCTACCTGTGGATGCCCTAGGATCATTCAGGCTACCCCATCTTCAGCAATTTATTCAATTCAAGGTCTTACAGCAAAACTAGGGTGTGCAAACATATCCATCAGGCCACTGAGCAATTCAGTCAATTTGTCTGTCTTCCTTCCTTTCTGAACTGTAATTCTTTTGACATGAACTGCCTGTAAAGTCACTAAGAGTCTCTTTCCATCCAACCAGTTCCCTTTTAATTGCTGAAGAAGCTTCCTTCTGCTGGTGCTGTCCTTTCGTGGAGAAGCAATGTTTCACCAAGAAGCATGGTATGAAAGCTACATGAATGGTTTTGCTTTCAAGCACATTGTTTTGTGACTGCTGCTCTAAGGTGAAGATAAAATAAATACATAGAGCAAGATGTAAAAGAGAGGAGCACAAACCAACCCCCCAAAAGGATTAACTACACAAGACAGAAAACAAAGGGAGGCTCAAGATACTCTTCAACTCACAATTTTTTAAAAACTTAGAAAATCTATTTCTTGGCTACCTTGATTTTATGTAGGAACTTGGGGGTTTGAGGTAGTGAATTTATGCTTCGGGGGAAAAGGGAATGTTACTCCTCCCATTTGCAGTTTTCTTCAGTTCATTAAATGAAAGAAATTGATTTGGCGAAGGTAATTTTGTAATTAAAAAGCTTATCATGGCTTTCTCTAATGAGCTAAGCAAACAGACAGTAATTCAGTGGCAATATTTACACAGTGCACACTGGGGGACGTTTGTTTAGAAAATTAAATAATAGAAGAAAATGAGAGGAGCAGAGAAGGGAAAGTAAGCAAAGGAGAAGAGGTCAATTCTAGATCCAAGTTCATCCCAGGATGTTGGTCCTCTGATGACTTGTTCCTGTTCCCTTTGCATCAAAGCAGCAAAAGGAAGAAAAGACACTAAGTGACCTATGCTATCCCCCCTGTGTAAGTGGGCTTTTCACAGACTGAATTTACTACGCTCTCATCTCCAGCTGGGACCATAGCCAACTCTCTATTCAGGATTTCAGGGAACAGCTTTATACGCATGCAAGACTAAGAATTACCTGTCCAGGACACACTTCCTTCCTCTAGGGTGCCAGAGGCTTCATGCACACTGACTGAGGGCACAGTGTGGAAGGGAGGACAAACTCTTGAGAACTGGAGGAAAAACTTGACTTCAAAAAACTCTTCTATTACAGCTGGAATGAAACTCAGAACTCAAACTATTCCTTTTACACCTTCAGAAAGCAAGGAAACACCACAAAGATCCTTCCTCAAGCAAAGCTTTGTGAGTCGCAGGATGAAAAAAGAGACAGAGGAAACGCAGCAGTTCCCTGGAGATTTCTTCCCTCTTGGTCTGTTCTGTTATGCAGAGCTACGTCATTCCAGTCCTACGGGAAAGCTTCCTCGAGGAGGAAGCAGGAAGTCTCTTCTCCTCTGCCCCTGCTTCCCTCATCCTTCAGAGTTCGTTCTTCCACCACCTCTCCCTGCCCTGTGTAACCACGTATGAAACCTCTGGCTGTTTAAGAGTGGGGGGAAGTGATCTCTGGAAAAGTCATTCTTAGTCTTCTGAGTTTTGCACGCTTACAAAGCTGTTCCCTCTATTCTTGAAAAGAGAACAGGCTCAGATACTGTAGCAACAGGCAACAGTACAAGTCAAGAGAAAAAGATGAGTCCTAAAAAGGGTGAGCAGAAGATCAGTTAGATGTAAGGCAGCACAGAGACAGGAAAACGCTGCTAAGAAAAAGGTTAATAGTGGGAGTGAACTCACAAAGCTTAAAAGACCAGAGAGAGAGAACAAAATGGGAACTTCAGCGGACAGAGAAAAAGAACCTGTGAATCTAAAAATTTGTCACATTTCAACTCAGAAATAGCTGCATTCCAATGCCTAGCATGTGCTTTTAAACCCTTCTTTACAGCTATAATATAGAGCATGAAACAACTCATATTAACAAAGAGGAAAATAATTCAGGAGATTTGACTCTCAAACTTCCAGACAAATTCCCTGATAAAGGAAGGAGCAAATGCATCCCTATGCACCATCCGAGGTCAGCATATCACTGTGTCTCATGGATATATGAGAGGGGAGATAACAATGAGACCTCCTTCTTTCCTTGAGATTTACTCCATAATAAGACAACCTACCTCCATTTCTGAAACGAGTCCAAAAGGAACCACTAGTACAGACTAAAGTCTTGTGATGAATCAGCACATCTCCCAGCACCACTTGAGACTCTGACACCAAAAGGCATTTTAGATAAAAAAGAAAAGCTGAATTTCTGTCTGCTAAGTCCAGGTCCACACATAGCCTTTTCCAAATAGCCTTTTAAAGATTAATACCCACCTGATTTACTAAGTTAATAGCTGATTTCTGTGGTTTATAAAGGCATCTGCAACTTGCATGGAGTTGCACGGAAGCCTTGAGCTAAGCCAAACCACTGTTATACTAAACATACGTGATGCTCCCCTACAGCAAAAAAGGAAGTTCCCCATTTCTGTTTTCCTTAGAGGTATCCTTTGCACATCCCACTTTCTCTCCAATACATGAAAGCAAGGATGCCACAGTAAGAGTGTTCTGAGGCCACAGAGCAGGCTCTGAAAATCTGCAGGAGCTGAACTCCTGGCTGCAGGAGCTGGATGTAGCCTACTCACATGTCTGGAAGCACACTCTTGTGATGGTGGCTTGGTCCAGAGGATAAAGTTTCTAACATGGATTGCAGAGACACAGGGCAAAGCAAGACAGACAAAATCATAACAGAGCTGAGCATCTTTAATAATCCTTAATCCCTTTTCCTGCAAAGACGACTCCTGTCACTTCTCTCATACCACATCCTGCTGGCTGTCCCCGAATGTTCTTTGACAGGAGGGCACAATTGGACAATCACAAATACCAGACATCCACACTGCCTAACAGTACTAATTTGATACAGATCAGGTATAGGCCCACAGCTGCACCTCTGTTAAATTAGCCAGAGAATATGATAGAGCATTTAAGGGCATTGTCGTACCAGCTGGGATTGAACATACCTGACCCAGCATATAATCAGAGGTGCGTAACCAGACAGCACAAGATCCAGCATGAAGTCTACCGGTACACACCAAAATCCTTTGAATAAATCTGAGAAAGCAGAATAAATTTGTTGGTGCCATGTGGCCCAGCTTTTGTGTTTTCATCTGAGATGTCCTAAAGCTGGATCAACTGTCATTGAAAGATCGTCATTATGCATGGCAGGGAGAGTCTCTTTCACAGTACACAGAGACAGAACTTGTTAAGATAAACCCAGAACTGCCCTGCTTGCCATGACTCACAGCCAAATATGTGTAGGAATTGCTGATAATTAAGGTTTATGAATCTCAGTACCACAGATTCAATTCTGCAAGCTAACGAGCACCCCATGATTTAAAGGAATTTGAGGTATTCACAACACTGACTAATTGGTTGCCAATGAACTGAATAATTGGTTGCCAATAAGACTTCTCCACAGTCACCTTTTGTATTATATATTCCAGCATATAAACTATTTTCCTCTCCTTCATCCTTTGTCTCCTCTCATCCATATAATTCTTCCCTTCAGTGTTTCTGAATCCAGGAGCAACCCCTTCAGGACAGCAAAGTTAGCCAGTGATGATTTGCTGGCAAGAAAACAGACAAGAGCCCAAGAAGCTGCCCAGGTCAGACCTTAGGGCAGAACCGTGCCACTTCATTAGCTGCGATGGTAACATGAAAATCCCAGTGGCTCTGCAGTAATAAATATGTAATAAATGCTACCTTTATACATAACAGAAAAAACCTGCAGGTTATACTGCTGGGGAATAATTCTGCTTTGCACTTAGGCAAACCTACTAAATGGAATATGGCAGGGCTTTTCCATCTCTTACTTCTTTAATGTAATACTCTCAGCAAAACAGCAACTACATTTCTCCCCCCTTTTTTTTTTAAACAATGAATTTGTAATTGACTTGCTTATAGGAGACTGGATGTACCTGCCTATATCGCTGCTCCCACAGGATGGAATCAGAGCTGCTCTAGATACAGCACTGCTCATACGCTTAGACTATGAAGATGGAGCAGAGGGTGTCCTTCAACTCAGGTGGTGAGTCTTTGGGTTTTGGAAGAACAGGATCAGACTTATGTCCAGTGACATTATGCTGTATTGAAGGGTCTTTTTTTTTTGGTAGGATAGCAACAGTTGGGATCTCACCCTGGATTTCTTTTGACCTGAAAGAAATTGTACCTGAGGCGTCATTACATAGAGAAAATTATTAGATAATGACTTAAACATCTGAGGGCCCAGCTGAAGAGAAGGCACAGTAGGAGAGCTATTGAGAATAGCAGAACTGAAAAATGATCCACACATCTCCCACCTTACTGGCAACTCAGGGTGTCTTTTTTCTTTTTTTTTTTGACTGTGGGAAGTGAAGCTGTCGTGATGAGGCGAGAATGAGGTGGCTGTGAGGTTTCTCCAAGGAGTCTTTAACTACCCTCTGGGTATATTAGTACCTGCCTGCAACACCTGAAATCCTTGAGTATTAGCTTAGTTCTCTTTCTCCCATTAAAAGCATTAAATTGCCGATGCCAAGTGTTTTCTTCCCCTTATTCTCTTTCAAATTCCTGAAAGCTAAAGTAATTTTGTCATGACTCACATTATAAAAAGAACAAGCGATGTGACTGCTCCCACTTATCATGCACATGTACAAAACAAATATTCTCTGTCCGCTCTACCTCGACTTGCTGGTGCCTGCAGTCCTATCATCACAGCCATCTGTTTAAGCATTAATGCCAAGCTCTGCTCCATGAAGTAATTTCTTTTTTTTTAATCCTTTTTTTTTCTCGGGGGTGAAAATCCCACCCACCCCCCCAATTATTGTTCTATCACTCCCATTAAATTCACTAGAATTCATACATGGCAATGAAAAGAAGAATTTGGCTACGGCATGAGTAAAAATCCTAGGTGTTGACAGAAAATACCCATTCTCAGATCACAGAGACTGGACACAAATCGCAGTACCAAAACATGAGAGAATTTGGAAACAGGCACCCCTCAAGGTTGTATCCACAACCACTTATCTCCCAGAATATATGGCTAATCTTACCAGAATTCTTCATGAATATCATTCATCCAGTGACATGATCTGATCACTGTTATACCTTCTGCTTCAGCAAATTTGTTAGTGATGGAAACAATTACAGTCACTAAGTTTCTAAATTAAAAATGCACTGAGACAACTGGTGACGCTTTACATTAAGTTCACAAGCCAAAGTTGTCTTCTCAACTAAGAGATTAGTTGGTTTTTCTCCATATTCAATGTAACGTCAGCTTCTGGAAAATAGGCTTTTCTTTTGGAAAACCATCCCACCCCAGCCCCTCTCAGCTCACAATGTTACCATTGTTGCAGTTACAAAGTCATCCAAAGTATGACCTGAACTAAAAACAATTTTGTGAAGTCATATGAAAACATAGAGCCTTAATTTTCACTTCAGCTTACCTTTCAAAAGTTGCAACAAAGGATGGAATTTAACCATGCAGAACAGGTGTCATATTTGGGACAAATAACAGATTAATTTTCCAAATTCAATGAAACAGATTCTTTAATGAGTTTACAAGGTAGGAAGAAGTTCTTTAGTAAAAACCTTACAAACTACATTATTTTTGCAACTACCTCTGTGACTTCTGCTCCTTTTGGTGAAGTGCCAAAACACTATGAACATAACCCTTTACATATGTACGGCACAGATGAAACTAGAAAGCACTGGAAATCCAGTGGAGCAGATTTTGGTGACAAGTTTTTTGAGTGATACTGGTTCATGTGGTAAGGATGAGCCTCCAAGCTTCTGAATCCTTGCTACCAAATTCAGATTCAAGGGGTTTTGGATCTATTCCCGTTGTCAATGTGTAAGCAGAAAGCAAACACTGCCGAAGGCATCTACACAGCTGTGTATTTATCATAACCAAATTTCAAACCCCAGCCTTCCCAGCCTGAGGGAGGGGTAAATGGCTAAAAACCTGCATTGCCATTTTATAGCTCAACTCTTTTCTTGGTGTACATGCCTAGATGCAGCCAGAGGGTTCCTTACTAGTACAAACTACAAGGTTCTGATGCACATGTGGAAACACGCAACAGCACAGCTCTGCGTTATCACCCACCCTTTCTTATGACCGACATAGGTTGTACACTCTCTGCTGAAGGTGGCGTTTCTAACTCACTTTTGCTAAGCCTTTTATCATCAGTACTATGTATAAAATATTAAATAATAATGGTTATGGCTAGATAAATAATTCACTGAGAATAAAAACCTATGCAATTTTTGCCCCTTTTTATTCTTCATGGACTGAACCAGATTTCTGTGAATGGATTTGTTATTCAGAAACATCCGCCAAATAGTTCATTTGAGCACATTTCCGCCTCCAGAACACTTGCGAGCTGCTCACTTCAATTATTCCCTATTCACAGTGCACGAGTGGTAGCACAGTATTGTTTCCAGTTCCTGACTAGAGGAATAAAACTTTTTAAATGGGGGAGTGATAAGTAGCAAATTCTAAATCACTGTTCATACATAGCTTTCTAAGATAGATGACTTCATGATTGTATGCTTATATTAAAGTCTATGAAACCTACAAAATAGAGAAATGTTTTTACAAATACCTACAAGAAAGGAGTAATCTGACCCCACATATAGCACGAGTCACACTTAGTGCTTTAATTTAAAAAGTATTTTTAAGCCTTTTATTAAAAAGGCTTTTTGTATTAACCAGCAAATTTAATATCCAAGAGTGAGATTTTTAAACTCTCAAGCAGTGATACTATACTGAAGAATTCATTGTTGTTTTTCAAATGGGAAGAATAGCTACATCCAAGAAAACTCAGTGATTTTTAAGCAGGTTCAGCACCTTCACTACTGGCAATCACCACCATTTCCTTTTCCCATTTTGCGTGCTGTATATATACGTGAGTAATTTAATCTTCCTCCCAAAGCTGTGACGCTAAAAATCCACCCACATTTTTCCACTACCTGATAACTAATCATTGCAAAGTTCTCTTTGATTACAGTGTGAAGCATAATGATAACCATGAACGGAGATGGCCAAAAATTTGTTGGCGTCAACCTCAATAGCTAAAGGCTGGTCATGCTATTTCTGTGCCAGAAGAAGGAGAGGTGGTATACTATGTAATTTAGTGAGTGAATAACAGCATACTGCTGCCATGGGTGAGCTGTAGTGTCACTATGTTTGCACAGTGACATTTGGGTGGCTGATTGATGGAGAGCTTTTGCAACACTGAGTTTGATAGGGTGTGGCTGTGCCGTGACTTTGCCATAGGGGACTTAATTTTTTAAGGCGAGGAATAGACAAGAAGCTATTTGAGCTGACAGAAGTCAGAAATGAGATGGATATAATAAGTACCACTCTAGCCATCTATAGTAACAGAATCTGTTCCTTCCGAGTCGTCTTTTCATTTTTCTTTTGAACTGGCAGTAATAAACATGAAAAACCCAATGCTGTAACTAATGTCAGAAGAAATCAGCCAAAAATCAAGACAATGAAAGGCAACAAACTTCCTACGTCCCTGTAAGCCTAGCTACCCTACCCCTCCTTGCTCTTCAAATCCTCCCTCTTGTTTGCCAATACAGTGCTCGCCCCCTCCTTCTTGTCATCAATATATGTTACTTTTTAAAAATATTTTTTACAGTTAAGAGCTGACTGTAAGCTCCAGGGTTGATGGGGACTTTGATTCAATGCTAACTTCAAAGGGAACATGCTAGGTGCTTACACACGAGTGACACGTCATCCCTTCTCTTCCTGCACTCAGTGTGCCCTGATGAATAATCAAGGCAGCTGTTACAGAGATGGAAGAAATGCCGATCACAGTTTGTGTCTGAGTCAGCTGACATTTTTATTTTACATATAAAGCAAATGAGAGTGGAAGACACAGACAGAGAGCAAGAGATGAGGCTGTGTGCCAGCCCCTTCAGATCTCATTTAGTCTATGTTGCAGAGAAGCTAGTCTTTACAATCCTGGATGCTAATAAGGGGCACATATCCCTCCTCTGAGAAATTAATAAATCTTGAGACATCTTAAAGGAAAGACAAAAGAAAATTTACAGTCTTTAGCATGGACATCTGTGCCTCTGTATGCGTGATGTGATTAGGGGGAGGGAGCTGGAGGACTTGCAACATTGCCGAGGGGAGGGCCGAGGGGGGGGTCAGATTTTTCCATAGGTTAGGAGTCATTCCAATATCTAGTAGAAATAACCTGGTAATTGCATTGGACACAAACACTGAGAATGAAGAACAAGCTTCCTTCATAACAACTCTGCCACAGTGCTTGCAAAGCTTTATTATCCTTGTGATGGTCCCCCACCACCCTCCCACTGCACTTGGGATGTCACCTGCAGCATCCACGGATACTCCAATCCCACATAAGAGCACAGCAACCTTCTCTTTCATTAATTCAGAGTTTTGCCAGGACTCAAATACCCAGCTCAAAACAAGCAGGCACAAAAATCTAATGGAAGAATCCCCACGAGAATCACAGTTTCCAAATTTAGTAATGAAGAGGTCAATTATTTTAGTGAAATGTAATGCAATTTTTCACAGTAACTGCAGCAAAGAAGCATTAGATATTGCTGGGCTCACACACCATGCCATATTCTGTCCTCAATTTCCTACCTATAGGGGTAAGAAATCTGATTGGTGGAAGATGGCTTGGAAGTTCCCAAAAGAGGCCAGCCTCCAGTCCATGCCAGTTAGACTGTTCTCTATAAGTACTCCCAGCTGGTTTGAATAGAAACTTCACAACCTGATACTGAAGTAAAGGATAAACTACTATCCTGGCTGCAAAGCCAGCACTGAACAGCAAGACTGATGGAAAATAGGTTAGTTCATTTTCTTTCTTTACTTTTCTTAAAATGATTAGAGAAACAAAAGATTTTTCTTAAACATCTAAAACAATTTGAATAGCTCTGAGGAACGTTAAAAGGATTATACAACATGGGTAGGTTTCTTGTAGAAACAAAACAAAAGCAAAGTTGTATTCTTATGCCTTTCCATAACTTTATGAAGATCCTCTTTTTCAAACAAAGATAATTTTCGACTGATGGATTTGGTTTAAAGGAAGGCAATGGGGGCTGCTAAGCAGCAGGTTGACAGGGTGGTCAGCTGGAGACTGCCAGGCCTGCTGGGAACACGCGATGTGCTGCCACAGCTATTTTGCATGAGGCACAATCAGGACCATGGCCCCATCAGGGGGAGCTTGGAGTCGGCCTGGCTAGGTGTCAGAGAGGGCGTTGTCACTGCCAGCATCAATCCTCCCCTTCTAGGATGTCTGGTGCCATATGCACTTAATGACAGACTCATCTTCTCAGCACGGTCAAGAGGAGGATGAAATCAAGTATCCAAGATACTTTCCACTGGGCCATCCTCTCCCATATAAATATATACCATGTACGCTCTCCTTCATCACTTCCATATCCTATGGCTCTGCTCAACCTAATAGATATTGAGCCTCAAACAGAATAAAACCAAACAAGGCTTGATGGGAACAGAATTCTTTGTTTAGGATAATAAACAGACAAAAAAAAAAAAAAAAGAAAGAAAGAGGCTTACTGTGATATAGAGCTGTTCATTGAACAGGCCTGCAGGGAGATACTTCTTGCAAGTTTAAAGGAAAATCTTGCTATTATAAATCAAATTGGTTGAGTTGAGATTAAAACTATATGTTTTAAGTGTCAGACTAGCCTATGCACAAGGTTCTTGCTGTTCAGCCTGCATCTACTGATGCATGAGGTACCAAAGGTAAACCTAATGGTTTAAGAACTGTGTCATCTCCCTTTCCAATTTCTAAAGTTTCAACTTTAGTAGATATGGCAGGTCTGTCTACTGATCAGCACAGCAATACCTGAGCAGAAAAGGTCCAGATGAGACTAAACCCGGAATTGGCAGTATCTGTGCTATTTGTGGGAGAGCCCGCCCTCAGTGTGTGCTTTGGAAGGGGTCAAACTCCAAATTAAGGGTGCTCCCAAACCTCAGGGAGACACTTCCCTTCACCTCACTGGGAAGTGAGTGGAAAGAAGTGGAGGCCATTTGCTTGGCAACTTGGTGAAGATACAAACTAAACTCCTTTTCACATTTCAGCTTTTCGCTCAACAGCCTCACAAGTGCTTGAAAAGCCATACGAGAAGAAAAATCAGAAATTTCACAGGTGGGAGAACTGAAGCACAACATATCAACAGCAGAGACGGGAAAAGAACTTGGAAAAATCACCCATAACCTTTTGTCCATTCCCTGACGCATTTGCTGTATTTTCGCCTATCTCCAGGTCCATTTGCTGTCTATATCTGAGTCACTTTCCATACAAACTCTTAGTGAAGCTAAAGCCTACCTTTCTACCTCAATGTTTCAATAAACAGCTAGGTAGGTCCTGATAAAGAGAGAGACCACCATGCACAGCCAGGGAGAGTGAGGATCCTGGGAGATACTGCAGAACAGCCCGAGTTTCACACTTTTGTCTGATGCTGTTTGAGGGATGTTCTGTTAGAATAAATGTCTTTATTCTGTTAGAGAAAAGGACTGTTTCTTTCTAATCAACCTGTGCCAGACCCAAGTTTCATCAACACAATAGCTACCTGCAGGCTTACTTGCAATTTAGTACATGATTACCTATTGCCAGAAAATCCTCAATCTTCACAGTCCAGGCAGTCAGTGCTGAGAAATGTTAAAAATATCACTTACTGCACATAGCGGAGGAGGAAGGGAACTGGGGGAAGGAAGTGGGAGAAGAAAAGAGCAATATATTGAAGAGAAAAAAAATGGAAGGTAAAAAAATGGAAGAAATATAGAAGCAGAAAAAGGAGATGAGAAGGCACAGCAAGAAGAAGTTGGAACAGGAGTGAAGAAGTGGAAAAAGGGCACCTGCAAAAGAAGGATAAAAGTTTTTAAAAGTTGGAAAATAAATTACATGTTTTTTTTCTCCAAAAGCAAACTTCTTGTGCAACATGGCTGCAGCAAAATTTACTTACAATCCTTCCCTCCCCCTGCTAAAACTAGCTCAAAATTCCTCAGCAGAACTGCCAAAACTGAAATTTGAAAGGCAAAATAAAGTAGATCGGGAATGCTGAGTCAGCACAAGAGCTTGAGCATGCCACCCTTGTCCCTTCCCATCCCATGAGGGCATTGGAGTGACAATAGCAGGGGTGATCCCTGGTGGGAAGGTAGGTGTCTATGGAAAAGGCCACCACCCCTCACAAGCCAGCCTCCCGCTTCAGAGCTGCAGCCGAAGCCAGGCTGCTCGGCTCCCAGAAAACATTCAGCGGTAGAAACCTGCAGTCCAGGTAGCACATGGCACCCCAGCACCTAATTCCTCTCCTCTCCAGTCTAGGCAACGGCGGCAGTGGGTCTACTCTGTGTTACCACTCTCAGCAGGCTACCACTTGCCTCCTTGAACTGTCCTGGCTGCTGCTACCATAGTTTGAAGAAATCATTGTACGGTGCATAACACTGGGACTGTGAACTACTGCTTGGTCTGTCTTCTTTCTGCCTCTTCTTGCCTCGTGGTTTCACTTTCCTAATGACCAAGTTCTTTCAATTTTATTTGTTTTTTCTTCCAGCTTTCCCTTTCTGCTTTATTTGCGTCCTTCATCTACAATTAAAACTCTCTATTACTGGATCATCTAAAAATATTCCGATTTATTATAATTATACTAAATGCCACCTTCTGCAGTCTCAATACCCTGAAAGGGAAATCGTTTTCACTAATACTGTACCTGAATTCCTTGTTCAGCAAGGAGAGCTCACATTTTCCTTTCTCCCTGGGAATCCACTCTCTCTTTACGGGATCCCTTTACCGCTCTGCTGGTAAGTTTCCCTTAGGTTCTCTTTATTCTACACCAAACACTAACTTTAAACTGAATACATGCCCTACTCTCTTAACCTACCTTCTTATTTTCCATATTTTAGGCTCCTTATTACATTTACACGCTGAGAAAGGAGGCAGTGTTGGGGACATGTCACAGAGCTGTGGAATGAAATTTCAGATGTGTTTTAAAGGCACATTACAAGCGCCTCCCCTACTCTCCCATGTACAGTCATTGGTTTATCAATCAGTATAACTTCAGGCATTTCTAACGTGCCTCGTTTTGTACTATCTAGGAATTGGTATTGCACTGTATGGCAATAAATATTAGTAGAAGCACTTAAAGCTTATTCAACCTTTGTAGAAGGGTCACCATAGGACATGAAGACTGGGATCCAAACCATGCCCGCTGTAACACTACAGGGATTAAATTTATCCCTGTCTGTACATACAAGGGATACCATGTTTCGACGTTCAGTTCACCATCAAGATATGAGATCACAATTAAATCACAATTGCAGCCTGTCACTATCAAAAGCATGGCTGCTAGCAACTAATAAACCACAATTTTGGCATCATTTCACTGAATCAGCTAAAAGGCATATCCATTCGTTATGTGGGTTCACCCCTTTGGAATCAGAATGACCACGTAAAAATTCAGATGTTTAGGACAAACCTGCTTTAACATTCACTATCAAAGTTGTGAAATAAGATATATCCTTTTACCTCCTTTTCTGAGAAATCAAGAGATAACCCCTAGCGAGATAAATGCTTTGAAACTCTGGTCATGCAAATCTGCAGCAATAATGATAAAACAGGAAAGCCAAAACCAAATCATAACTATCTTAATCTGCAGATGGGGTCAGTACCGCCTCCTGAAAACTTATACATCCTTAGACTTGTGAGGAATGTACTGATGAGAGCTACTAAAAATTTTGGTTCATTGCAGAAGTCATGGCCATTATTTGTTTTTTTTTTTTACTGCAATGCATAAGGTGGACTTTTAGAAAGTCATGATCCCATCCAGGTCTTCAAAAAATGCGTATGTGCCATCAGAGCTGAAGCAGAATTTTCACTAACTGTTGGTAGTAATTCAGACCCTCTGACACACTGCTGAGCACAACAGTCTCTGTCAAGTTAGGATTGTGGTAACATGCATACCGGCAAGATACTTCAAAACTCTCTCCAAACTTCATCAGAGCCCCTCTCTGTTCTATGAAATTGGATCACAACATAATGGAGTAGACTGCTTGAGAAAATTGAAGGTACCTCCTAGATCCATGCAAGATGCAATAACAATCCTCTTTTTCTTGAGATCTCAGCATTCCTAATCTCAGGACTGTGTGCACCAGAAAAAAAAAAAAAAAAAAGACAATAAAATTGCACGTAATTAAGGAATCCCAGCTTTGGATTTTTTTTTTTTTTTAATTTTTCGGATTTTTTTTTTTAATCAAAGTGTAGTTCAGTTCTAATTTTCTCCAAGCCAGACCATACATCTCCAAAAAAAGATTTGCTCAGTTGAGTTGTGTGTTTGCACTTTTATGGACCCTCACATGAATGATCATGAGTGAAAAGAGGTGAACTGATAGTTCAACTGATTATTTTTCTCTTCATTACATGACCAGTTTAAAAATGCCTTTGCATGAATGATTTACCTGGTTAAATAATCTATCGTCTATCTGCTTTACACTGAATTAGAATACAGACATTTCATTCTTTTGTATTTTCTTTTGTTAAGCTAATTGAGTTAAACATATCCCAGAAGCACAGTGCCACATTAGTATCACTGACTGCAAAGCTGAAGGTGTGGCTGTATTTTGGAAGCTTATTAGTAAGAATACTGGGCAGTGACACTGGCTCTCTGTCTCTCTCCTATCAGTTGTTTGGCTTACATGTTGGGGTAAAAAAAGTTGTCTGGATGGGAAGATGTTGGAAGTTTTTCAAACTTTTCAGCAGAAAAAGCTTCTTGTTAGTTTTACTTGTTTGTTATAAAATGTTCCTATTTCATTTGCATGCCTGTTTCGGGGTCTGTACAAGATTCAGATTCATTATCTTGTTTTATCAAGCACGTAATAAATAATCACAACTAATTTGGAACTTTCAAATTGTTCACGTTGTTTATTTCTACATCTGTACTTATCACAGTTTTTCTCGCTCTCCCTTTTTCTGGTTTGTTGTACTCCTATTGTTTTCTTATATTTGACTAGAAGTTCCTAAGGGCGTAAGTCATGCTGTCATATACATTCATACAACATGTACTACATTGGGACCCTGATGCTGAGAGGAATTTGGGAGTGACCAAAAAAGGACCTGATAAGCAAGTAGTAATTTGAATTAAAAACTCTTTGTCATTTCCTGTCCTATTTTCTGTGCACTGGTATGCATCTGAGCACATTTCACTTCGATGTGGTTGAAGCAGCAACTGCAATGTTGCATACAGATACCTGAGGGTTCCACTAGGACCCAAGAGTTCCCATAAAGGTAAGTTATTTTCTCATCTGCTTATTAATGATTTTGACATTGGGAGAGGAAAAATACAAAATAATTTTCTGGGCATTTTATTATAGCTATCTGTATCTGTGATAATTCCTGAATATCTAGTAGTTGCCTTCCAGGAGGGCACAAGTGCAAGAAAGCCATCCACATTGGGACAAAGAAGAAAAAAGAAAAAATCAGATCCAATTTATAAACTTCCATCTTCCAACTCATTTAAAATCATTTTCTGTTTCTTTACTTGACCTCTAGCTTACTCAGCCCTCAGTCTACTGTAGAGACCTTTATAACTTCAACCATGGATTTTTTTGTGATTGTTCCAAAGATAGCTTGATGCAGTACACCCAAGAGTCAAGGAAGGCAAAACCAAATTCACAAGGACCAAACAAAAATAATCCAAATTTTCTCCCAAAAATAAAACAGGAGACAAGGATATGCATGCTATTGTCAGGTGATGTGCAAAATCTACAGAGATTATGCAGAAGAGTACATACATGTATATCCCTTTCACACTTGAAGCAAGTCAGTCGCTCCATCTGCTCTAAGGAGATTCAGGGCTCAAGGTCATGGGTGAAACCGTTCTCCTTCCACTGAAACTTCTGTTTACAATGAGTCCTCCCAGCATTTCTCCCTGAATTAATTTCAGGAGGCAAAAAGTTCAAACTCCATCAATTTCTTTGTTTTTTTGTTTTTTTTGTTTTTTTTTTCCCTCCAGCTGAAGCTCATTGCTATTTTAAAGCATCATGGCAGGCTGAAAGGTTCACCCTAGTGACCATCTTGCAAAGCTGGCGGAGTGGAGACCTCACAGAGAAACAGCAGCACCAAGTCAAGCAGGACATTCCAGAGAGGGCTCGCCTTAGCCACATTACAGTAACTAGATTTTCCCATGACCTTCAAGATGCCACTTCAGCTCCCTCCAAAGAGACTTAAGCAGCCTCTCTGCTATTAAGATGTTCCTTCATTTGTCAACAGAAAGCTGCTCAGTTGCTACCCTGAGCAAATTTACATAGAAATTACCAATGATACTCTGCAAACAGTTAGGAGAATTACAGCAGAGCCACACAGCAGAAACACTCCAGGATACACAGCCTACAAACAGAGTCACTGCTCAGACAAAGAGACAGAGGAAAATGTACAGGGAAAACGCACTGGACCTGTAGAACTGTTAATACATGTGCATTCAGCACTGTGAGCTCTGTTTGGACTCTGAGTATACTAGTCTCTCCAAAACTTTCCCATGGTACGAGGAAGCTATTGCTAGCATTTCCTTCCTACCTGCCAAGTATTTCCAAGTTCCCTTTGCCTATCTGTCCCATGCAGCTGCATCTTTGTGTGAAGCCTGCAAGAAGAGAGGGCAAATTGCTACCCCGTCCTGAGAAAGGATGCCTGGCTTTTCAGCCTGGCACTCTGAACTTTATCCTCCTGTCCCTGACAGAGAAGCCTTGCTGCCACCCTCCAAGCTCCTCCTTGAGGAGAGTACTCTGTCCTAGTCACACTCCTCAGCCCTTCCATCTACCCTCAGTCTTCCCAGGGCTGTTCCCTTTTCCTCACTCCTGGAGACAGGACCCACTGGGTCACCTACCTGTCATACTACAGGCAAAGTAGGTGCATAATTTGCTTGAAACTGCCATTTTTTCATTTTGTGATCTCCTTTCTAGGGCTCTTGATCTGATCACAATGGGCTTTTATTGGCAAAATTGTAGAGCTGTGCAATCTGTACATAATTCTTTTCTCAAGCACTAGTTGTGGTACTGTCTGGCCTCCAAAGCCCTGTATGAGGGCTCAGGCAATCACTGATAAAATACAAATCTGCCATGGTTGCTAGCCTTGAGCAGGAGCATGGCTAAGAACTTAGACCGTTTCTTTCAATGGCAGCATTTTTCCAGAGCTGCCCTTCGACGGAGCAAGTCTTCTACAGCAATCAACAGCCTCAGCACAAGGTCTTAGCCTTATAAAACTAAAGAAAAAATCCCGGAGACTTAAAAGCTATCATGTCTGAGGAACAGTAACAGTACTGGGCCCTGTCTACCCAAAGAGGACCACTCCAGGAGCCAAATGAAGGAGTGGGCCCTAAAGAATACCAAGAGGCAAGTCCACATTTCCTCAGACACCACACTGCAGCAGAGACTGCTGGATCAGTTAAGGGAAAATAAAGAGGAATCAAGCAGCAAAAACCTCTCTGGAAAATGGTTTCCCCTACGTAGGTATGTACATATATGCAGGTGCATCTGTGTGTGTGCACATGCAAGAGAAGAAAATAGGTGGGTATTCAGCAGGGCATGGGGTATCTGATGCTTACTATGTGGTCTTGACATGAAATGACTGTACAGAGTAGAAGAAAAATCCCATTTCAAATAATGATCAAAGCCATCATAGGGGAATGAGTAGCTTCCACTTCTTAAAGCAAACAGCCAGCTAATATTTATTCCACAGTATAGACAAAACTCTGCCTTCTGTCAAGGGGAAGGGAATAAATTGTTTTCCCATAATGGTGTTTTCTTTTCAATCAATTTCCCTTCAAGCTTGATTTAAGAGGAGGCCATGTCAGAACCTCAGGCGAATGGAAGAAACCTAAGGCACTCCCTCATCAAAGGTGAAAATGATGATGCAGGCAAACTTACAGAGTTCAATCTAAACATCAGTGCTGCACAGAGGTACAGTCACGCACTCCTCTTCCTCCTCCTCTTCAAATAAAAGGTTTGCAGCAACAATGCAACAAAGGCCCAGCAACAACAAGGAGGAAAGAGTTTAGAGCACAGGGAATAATAGCAATAGATATACGTTGGCGTACATGTTGCATTAGTTAGGGATAGAAGTACAACGTATTAGAGAAACTGTTGTTACAGGTCATTTTGCTACATACACACTCACTTATATGCTGTATATGTTGTAGATTTTTTTTTAGTGAGACCTTTGTAGATACTATTACCTTATTATTAATATGCATGCATATAAGAAAGAAGAACAGTTAATTTGGTAAAACCCCTGGCTTCTAAGAAAAGCTATAAGGGGAAAGAAGGAAGAACGAGGCTGCTCCCATGGCATTACAGGCACTTAGCTACTTGTAGAGCTAGGCCATCAGGGAACACCTCAAATTCAAAAATACTTTTGCCTTGTTAAAAATTGTGTATATTTTCCAGGGTGACAGACAGCCCCTTGAGTTGGAAAAATCACAGTATTTTCTACTTCAGAATGAAATTGATGTTGTAGAAGCTTTGCCATCTATTTCTTTTAAGTGCAAATTGCAAAAAGACTGCTTCCAGGAGGACGGGAATTTAAAAAGAAAATACTTAGGATTTTTAAATCTTGGAAAGATTTTGACAATTTGACCCACAAATAGTACGAACACTCAGAACAGTTCCAACAGTATCTGAACCAAAACACATAGTCTCAAAGTATCAATTAAGGTTTTAACAGATGCAGATCTGAAAGACAGAGGAACCCTTATTTTTCCTCTCATAAAGATCCTCACAGGATGCAACTCCCAGCTAAATAAATCAGCTCTTCAAAAGTCATGGGATTCTTACTGTAACAGTTGAGGGAGGGGATGTACACTTAAACAACACAATTCCATCCCATTTTCTACCTGACAGAGGTTTCATTTGGACCGTTGCTGTCTCAAGACAGGAGCACTTTGCATGTTTGAGTACAATGATTTCCTCATGGCAGTACAGTAAGTAAACAGCTAGCAAATGATTTGGGTGTTCAATGGACTTTGCAAGCAGGATTCTTAATAACAACAGTGTTAGTTAAGCAAAAGCTAATGAACGCTTACTACAATGACATTCCCATTTCCTGGCCCTAATTCTCTCATTACTTATCCACAGGCATAACATGCGTACACTGGCATTAGTATTACTGACAACAAAAGCCAGAAGCACAAAGGATGCCACATCCACCGATGACAGCCCCAGAATCATAGCTGTTGATTAAGTTGATTAAGTTGGGGAAGGGGGCTGCTGGGGACTACTGAGTTAACATCCAGCATGGTCAGGCTAGGACTAGCAATGAGAACTTGCTTGTGGTGCCAGGTACTTATCCATGCACGCGTGTATCTGTGCATGCACCTGCACAAAAAGAGTCTTAAGGGCATCTTTCCATGATTAAGATTTTCTCCACAAATGTAGGCCAAGATTTTCAAAAATAGATGTCCAAAGCTAGGCAATCCAAAATCCGTATTTAAGCATCTACAGAAGTGGCCTCATTCTCAGAAGTGCTGAAATTGCCAAGAGCTGTAAAATGCTCAAAACTTGAAAATCAGGCCACATCTTTAGGTGCTTGAAAACAGATTCAAGAGCCTAAGTTTAGGCATCTATATTCTTGACTGTAAAATATTATTACCCATGCAAGACCTGCTATAATCCATCACAAATATATGACATTCTCAAAAATGTACTGTACTAATTGGCCCAGATTTTCAGTTGCAGCTGAAAAGTGCACTGCCCAGCTCAGAGCAGGATCACAAATGTAGCCACTGCCCTTCTTCACCAGCTTCCTGGTGGTATTTATGGCAGCAAATTACAGTGACTGCCAAAAGCACCCAGTGAACAACTGTGGCAGCTGACCTGGCCCATATTCCCTTTACCTACCCTCAGCCTCCAGCAGAAGAAAGGATGGAATCGATGTAAGGTTGCACTAGTCAAATTAAAAAAGAGCTCCCTCTCTACCAGAGTAATCCTCCCGTGGCCACCTATTTCCGTGTTTAAATCTATGCAATGCTATGGAAATAGGCCCCATGCTTTATCAATGCCAATCACATTTATTAAAAATGTGAATAGCGTATATCTGTTTACTTAAATGTTACCAAGTAGAATTTAGTAACATCTTTTGAAACTGATGTCAGATTCTTCAGCTTAGGGAAATTAAAGGGAAATACATATACACAACTGTTTGGTATGCTGGTGCTCCAGTAGGGAAATGGCTTCCCCCTGTGCTAGAAGTGGTAGAAGAAGAATAAAAAGTTAGACAATATTTAAAGGGAAAAACACACTAAGGAAAGGTTCACCAACGAAATAGCAAATATATAGAAGATGTTATTTTAATGCACTGATACAACTTCTCTGCTTCCTCTGAATCCAAAATCATGACATTATCTCCATGAAACACTCCGTAACAAAATTCTCAGTATGAATCAGGGTCTTCAGGGTACTTCCCTTCTCCATTTTTCAGCAGCATTTTTAAATAACTGCTGCATCCTTTAGCTTCAGTGCTTAGCCAACAGCAAAGACAACATATTCTACACACTTACTGCACCTGTACACAACTATACTGTCCCACACAGCTGGAAAGCACTCTTTGATGAATGGGCATACTAGAATCACACAAAATTATCTTGAATATGAGGTCATTCATCATACCTGGCAACATCTTACTAAAACTACAGTGAAAGCAACCATACTTCCATAGCTTCTTTTATCCAAATGGTTCCCCATATGTCTAACATGTTTACCTTTTTAATGTATGTTGTCTGTATGCCTACAAAGGGTCATATTCTGACATCATAAAATGGTGGTATTCCATTGATAACAGAGCTGTCATTGTCTTGAACAAGTGAGAATCTGATCACAAATTCCTTCACTTAACAAACTACAACCACTTCTGGGACAGGTAGAACCACTGTTCAATGGCACACAAACAACATTATCCAAAAGTTTATAGCTGGAAATAAAGTAAAACACCTCTTTCCAAAGACACAGCAAGGGGAAATTAACATAGGAAATGAATCCAAACTGGCCAAGATATTTAAATATATTGTTTCAACATTATCTCCCAGAGAACAATACACCTACTAGATCACCCACAACCATAAGCACAGTTTAGCTTAACCCCCTACAGAGCATCCTGGCATGACTCCTACCAGGGAGACATAGTCACTCCCTCTGCCCCACCAACCCCATCTGGTGAGTCCACATTCCTCTGTGAGCTACTCACGTAAGCCCCTCATATTTCAATAGGGCTATCTCTGCTGTAGCATATGTCTATATGCTTCTTGAATCCAAAGCATGGAGGGACTTGCTTACTCGCTGCTCCAACTTCTTCCCAGAAGCTGAAGAGCTGCTGAGAGGCTAAGACTATTTGTTCAAGCACAGGACCAGTTATATGGCTTCCAGACCACCCTGTTTACTCACCAACCTGGCCAAATACAAGGCAATTCCAAATGCATGTTTGTCAGCAAAAGACCCTGCAAACTTACCCTTAGCTCATGTCAGCCAAAAATACTCTAGTGCAAAGGTGGCATCACTGAGCTCTTTATAGCAAAAATTCTTTTTCATCTGCTACATAGCCCAATGATGCATGAACTAGAAATAAATTCCCAAGGTATAGTAGAAGATATATGGGATATATGGGAAGATAAGTGGGCTCTAAATTACTTTTTGTCCAGAAACTTCCCCTTTCACATGTGTTGCTACAGGTCTCTTTTTCCCAATGAATTACCCAGGAAAAAGAGCATATGGGAAGGACCCTGCCAGGAAGTACTTGAGTGAGCTGAAAGTGGTGTTTTAGACACAAAAAAGACAGGGCAAGGCATGTCATTCATGCCAAATGGCTGTTAAAGAGGTAACAAGAGTAAAAAAAGATATGATGATACTGGAGTCTGATGAGAGCTGGACAGGAATTATGGGAAGCACTTAGGCAGAAAGGGAAGGAAGAAAAGATTTTTGCAACACCTTGGATGACAAGTGATATGATTTGAGCATGAAATGTAAACCAACTGGCAGTTCAGAAAGAAATGGGAAGAGAGCAAGATGGGCACAAATACAGAAACAGTTGCAGGTCGCTATCTCAGCAGCCACTTGAATGAACTGCACTCAAGGAAATCCAAAGGAAGAAAGTCACAACAGTCAGTGCAAGAGATTAACAGAAGTATGAACAAAGATTCTAGCTGGAAGATTGGGTGTAGTCAGGAAAGTTAGATCTGTTGTTGGCTGTGCCAGACCAAGAACTGTATGAGTGTCAGGTGCCCAGTCACCTTCTCCTTCCTCTGAGCTGGAGCTCAGACCCAGAGGAGGGCCAAAGGAAGGAAAGCATGCATAGCTACAGATTCTACTGAACAGCTCCTATCCACCATTGATAGCGGAGTCGCTCTCTATGGCTCACGATGTAGGAGGAAAAAGCCACCTCTGATTCCTGGTAGCTCTGCATGGCACAAGTTCCCAGGATGCTATCATTCACATAGCAATGCCAGCTCCAGGTATTTCACAGCAAGTATGGGTATTCAAAACCCTGGGCTCAATTTTGCAGACTTCCACTTGGGAGAACGCCGATGAAAGTTGCATAGGAACATTCCTGCAAGAAAAGACTCAATGGCAGAAGCAGTAGGTAGAATGAGGACCACAGGAAAAAATTAGGGACAAAAGCTCAGATTCCTCTACCATATACATTTCCATCTTTATATTTTAATAAACTTAAAGATTTTCCTTGCTAAGCAATGCATCCGCTGGTCCCTAAGGACTACACCATCAACTTTAAACCTTGAGTTTATGAAACTCATTTTCTCCTTTCATTAACTCTTATAATTCTCTCTGTGCTGCTGCAGGTATCTCTGCTGTTGTTAAGAGAGGCAGCGGCTCGCAGCCGTCTAGGTCACCTGGAGTTGTGCTCTTCACCACAACCTTGTTATCCTGACAAACACTCTGCCCTTCCTGTTGCACCCTCAAAGTGCCAACTCCCTCTTCACAGAGGCAGACAGCTACAGTAAGAAGAGATACATATCATGTGCTCCATTATATAGTAATTATATCATTATTAAAAAAAAAAAAAGAAAAGAAGAAAGACCCTTTGGCTAATATCAATGCCAGCAAATGCACAGGCAACTGTTAGCAGATCAAAGCTAGCAAATATTGCAAACAAGTGGTTTGAAATTTTGGTTAAGCTTTGTATGGAATACGGTTCGCTAATATCCAGCGTTCAATTCTGCCTCACGGCCTGTGGCACTGTGAATATGCAGTTCCTGAGAAATGCGGAGGAGAAGAAAAGAATGAACAGACACTTAGCTTTAGCTGTATTACCAAGAATGTGCTTTGGAGTTATTGGTAACAGATGCTTCAGTACAAGAATACTTTTGGTAGGTAGTTACTGAATATCTGGCCTAAATATATATTTCCTTCTTACTTGATGGTTTGTTTATATTCTAAAGTATTGGATTTTGTATTTCTTATAAGGTTTTCTAACCAACTTCTATTAGTGAGAGATTGCTCATTACTTACATATAGTGTCCCATATAACATTTCTAACACACTTAAGATTTCACAACACAGCAGAGAGTTCCAACGGCTCATTATGTACAGAAAAACAGAGGATTTCCTTAGATTTCAAATATTCTTTGGGAATCCCCTGCAAATATGCACTGATTTGTTATGTTATAACCTTGCATTAGACAACATACTCTCTCCTTGCATTTATAAAGATATGTAATTAATAAAACCCAGCACATTTTAAGGACATTACTTACAAGAAAATAAGAATAAATCCCCTGGCTCTCAAGAGAAGCCTAGAGCACACTATAGAATAAAGCCAGTGCTGTGATTTCAGTATTCAATTAGAGAGCTGTGTTCGATAACAAAGTGTGTTTCACTTCAGATTAACATCACTTAGGTTACTGAAAGCACACTGTGCTCCATAGCTTACTTTTTTTGGAGGGAGGAGAGGGGATAGTATTAAAAACCTCCTTTCCTTCCTTAACTTAATCCCAGCTTGAAGGGCTAAAGATAAAAATTGGAGATGGGCTTTCATTGTTGAGTTTCTCAGCTTTCTAATTATATACCGCACTCCATAAAACATGCACTGCAGTAAAGAACCAGAGGAACTGGCAGATTGAGGCAGAGTGAAAATGTCTTAATCCTTCTGACCTTTACCACAATTTTCTTTCTGCAACAGAATACACAACTGACCTTTTCTACCTACTGACAGCACAGCTTATGGCAGATTTCCATTATCCAAAGCTCTCTGGATATTCGCTGCAGCTACTACTGGTAACCCAGCTCAGTTCTGCAAGGATATTACAATGCACAACTGACTGAAACCTTAACTGTTGGTTGATACCTGTTCCAGAAAGTCACAATGGCCACACCTGCATACCTGCCAGCTTTCCAGATGTGCACAGAGGCAAAATACCTGCAAGACAGCCAAACGTTACAAATGTACCCAGCAGAAACAGGGCTGAAGTGTTTCCAGATGCACCAAACGTGTTCATCTAGGTCACAAACTCCACTGGGTTGAGGAATGTCTCAGTCATTAGGCTGCCTGCCCAGCACATGGGAGATCTGTCTCTGACTTAGTACATGACATTGGGAAAGTCACTAGACCCCTATGGCTCCACTCTTTACCTGTAAAATAGGGGTGGATTGCATCTCCTTACTTCAGTGTTATGAAACCCTTGTAGACAGTGAATCATTTCCAGCCACTCTGGTAACAGGGTCCAGATGGAGAAATTTGCAGAATATTTTAGGTGAAGTTTATCATTTAATTATGGAAAGACAACAAAATACTGTGGGGTATGGTATACAGGTTTTATTGGTACAAGTTTGATATAGGTATTGTTCATGACTAGAAAAGCCCAGAGTGATTCATGAAGGTCATATCAACTGACTAGCAGCAAAATCTTTATACCCAACTGCACCATCCTGGTCTCTGTAAATTTCACACTTTTATTAAGAAAACCGAATGTTTGTGTTACTTTTATATTTTTTCACATCTTTTTAATTGAAACTATTTTTATATTGCTCCAGCTGTAAAGACAGACTCTCTTAGTAACCATGTGTCCAACTACAAAGCTCACTGAGGGAGATAAAACAGAAAAATAAAGTAATATTTTTATTCCCAAAATAACCTGAATTCTTATGCTTTTTTTCTTTTTTTAAATTAGATTCAATACAGAGACTTGAAGTCAAGAGTCTTTTGAGTGCTTATCATGTATCTTGATAGAGACCACCAGAAGCTGAGCAGTTTGACATTTCAGATCCGTGCAACTATATATGTCTCTATGGTCAGCAAAGACAAAGATGCTGAGGTTTGCAAAGGAGTCAAAGGCGGTAAGACTCTACAACAAAAGAGAAGTTTTCATCTACAAATCAAGGTAGCGGTCGCAGTGAGGGTGTGGGAGCAATATTTGCCTTTCTCACTCAGACTTGGCTTGGGATTTAAAACCCCAGGGGTTTCCATCCTGCATCCCACCGTGGGTTTACAGGGAAATGAGCACTGAGAGAGAAATGTGAAGGCTCAGACAGGGAGATGAAGAAAAGGAGAAAAGGATGAGAGACAAGGATGTGCAGAACCACCACACTGCAAGTGGGAACCAAGCGTCCTCACATGCATGACCACTGAAGATACTGTTTTGAAAACAGAAGTGGAACTAAATGGAATTTGAAGAGGCCTATGATGCACCCTACCAGCAGAGAACTTCCTGAGGAACAAATTCCAGAGACAGCTAGAGCAGTCCTGAATGCAGCACTCAAAAATGATCACAAACACCACAAAACATTAAGTCCGAGATACGTGATCTGGCATAAGCATAGTGCAAGAATTTCAGTGGTCTGACTAAAATCCTCTTTGGGTAAATATATTCTTGGCTACATAAAATTCCTCTGCAGAAAATATTCTTTCTTTTGCTGTATTTTGCCACTAACCAGTCACAATGTTTTGTGCTGTGATGACAGAGAAAATATTGTTCATAAAGCTTTGCAAGGGGCTTCCACAAAGAAAAAACACACTCCCAGAAATAGCATTGCAGGAAAGTGTTATTTCAGATTTTAAGGCAACAAAGAACCAGTGCATCGTTCATGTAAATTTAATTTAGAATTCTACTGACACTGTCTAATAGCTTATTCTACATTGAAAGGAATTTACAATATAGGTATCATTAAAAATTATCCCATGCTTCAGACAGAATGATTCAGATTGTGGATGAACAGTGACTTATGATCAAAATATAAGAACAGGACAAAAAATACTACATAAAATATACTACATATATTATAAATAAATATACAGTTGTATGTTGCACACAGAGAGAAAGAAAATTCATGTAGGTAGAATTCAGAAAGGAGTAAATTTTTAAAGTCTTACACAAAAGCCTGATTTCCCCATAGAATTCTAACCTGGTTTGGTTTGGTTTCTTTTGCAACACACAGAAGCTTGGGAAAGTATCTAAAGGACTGATTATTCATTTTTACTTAGCTAGTGGGTTTTGCTCTGACATTTCCTTCTTCATTTTTCTTCAGACTGCCTACCAAATATTGCAAAGCTCCGTTTGGCAATGCTAAGCAGGAATAGACACAAAGAAAATCTGTGATTGTCTTAGACTGATTTAGGAAGACCGTTTCAAATTCGAATACAACAATCCTGGACAAATGCTGGCTAAGAGAAATAAAAATCTACAAACATGAGATGCATAGGAAAGATGGAAGAACCTACGCAGAAAGATCAAAATCAAATTAAAAGCAGTAAAATTTAGACTGAAGAGCATGGAGATCTTCCAGAAAGTGAGAAGATGCTATGGAATTATTATGTATTCTTTATAATGTTTGTCACAGAACCTCAAAACTGGATCACAAATACAAAGTAACAGTATCATTTCTCAGAGGATAAGAATCTCATAACTAAGGACACTTAAAATTAAAATACAGAAGAATGGAAAAAGCAATTGAAAACAAACCTGTAGGGGCCCCACTGATGTCTAGAGTAGCAAAAAATAAGTTTTCCATTTCTGAACAATGTGTATGCAGCAAAACTAAAAGACTTATGCATGCAGGGAAAAGGATACTGCATGAGAGGATCTTACGTCTTTAAAGAAGGCACGATTATAGAGGTACGATCTTCCAGTAGTAAAACACATACAGAGGAAGGCAGGACAAATCTTACAAGCACATTGAAACATTGCCACTGAATGCAGAGACGAGGTGACTTTGCCGAGCAAAGACCATCGTTTCAGATACATATATTTGGTTTTTCTTTCACAGCCATCTGAATATACTACCAAAATCTGCTGCATCACTAAATCTTCAGGAAACTGCTGCTCTGGGATCCTTTGCTCATTTTCCCACTTTCCATATCTGAACTCCTCCCTCTTCAGCAACCCAATAGTGAGATGCTCCTTCAGCCTGTCTCTCCAAGATCCAAGACTTCATCTTAATAATCCAGCTCTGGATTTGCAACAATCAATTGTTGGCTGAAGAGGAGTGGCAGGGCCAGGAGTAACTGGCTGCCACCCCCACTCCCACTAAAGGCAGCCCCAGGAAGCGCTAGTGACCAGAAGCGCTGTGACCAGGACGGGCAAACAGGGCGTGGCGTGTCAGCTAGGGCGTGGCATGGCAGTTTGCACACAAGGGCGCGCAGGGAGGGTGCCTCTTCGAAGGAGAGGCACTCCACGGGCCGAGTGGGGGACTCGGCATGCACATAACACAGCAACTGGGCACGGGTCAAGGGCACTCATCCTACTCGACCCTCAAGGCAGAACGGTGGGCACTCGTCTGAGGGTAAAGGCTGCGGCTCCATCTGGGGGGTCTGCACCACCTACCCCAGTGGCAGCCGATGCCTCCATGCAGACAGAACTGCCAAAGGGAGAGGCTGCAGTGCAGACCTCAGGCTGCAGGAAGTGCCTGGACCTTTCTCCTGGGGTAGGGACAGGCGGCAGACCTGCCTGCAAAAGGTGTGACCAGGTCGAGGGCCTCCTGCAGCAGGTGGCTGAGCTGCAGGAGGCAGTGAGAAGGCTGCGTAACATCAGGGAGGCAGACAAGGAGCTAGATAGCTGGTTCCAAGCGCAGCCTGCAGTGGACCTGCAGCCTGTGGCCAAACAACCAAAAACTCCCCCACTGGCACACGCAGAAAGGAGTGGGGGGGACCAATAATGCAGAAGAATGGATGGTTGCAAAGGCAAGGACCAGCAGGAGGAAGAGACTTCCCCCAAAGCCTGAGGTGCCCTTGCAGAACTGCTTCACTGCTCTGTAGGCCGAAGAGGAAAGTCCTGTCGCACCAGGAGAAGTACTGGAGCTGAGTAATGCAGCCCGATCTGCCCCCCGTATAACAACCAGCTCCACTAAGAAAAGGCGATGGGTGAGAGTAATAGGCGACTCTCTTCTGAGAGGTAGAGGCACCCATTTGCTGACCTGATGCACTCTCTAGAGAGGTGTGCTGCTTACCAGGGGCTCGCATCAGGGATGTCACCGAGAGGCTACCAAGGCTCGTACAGTCCACTGACTATTATCCACTGCTGCTGTTTCACGTGGGCACCAGTGACACAGCCAGGAGCAGTCTGAGGATTATCAAGAAGGACTACAGAGCCCTGGGAGCAGCGGTAAGTGACTCGGGAGCGCAGGTATTTTCTCATCAATCCTGGTGGTCAAAGGGAAGGGGTTTGAAAGGGCCAGTTGAACCTGACGAGTCAACAAATGGTTACGGGACTGGTGCCACAGCCAGGGGTTCGGCTACTTAGACCATGGGACTCACTTTGAGAAACCTGGTCTGCTCAGGGCTGACGGGGTCCATCTGTCAGAGAAGGGGAAGAGCATCTTCGGTCATAGGCTTGCCAAGCTGGTGAAGAGGGCTTTAAACTAGAGATGCTGGGGGAAGGGAACCTCAATCCATCCCATTCCTACCGGTTTCATGCCAGGGCCAGCAATAGATGCCCAGAGCCTGGAGAGGGAACACAGGTCAGCAGGAGAGCTCCTGAAGAGCAGCACAAAGGAACTCCAGCCAGTAAGACAGCTTCATCGGGGGCCCAACTTAAATGCCTCTATGCAAACACACGTAGCATGGGGAATAAACAAGAGGAGTTAGAGACGTGCGCACGCCTGCAGGGCTACGACCTTATTGGCATCACGGAGACGTGGTGGGATGGCTCCTATGATTGGAGCGTTGGGATGGAGCGATACAGGCTCTTTAGGAAGGACAGGCAGGGGAGATGAGGAGGGGGTGTCGCCCTCTATGTCAACGACCAGCTGGAGTGCACGGAGCTCTGCCTGGGGATGGATGAGGAGCCGACTGAGAGCTTGTGGGTCAGGATTAAAGGGAAGGCAGGGACAGATGACATTACGGGTGGGGGTGGGGGGGGTGGGGGGGGATGGTCTGCTACAGGCCTCCTGACCAGGAAGACTGAGCGGATGAGGCCCTCTATAGACAGATAGGAGCTGTCTCACAAGCTCACAAGCCCTGGTCCTCATGGGGGACTTCAACCACCCCGACATCTGTTGGAGGGGCAACACGGCAGGGCATAAGCAATCCGGGAGGTTCCTGGAATGCATCGATGATAACTTCCTTCTCCAAGTGGTAGAGGAGCCAACGAGGAGAGGTGCTATGCTGGACCTTGTTCTCACACACAAGGAGGGGCTGGTGGGGAATGTGAAGCTCAAGGGCAGCCTGGGCTGTAGTGACCATGAAATGGTGGAGTTCAAGATCCTTAGGGCACTGAGGAGGGCGCACAGCAAGCTCACTACCCTGGACTTCAGGAGAGCAAACTTTGGCCTCTTCAGGGATCTGCTTGGTAGAGTGCCATGGGACAAAGCCCTGGAGGGAAGAGGGGCCCAAGAAAGCTGGGTAATATTCAAGGATCACCTCCTTCAAGCTCAGGAGCGATGCATCCCAACAAAGAGGAAGTGAGGCAAAAACACCAGGAGGCCTGCGTGGATGAACAAGGAGCTCCTGGACAAAGTCAAACGCAAAAAGGAAGCCTACAGAGGGTGGAAGCAAGGACAGGTAGCCTGGGAGGAATACAGAGAAATTGTCCGAGCAGCCAGGGATCAGGTTAGGAAAGCTAAAGCCCTGACAGAATTAAATCTGGCCAGGGACATCAAGGGCAACAAGAAAAGATTCTATAGGTATGTCGGGGATAAAAGGAAGACGAGGGAAAATGTGGGCCCTCTCCGGAACGAAATGGGAGACCTGGTTACCTGGGATACAGAGAAGGCAGAGGTACTCAATGACTTTTTTGCCTCGGTCTTCACCGGCAAGTGCTCGAGCCTCACCACCCAAGCTGCAGAAGGCAAAGGCGGGGACTGGGAGAATGAAGAGCTGCCCCCTGTAGGAGACAATCAGGTTCACCCGCGGGTCCTGAAGGAACTGGCGGATGAAGTTGCTAAGCCGCTATCCATCGTATTTGAGAAGTCATGGCAGTCCGGGGAAGTTCCCACTGACTGGAAAAGGGGAAACATAACCCCCATTTTTAAAAAGGGAAAAAAGGAAGACCCGGGGAACTACAGGCCAGTCAGTCTCACCTCTGTGCCTGGGAAGATCATGGAACAGATCCTCCTGGAAGCTATGCTAAGGCACATGGAGGGCAGGGAGGTGAGTTGAGACAGCCAGCACGGCTTCACCAAGGGCAAGTCCTGCCTGACCAACCTAGTGGCCTTCTGTGATGGAGCGACTACATCAGTGGACATGGGAAGGGCTACAGATGTCGTCTGTCTGGACCTCTGTAAAACCTTTGACACGGTGCCCCACAACATCCTTCTCTCTAAACTGGAGAGGTATGGACTTGATGGGTGGACTGTCCAGTGGGTGAGGAATTGGTTAGATGGTCGCATCCAGGGGGTAGTGGTCAACGGCTCAATGTCCAGATGGAGACTGGTGACAAGTGGCGTCCCACAGGGGTCTGTATTGGGTCCAGTACTGTTTAATATCTTCATCAACGACATGGACAGTGGGATTGAGTGCACCCTCAGCAAGTTTGCAGATGACACCAAGCTGAGTGGTGCGGTCGACATGCCAGAGGGACGGGATGCCATCCAGAGGGACCTGGGCAAGCTCGAGAAGTGGGCCTGTGTGAACCTCATGAGGTTTAACAAGGCCACGTGCAGGGTCCTGCACCTGGGTCAGGGCAACCCCCAGTATCAATACAGGCTGGGGGATGAAGGGATTGAGAGCAGCCCTGCCCAGAAGGACTTGGGGGGGGTACTGGTGGATGAAAAGCTGGACATGAGCCAGCAATGTGCGCTCGCAGCCCAGAAGGCCAATGGTATCCTGGGCTGCATCCAAAGAAGCGTGGCCAGCAGGTCGAGGGAGGGGATTCTGCCCCTCTACTCTGCTCTGGTGAGACCCCACCTGGAGTACTGCATCCAGCTCTGGAGCCCTCAGCATAAGAAAGACATGGACCTGTTGGAGCAGGTCCAGAAGAGGGCCACAAAAATGATCAGGGGGATGGAACACCTCTCCTATGAAGAAAGGCTGAGAGAGTTGGGGTTGTCCAGCCTGGAGAAGAGAAGGCTTCGGGGAGACCTTATTGCAGCCTATCAGTACTTCAAGGGGGCTTATAAAAAAGATGGTGGCAGACTTTTTATCAGGGCCTGTTGCAACAGGACAAGGGGGAATGGCATAAAACTAAAGGGGGGTAGATTTAGGCTAGATGTAAGGAAGCAATTTTTTACGTTGAGGGTGGTGAAGCACTGGAAGAGGTTGCCCAGAGAGGTGGTGGATGCCCCATCCCTGGAAACATTCAAGGTCAGGTTGGACGGGGCTCTGGCCCACCTGATCTAGTTCAAGATGTCCCTGCCCACAACAGGAGGGTTGGACTAGATGACCTTTAGAGGTCCCTTCCAACCCAAACTATTCTATGATTCTGTGAATGCCAATGTCTGCTGCCAGATACCCTGAGCACTTTGGACTCACTTTGCATCATGGATAGAAGGTCCTTTTCAATGTCTACCACTGACAGCAATTCTCCTTTCCCATCGATCCTTCCTCAGCAGACAAACAAATAACTCATGCTAACACCCCCACTCGAGGTGAGAGAGATGGCCAGTTTGAGCACCCTATTCTTTTTCCTAATCTGCTGCTGATAACCCTCAGTGTGACTCAACTGTCTGTCCCTGAGAGGAGGCTTAAAATAAAGCAAAGCTGCAACTGCGAGAAGCTTGATAAATAAATGGGTTTTTTTCTGGAATATTTAGTTACAACTGACAGAAGTTTGCAAACATCTTCCACTTCCTCAACAGTTTGGAACTGCATCGAAGTCATGCTCTTAAAATAAAATCAAGAAAAAAAAATGATCTTTCCTTGGTTTTGTATCACATGCAAACTTTACATTTCACAAAACTGTAATGATTGCATCTTTCCCCATACAGGTGCTCAGAATACGGGTACTTCAGGAAACATCAAGCTGAGATTTTCCACACTGAAATCCAGGGGAAGAGAGTAAGCACTGGCTCTAAGCCCTAACTGGCTGTGTCACTTTACCACCTTGCCCTCCAGGGAGAGGTTGGTGAAGCAGCAGGCTAGTTTTGCTTTCTCCTCCATCTTTAAAAAGTTTTGTTTATACATGTATGAGGGGAAAGAGGGAGATGAAGGGAAGGTCCCCTTTCAGGAATGGACCTGAAAATGGGAATTTTCAGCAGTGCAGTATGTCACCAAATACCTTGTTGCTTTCTCTGCCATTATGAAGAGCAATACTTCATTTGCCCTTGCCTGCCATATTTGCTTTGTAGGGTTTGCCACCTACAGGCCTTCATTTGCCACATTGTGGCACAGGAAATCTGGGGTTCTATCTCTGCGGGGCTAATTAGGTCAGGGATTCCTATTCCACTCCAGTATCTCTATCAAATGCCTGAAAGTACAGACACCAAAGCTCTTAACTGCACTCATTCTTGCTCTGTATTTCCATCCAACAGAGACAAATGCCCTGGGAAAATTGCTACTAGAGGAAGCTAACATTAAAAACAGAGCTTGTTTTTCTTCTTTTGAATGAGTTAGTTAGAAACCAGTCGGCTGTTTGTTCGGCATTCTGAGCCAAAGCCAAGCACCGATCTCTCCCTCGACTTACATTAGTCTTGAGAACGCAAACAATAAGCAAGCTGGGGCTTAATGAGCCTGCATGTGGGGTCAGTCTGGCGGAACGAAACAGGATGGTCATTTTTGGAGCCATCCCAGTTTGAAGCAGGAACTACAGAGGGGGATAACAAGAGCAACAGAGAACTAAGGACCTGCAGAGATACCTCATGCAAAGGATTTCACAGATAGTGACTCCCTTGTGGCTTCTTTACTCCAGCTGATTGTAAGACACTATTGCCCAAGTACTGGCACTGAGCAGCTAATCCAGATCAGTTTGCATCAGCCTTTGGCATAGCTGCAGTGGCGCATCTGGGTGGAGAAGGAAAGACTGAGCCTCCTCTCCAGGAATGTATAAACACATTTGCTTTTAGAGAGATTCGCTTCAAATAAAATGTGTGCTATACAACACACAAAAGGAACATACTTTGAGACCAAAAAAACACCTCAACAGCTCTAAAACCTTCCTGTAACTATTTCTGAACAACACATAATAGAACCTTCTGCTAAAACCCAAGTGTGTGAAAAGCATAGACTTTCACCATTAGAGCCAAAAGCGAACCTCCTTTAATTGTCTCTAAAATGCAGAAGATAAACAATTCTAGACAGAAAAACACTCCACCAACTAGGGAGTCAATAGACACATGCTAGAGAAAATACAGAGCCATGGTACCATCTTCAACCAGTCACTCCTTCCTTTCTTCTCTTTCCTAACTCATTCCACAGACCCCATTCTGGGGCACATTTCATATTCTCTTTGTTACTCAAGTTCTTAACAGCCTCCTTTCATTTCCCTGGCCTCTGCAGCTGTGAAGAGCAGGAAGAATGCCAACTCATTAACCAGAGAGGTGCTCAGATATAAAGGTGATGGGCTGATAGAAAATTCTGAAGGCAGACTGGATTAGTGTCATACACATATCTTTGGGCCATCCAGAGAAGAAATCTTCAATTATTCCAAGGCAAGTTAATGAGCTTTTAAAAATTTTACCTTGGCAACCTGTTCCCCAAGCTGCAAAACAATGAACAGAGAAATCTGAATATCAGACAACCGAACGGTTAAAATCCTGCTTGTGATCTGCTGCAGACGCTTTCACTGGAAATGTTTGAGCATAATAGTTCTGCGTAGGAAGAAAGGAACTGTTGATATTTTAGTCATCAGCATATATTCTAGTTTGTTTTTTTAATAAAAAAAAAAAGGTGCATTTAATGATTATTCAGAAGTGGACTATTATAACCATTAAAAATAATATTCATACAGATTGTAATCAGCTCCAATGTCTCTCAGCATGTGTGTGGGTTGGAGATGAGCACTGTGGCCAGTAGGCAGGGCCTTTTTTGGTACTGATGGGGGTGTATATTAAAACTTTAAAAGTTACTCTGATTAATTCACATCAAGTCAGCTTAATTTCCCTCACTGCTTAATTATTCCAGCTGCTAAGATTCCCAAAAGGGAGTCAATTGTGCTCTTGAGCTTCATGATTAGAGTAATGCCTTTTTTTCAACTAGATTGAGACCTCACAAGGAAGTTGGCTAGGACTTTTGCACACAGTGGTTGTCAGAGCAGCATCCAGAAAAGTAATTTCATAATAAGAATCCAAGTCTCACTTCCTGAGCAGCTTTTTCCTTTTAGACTACATATTGGTAGAATTCAAATTATGTCATTTCAGTTCTCTTAGGTACCTGTGAAATACTCTGGCTTTGGACATAAGTACCGAGAAAATGCCTTCATACAAGGTTTGTCCATTGGCAAATCCCCAGGGATTGGGAGAGGTGGAAAGATTTTGCTTCACAATTAATTTTATCTGGGATGTTCAAGGAAAATCTTCCTTTGCTACAACATCATCCATCCCACTAATGTCTAACTGGGAAAGCAGCACCATGCTTTACAGAGCAGTCACGACCTCTCCCTAACAATGATCCTTCTCTGACTGTAGCTTTCACTTCATTGTTCTGCTAATGCTTTTAATTCTTCTTGGGTTTGTGTCCATTATAAACACAATAACCTGATTAGATTCCTTTCCTCAGAAGGCTGAGAGAAGTTCACATCAATCACAGCAAGTGTTTTCTGAACACATGGAGAGTGAAAATAGGTTGGATACCTCTACATTTTCCATTCCTACAAAGAAAGAGAGTGTCCATTCATATAATAATCCTTAATACAGGTATACAACATTTAATTGTATATTTCATTCACCAAAAAAAAAAATGCATATGCAATCTAACTGAAACTACTCCAAATGAGAATCATATTCAAACTGCTCCAGCCAAAATAATAATGTCAAGTACAATCTAAAAAAGGCTACATAGTGTTTCAAAAGAAAGCCTTTACATTTTTATATAAAAGTGAAACCCTCAATTTCAAATTTGCCTAAGTTTTAAAAAGTCGGAAAAAATAGCAACTAAGCACTTGCTCTATCATATATAGAAATACATTAAAGCATATTTTAATTATATAGGGGAGAGAAAAAGAAAAGCGCTTGACTCTTTCCAAAACTCCATTTTCTATATCAATCAGCAAACTATAAAAACAGCCTTTGCAATTCATTCCTACATACAACAATTTAAAAAGCTACCTTTGACTTTGTTTTCCAGTTTTCTACTCATCTATAGAATCATTACAGCTACACCTGTTGTGCTCATCTGTACTGCCTTCAATGCCTGAAAAATCAGCCTACAAATGCATTTTGCTTCCTAATCTCTCGAAGAGGCTGGCCACTATTACTTACACCACTCAACTGATTGGGAAATACAGAGAAGCAGTGTAAATTACTGGTGGTCATGCAGAAGGTTTAAAAACCATCTCTCCTGGCTTCAGTCACGCTCTTTGATATATATCCTTCCTCTATCTATTATGCTAATGAGTCACATATAAATGTTCATACTGCTGAGACCGCCAGTGTTTACATAGGATCTGTTCCATGAGCAGAGTTCTGATCTGTCTTAAACTCTTGTTATTGATCTTTGGTACCTTGGCCCCATGTAGATCTGGGACCTCACATGATCAGTCCAGTCAACATAGCAGTAGCATTTGCTACTACTACAGAAAAGTTGGGATTTTTTTCTCAAGAAAAATTAACATTCTGAACTATCAATGTAGTTTTAGTAAGCACAGGAATAGGGACTAGGCAGAAAGAGACCAACAACATTTGTTTTCTCCTATAATCAAGGGCTTAAGCGAACCTTGCTCTGCAGAGCTGAGAGGCTTCCAGACACTGAAATAATCCAGCCTGGTAGCTTTTGTTAATTTAATTATTTTTTACTGAGATTGGTACTCACAAAAACATCTCAGATTGACAGCCCTGGAGATGATGTCCTGTGTTATCTATGGAACAGATACAGTCGAAGGAGCAGCTATGCTTTTAGGTCTGATGTATTTTCATTTCAGTCGTAAATATGTCCTTTGATTTTTAATTGACGATAGTGACATCTCTCCCCACTAGCACCATTTTTTATTTTTCTCTAAAAGACAACAAAGGTGTTTCCTTCAGCCATATAGATTTTACTTCTAAACCTGATTAATTCTCCCTAAATACAGACTGTATCTTCATAAATACTTTTATTACTGTGATTGCCAAAGAATCTACAGGTTACTTAATCGGTGGCCTAACTTTTAAATACAGAAACTAATATCTGTTTACATTAAATACCAACATCCGGGAAGTTATATTTTAATAAGGTTTTGTTTTGTGGAGAAGGTGATCACTCACTGAAACCAAAACCACAGAAACGCAATATGGAATGGAAATCAAGAAAAGGGAAAGGAAAATGGGGAAATAATAACTTTAAGATATTGGCTGTCATACACTGTTTCACCTGTATATATACCGCTAGCTATAGAGAGCAATGAAGCCACTTCAAGGCAGGAGAATAGCACAACAATGTAATAACAGTGAAACAAAATTTACAACCAACACCTACAGGAGGCAAAAGAGAAGGAAGAAGGAAGAAGGAAAGGATAACCTAGTGAGTAGGCAACTAGTAATCTGCTTAAACCTGGGCCTCAGGAGAGACGCAAACATAGAGGCTGCTGTGCTGCAGCAGCCTGGCTCATGAAGCAGTAGTTGCCAAGACCCAACCATTGAGATGAACGTGCAGGGAGATTCTGCTGTAGGCAGCAATGAGGCAATCAGATTATAACATAAAAGGTAACATCCTAATCTCTGAGCTTGATCTAAAGCATGAGGTTTAGTACCCTTTCCAATGTCCCTGTTCCTGTTAACAAGAATATTCAAAGTTACAGCAATTATCTACATAAATGTCATCTCTCTCTGCATCTCGCTAAGCTCTTGGCCTCAATGACACCCTTTGGCAAACCATGCATTGTAAAACCTAGGTTCAGCTCGTTACCACACCACAGATTTCTTGTGTGTTACACATAAAATTTTCAAAGACAAGGTTTTTTAAAGGAATTTAAGCACATAACACATTCTTACAAATCTGTTGGATCCTGTTCTCATAATGGGGATAACTGCACCTCGCTATATCTTACTTATCTTTACAACATCTCCAATTACAGACTGTAAAAGCCTTTACTACTTGAGTAATGAGTAGGCAGGTGTGTAAGGGACCATGCACTTAGTTATGAAATTAGCTAAACTGTCACATAACTGCTAGTCACTGGCTCCTTCAACTTGAAAGAATTATTTTCTAAAGACCATTCTCTTGTTCTTTGTCCAGTTGAGTTTTAAATAAGCAAAACATCAAGACTGTCTCAGAAATGACATTCACTATGATTTTCTTGCTTACAGGGTTCCTCCACTTTTATTGATAGCAGCAAATCTTTCACCCTGCTGACTTGTCAAGAGAAGACAGACACCATCATTATAGGAACATAACTATGACAGAGGATCCCTGAACTGTTCATTGAGCTTTGCCTTGGACAAAACCTACAACAGAGCTGTCAAGAAGGCCTGCCAGGGAAAGAAGATGTACACAGCCCCTCCATAATGAGCTCCTTTCCTTATGCTCTAGCCCACTCCTCCCCCTTAGTTACTTCTCACCTTGTTTCTCCAAAGCCCTTACCAGGTCAGAATTGGAAGATTTATTCCCTACTGTAGCTGCTCTGACACAGACTTTCCCGCAAAACCCTTAAGTAGTTTTTGCACCTTAGAAAACCTATATTATAAATGTTAGAAAAAATGCATGAATTTTTTATCAGGTGTCAGTGTGACACGTATTATTCAAACACTAACAAGGTCCGCTGAAGCCCTCTCGCGCATCTGTAGGAAGAGCATAGGCTGGAGGTAAGGAAGGAAAGAGATGATGAGTCAGGATTGCAAACTGCTCTCTTTTAGAATTTATGTGCTTGGTACCTTTGACAAAGAAGTCTCAAATCCTAATGTCAGACAGAAAGACTCAAGATCAACATCCATGCACAATTCTACATCTTAAAACAAGGACAGAGAATGTACTCATTTAAGATTTAAATTTAGCTCCCTCCTACTTGGACCTTTGTGTCATCTTGTGCACTTGTTATGATAAATTATTTACATGGGAATTGCCGAGTCACCAAGCAAAGGAGAAATTTTTATGTCACAGGAACAAAGCCTGCTGCATGTTGGTATTTTTTTTTTTTTTTAAACAAAGCATTCTGTGGCATGACTCAGATAATACAGAGTGGGAGGATCACACTCCAGCAGGCTGTGGTAGAGCAGGTGGAGCTGTGGGGACAGCTTGGGCATATGCAGCAGGTGTGTTCTCCCTTGAAGGACTTGGAGAAACAAGTGCTACAAACCTGCTTTTGCACGGATATCTTGCTGCCAGACTTGTACTTCAAAACCACTGGGATTCCTGAGCTCTTTTCCTGCACCTATCAATTAATGTTTTTCCTTCTCTATCTTCAAGATGGGGATAAAACGCACAGATTTATCCCGCGGGCTAGTTGGGAAACTACTTCTGAGAGCAGGTGACATCCTTTGCAAATGGAAAATATACCAAAATGCAAAATACTTAACACCCTTCCCTGGACACAGAGCAGACTCAGCAGTGCAGACAGGGTATTCCACAAGGGGGACTTAGTATAGTCAAGTTAGCTGATTTTCCTTGGTCCCTAACTACTGACTTTATTCTGGCTCTTCTGCTGTTACATTCCAGGTTAAAATAGTATCTTGTGGCAGACACGAGCAAACTGACATGTAAATTCTAGACAAAGGTTTTTACCAGGCCCTATATTCCTCCAAATACATCAGGAAGCTTTTTAATAGGGCTGAAAGTCCCTGGATTTAATAATCAGATTTATTCCATTTTCAGGACTATAGATAGCCTGGGTCTGTTTGTTTGTCCTATCAATTAAATTGGCATGAATAAACAATAATGCCACTGATCTCGGAGAAGTCACATCAGTGTGAAAGAAAACATCAGGTCCATGGTGAGGAGACCAGCCCTTGCATTAATGTAGCCCCTTCAGTAGCTCAGCAAATAATTTAAAATAAATAAATAATGCAAACCTGAGACAGTAAACCCAAATTTGAATAATGAGATCTTTCAGTTTGCTGAAAGATGTTTGCTGTTTGGAATATTAGTTATACAAACAAATAGTAGCCCCAGGTGTTCTCAAATAAGCCCAGCAAGTTCCCTAAAGGTTTGTTAGCTGACTGCTTGCCCGGGGGCCACTGGATCTGTTACAGTCTTGCTGTAGCTTCCTGCTGAAGAAACGTTTCCTGAGAGTTTCAAATCTGGTAACAGGCTAGTCAGCGAGTATGCCAGGAAAATGCTGTGGAGACCCCAGTGAGGCATGCATTTACTGTGCCTAGCACAGGATGCCAGACTTTTGACAGCACAGATCACATCTCATTTGTAATGTGCATTAGGAGCTTTTAATCAAGGTGGAGAGAAGCGTCCTCTCTCCTTCCGTGGCAGAGCGCTTAGGCTGGGCGCACACTGCTGCACAACTGCGGTACCAAGGGATGAGGGAAGATCCTTGAAGGGAAAAGCAGTGATGAAATTGGCATGATTGCTAGTGGCTTCTTGTAGGAGACTGAACTAGTAATTCGTAGAAACAAGCTTGTTAGAGGAAAACAGGCATGGCACCAAACTGCTGTAATGAGCAGGCAGTAGAATGGTGCCTCGATGTCATGCTCCATTCTGGGTTTGAGCCACACGCTGCAAAGGTTGGGGCCTTGCTGGGTGTAAATGAACACAGCCTAACAATTTTTCCTCCCTTTTTAGTCTCCCAAGCTAGTATTAATTTACAGTGGGAACCACAAAAGACAAAAACACTGCAGCAAAATTGTGGGCAGACTAGAAGGAGGTTTCCATCAGCTATGCCATACAGACTTTAATCTGTCAGGGCAAAGAAGATGAAAGACTGGATGCTTTAACCAACTGTTTGGGTCTTGAGGTAAGGCAGGAACTCACACGGGACAGGGAGTTTCCAGTTTCCTCCAGACTATGGGCATTTTTAAAAATAATCACAACACTCCAGAGTACCATCTAGCTAAGAAAACATTGTTCAGGGAGTAAATCCTTGAGATGATGAAACATTCCTTTTACAGATGGGAACACAGAGGCACAGAGGGATTAAATTACTTGCCCAGTATTATAAAGTAAATCAGTGATAAAATACAGAAAAGAATCGGGTGTCCTGATGCCCAGTTCTGTACATAAATCACTAGACCATAATTTCTTCTGCAAGATCATCGTCTCCTCCTTTCATATGCTATCTTGCAGCCAGAGGAAGATTATTCTACATGCTGCATGGAGTAACATTTTTCCAAGTCTAATTCAAAACCTGTCAAGCCATGGAGTTTCTCTTCTATTCCCTTGGGAAATGATTCCAAAGCTTGACAGTGCAAGGACACATCTCCATGACAGGAAGTTTTCCATGATACTTACCTTAAATTTTTCTATTCTCTACTTGTAGTCATCTAAATATCTTGTCTCTTTCCACAGTATTTACGATCCTCAAACACTAGCAGAGTTATATTTCCCCTTCTTTCTCCCAGCTATCACTTAATCAAGCAATAGAAAACTAACTCTTTCAGTACTACCTCTAAAAACAATTCCTTAAACTCCCAAAATAGTTTTCATCTGTTCCCCTGAACTTTCTCCACTTTTCCAATATTCGACACTTATTTCAGTCTTTCCACAGTGTGTTCTTTGACCTTGACCAGTACTTCTTTTCTCCCTGCTGATGGGACAGGCTGCAGCAGTACATGGAATGATGGGAGAGCTGGAGTCTGGAGTGGGAAATCAATGGTGTTGCAAGACCTCTAGGGTTAAAGGATTACTGGCAAGCTCCTGGAGGAACGTTTCTATCCATCCATTGGAAACAGAAGGAGTGCTAGATCCTCCATTAACGTTGGGCTAATTTACTCAAAGGTGAGAGGCAGAACTTACTGCTTCCTTCCCGTTCATTTTACCATTTTAGCCCACAGAAGTCAGAAGAAAGAGATGTTAAATTCCAACATTAAATAATAACAATAAAATTGTTTGTTTCACTACCTGGCTAAATCAGCAAAAGGCAAACACCAATACCTGAAACCCTTGCAGTTTCCACTGCGGTCAGAATTAAGCCCCACAAAAATGGCCATCTCAGCAGAAATATACAACCATGGGCTGCCACATTAACATAAAGTACAGCAGCCAGAAATTATTGCTGCCTCTAATCTCCAAACACTCAGGAGCTGAACTGCGTTCAGCGGAATGACCTGTCCTCCATGATGCATTAGTGTTCGCACTCACTCTAACTCTCTCTCTCTCATGTGCGCACAGAGCCCGTCCTTTTGGAGTACAGAGATTTATGCTTCCTGAAATAAAAAAAGCAATACTTTAACTGCCCCTGCCTGGTCCCCTCTAACAAAATCATCAACTCAAGTTTTTTGAGGACACTGGGACTTCTATTTTGGGTGAAGATCAAGAAACAAAGAACAACCCAAAGCTTCAACTAGCATCTTGCTATTGCCACCCCAGAAGGCTCAGTAACTTCCCTTTCCCCCAATATTTCTAAAATGAAAGTGACATGAAGTAGTTAACAGCTTGAACAAGAAGCTATAAAGAACCCATATATAAATGTGCTTACACAAAGTCACATAAAAAAACAGCCTGAGCTTCTTTCCTTTGAGTTTATGCCATCCCTCTCTCTGACCCACCCCCTCTATCCCGTTTCTTGTCTATCTTTACTTCTTAAAAACAGTACAGCTATGCCTGTCTAAAATTAAACTAGGAGAAACTAATATGTAGAAGTTCTTATTTCTACTAAAGGTTGGCTTGTTTTAATTTAATAACTGACTTTTTGTTTGTATTTAAACTGCTTTTAGATGCCTTCAGCTAAATTGATGAAAACCAGGTTTAAACCAAAGTGAGTGCACTGGTTTAATGAAGCTCATTGGAAACAGTATCTTAAATTAAACTGGTGCAACTGATGGCAGAGGAGAGCAAAGACTGAAGGTTTACTGTTGAAGACAGATTGACAAAGGTCTGCCTAAAATAGTAATAAGCAGAGGTTAAATCTCAGTGGAACTGGTAAATTCAATTGCCACCCAGGTACTTGTAAGGTACTTGTAAGAGAGAGTTGAAAACAAATTTCCACTTCAGACAAAAGGGTAACTGTTGTTTCAGATTTTGAGTAGAATCATAGAATCATAGAATCATTGAGGTTGGAAAAGACCTCTAAGATCATCAAGTCCAACCGTCGACCCAACACCACCATGTCCACTAAACCATGTCCCTAAGCGCCTCATCTACTTGTCTTTTAAATACCTCCAGGGATGGGGACTCCACCACTTCCCTGGGCAGCCTCTTCCAATGTTTCACCACTCTTTCAGTAAAGACATTTTTCCTCACGTCCAATCTAAACCTCCCCTGGCGCAACTTGAGGCCATTTCCTCTCGTCCTACCGCTTGTTACTTGGGAGAAGAGACCAACACCCACCTCACTACAACCTCCTTTCAGGTAGTTGTAGAGAGCGATGAGGTCTCCCCTCAGCCTCCTTTTCTCCAGGCTAAACAACCCCAGCTCCCTCAACTGCTCCTCATAAGACTTGTTCTCCAGACCCTTCACCAGCCTTGTTGCCCTTCTCTGGACACGCTCCAGCACCTCAACGTCCTTCTTGTAGTGAGGGGCCCAAAACTGAACACAGTATTCAAGGTGCGGCCTCACCAGGGCCGAGTACAGGGGCACGATCACTTCCCTACTCCTGCTGGCCACGCTATTTCTGATACAGGCCAGGATGCCATTGGCCTTCTTGGCCGCCTGGGCACACTGCCAGCTCATATTCAGCCGGCTGTTGACCAACACTGCCAGGTCCTTTTCCGACAGGCAGCTTTCCAGCCACTCTTCCCCAAGCCTGTAGCGCTGCATGGGGTTGTTGTGGCCGAAGTGCAGGACCCGGCACTTGGCCTTGTTGAACCTCATACAATTGGCCTCGGCCCATTGATCCAGCCTGTCCAGGTCCTTCTGCAGAGCCTTCCTACCCTCGAGCAGATCAACACTCCCGCCCAACTTGGTGTCATCTGCAAACTTACTGAGGGTGCACTCAATCCCCTCATCCAGATCATCGATAAAGATATTAAACAAGACCAGCCCCAGTACTGAGCCCTGGGGAACACCGCTCGTGACCGGCCGCCAACTGGATGTAACTCCATTCACCACAACTCTCTGGGCCTGGCCGTCCAGCCAGTTTTTGACCCAGCGCAGAGTACACCTGTCTAAGCCGTGAGCCGCCAGCTTCTCCAGGAGAATGCTGTGGGAGACGGTGTCAAAGGCCTTGCTGAAGTCCAGGTAGACCACATCCACAGCCTTTCCCTCGTCCACTAGGCGGGTCACCTGGTCATAGAAGGAGATCAGTAATTAAAATAAAAAGAAAACCAAACAAACACAAGACAACACACCATTGCTGGGCAACTCCTTTGGAAGACACGCGAGAGCAGAACACACTTCTCCAGGTGGAGACAGCGACAGAAGTTCGGCTCAGGCTGAGCTGACGTGTGGTGTGGCTGTGGGACAGGGCATTTGGGGAAGGATGCCATACAGAGAGAACAGGTGCTTTGAGTACAGAGAAGGACCTTTATGTTTCATATCTTTTTTTTTTTTTGAGAATGGAGGGCTTTTATACATTCCTTTAAAATAACAAAAATCCATTAAAGGTATCTGACTCCATACAATTCATTTCCTCTCCATAACGGGAATAAACTACTATCCCCCAAATTTGGCTAGCTGCTGTAATGAAAAGGAGCACAGTTTTTATCAGGAAGGTAGCAGCAATAAATAATCTAGCGTCTATTACTGCAATAAGAGCATGCTGCTGATGACTGATGGTTACTACTCTGAAATCATCTTACATAAGATGACAGATTAAATCAGATCTAGCTCTATGCATAAGACAATCTCTTCCACACATTCAAATATTATGTTCTAAAAACCAGACAACAGAACCAGAACCCTCCACAATGCCACCATGTTACCTAAAGACTCCTTATTACCCTTCACTCTTTAGGAATGAACAGCTATCATAAACATAGAAGGAATGTTAATATTAAGGATCACTGCTATTACAAATCTACCAAATAAAATATCTGGAACGCAGTAGTTATTCCTCATTAATAATCATACTTAGGACATTTCATTTAGGACTCAACATTAGCAAAGTGCTGCAACAGCAAAAAGTAGTATGTGTTAATGATTATTTGATTCAGACAACCTAAGCTGCAGAGCCAGAAGCCCCAAAAGCTTGCTTCAGAGAAATCTTTGCATCTACTCTAAAAGGTCTTTTTAAAGCACCAGCAACAACAGAGGATTAAATCTGCAAAGGAAATTGATGACATTCAACTCTAATTCAGTGTAAAAGTCTCACATACTTCCATTTCAAACTCACCACATGTTCCCACCAAAATAATCAGCTGTGAAAGAGCGAATTATATCTATATTTAAAGTTAATATTGTTAGGCTTTGGAGCTGTATCCCCTTGAAACAAACAGACACAGTCCCAACATTCCTCAGAGGCACTGCTTATAGGTTGACTGCAAACTCATCCATCTGCCTGGGAAACATCTAAAAGGATACATATCTATGAGACACACTCCACTAAAATATGCCTGCAAATATTTCGAGAACCACACAGTTCTCCCTGCATTTACACCTCTCCTTTCATCCCAGCAGACACAGCATTCTCAACATTCAGGCCTATCGGGTTATGTCAGAAACATAACCACTGTCCCTGTGTCATCTATGTCAAAGATATCCCTTTTTTCCTCCCTCTTCTTACCCAGATCTAAGCCACTGAGCCTAGAAAGGTTGTCTACTTCTTTTATACCTCAACTGAGAAATCGATAAATGCTCTCAGCTTTTCCAACTTTATGTTTTTATTTGATAACACTATACAACAACAACGATCTATGTGACATGGTTACAGCAGACTAGTCTTAGGTGTACTATCGCATTACTGCAATTGAACAGGATACCATAAAAGAGATTTAAGCTAAGTGTTACCCTGCCTTTGCAATGAAGAGTGTGCAAACAGTCAATTAAAGCAACTCACCTAACACGATATAGTGTGATATAGCATCCAAATCCTTCACCAGTTAAACTTTAAGGTGACACACTCACTCTGTAGTAAAAGAACATCCAACCCAGGGTGTTATCCTGGTACAGCTATTTTATTAGCATTATTCAAGTACATGTCCCCTATTTCAACAAGCACACACTTATAATGCCTCTCGTCCTTCCTCCCAACCCTTTATGTCTACACTGCACAGTGCACTGACTTATAGTGCCCTGCCACAAAAAAAGAGGTAAGGAGAATGGAGATAGAGCATTTCGGTTGAGTTTTGGGCTGCATCACCCAAGATTAGACCTTCGGGCTGAGCTGAGGATCACGATATGGTTCACAAAACTTACACGACAACGATAAATCCTCTTAGACAGTACTCACCAGTAACACTTTCTGAATTCAGAGATGAAGTACCCCCACCTTGTCACAAGCACATTGAAGTCAACAAGACTATTTTCTTTAAATCAGTTCTTTGGCTTGCTCATTTCCCTTCACTTAAAGAAAACACCAAAACAAACAAAATAACACCAAAAGCCCCAATAAGTAAACAAAAAACAGAGATCATACAAACTCATCACAAAAGGGAAACGCTTGGGTCTCTTGTGAGAAACGTTCAAGAAGCAAAGCTGAGCCAATCCAGCTACGCCAAATGCAAGCAGCCTGGGCTGCCCAAGGGGTCTCCCTGCCCTGATAATTATATATTTGGGCTGCACTGCCATAACGCTGGCTTATGGCAATGTCTTTTCTTAAAAAAGAAAAGAAAAAATCAATCAAAGTGAGCTATGGCTCGACAAGTCTGCAGTAAAGCCCAGCCATGTAGAAAATAGAGCAGCAGCTGCACTACAGGATCAAAAAACAGAGTGAGCAAACCCCATCGTTGGGCACAATTATCTCACTGGAAATAAAAAAGAAGAAAAACACCTTCCCCGCCCCCTGCCCGCAGTGTCTAACGCAAACCCAAGACATTTGAGTTTCTGATGCAGGATATCTGCATACTATCCACTAACTTCCTTACAGACTTCTTATTATTTTTTTCAAACATTTGGCTCTCATCAGACTTTAGTTTAGTACTTCAGAAGGAAGGAACCAAAAGCATGCACAACAGCAAGGAAGTCTAACCTGAGAGACTGCACTTTGCAGTCATATTCCACCCACTCTTTCACTCCTGGAGGAGTCATCCTGCCAAGTTCGGGAGAGGGTCACTCCCCTGCCTTCTCAAAGCATAACAACTACATGGCAAGCTCAGGTAAGGTAATTATATCGTAACATCAACATACAGCATCCAAATCATCTCACAGAAACAGGCCCAAACCATATCTCTGTGGACAACTACATTTTTAGAGTGTTTGGGAAGTTCAATACACACACAGGAGCTCGGTCCTCTCTTTCTAGTGAGTCAAAATAAAGTCTCCATTCAAAGACATTGCTAATACACATATCTACACTCTAATCAATGGGCAAATCTTAGATATTGAATCCTCACCTCAAGTGTTTCTCTGAATATATAAAATAGCTCACCCCCCTAACAAAGCAAGTCCAGGCAGCCTTTATCCCATAAGATAGCAGACATGAGGCAGAGGCCTCCAAAATCCAACTGGCTAATGAATCTTGAGGCTCTGGTATGCCCATGCTGCCTAGCGATGTAAGGACCTTCTCATCCCTGAACCTACTGCAGCCAAATCCCTGCTTGGGGACTGGTAATCAATTCTCTACAATAACCTTACTAAATCCTTAGGAGAATGGGGAATTTCCTATGACACCTGTACGATTTCTGACAGTGTCATCAGTTTATAGCAAGAAATTCCAATTCCTCAAATACAATCAGACATTGTTTTCCATCAGATGTCACCAAATTACATCATCATTTCATAATTTCCCCTGTTCATTTCTCACACTGTGCCCTGCTCACTTTTTTCTGCCCGTTTCAATGCATGAAATGCCTGGCTGCATAGACCGAGGCCATAAAATTATAAGCACCTCTAGAAAATGTCAAACCCTGTGTTTATGGGACATGCCCACAAACTTTATGGCTGGGATGAATGCTGTGCAGCACTCAAGTATCTGTTTATTCATGTATATTTACATTTATGACTTTTTTAAAAAAAATCCTCAATGCCTTAAGGAACTACTTATAGGACAGAAGTTACAAGAAATCACATTAACTAAGGTGTTTCAGTATCTGAGCAGTGTAAATATACATCCTCTAAGTGTCTATCAGACAACCATGGAAAGTGAACACCAGTGAAGACTTCTGGGGCTCCACCAATGCCCTACTCTTCAGCAAAAGCTTTTTCACTTGTCTCCAGTCCCTACGCACGTCTTTGGCCTTTTGGGATTGTCAGCCCTCTGCATGCATAGGAGGAGGGAAAAACTGCAGAGCCAACTATAAAGAGCAGAAGAAAAAGGTGGGTGTCTGTACAACAGAAAAGTACTGAGACACTCTTCGCTATAACTCTGCATTGCAGAGAAATCAAACTTACCCACAGCAGCAGCACCCAAGTGTGGGGAGCAATGCAAGCTGTATGGGATATGCAGCTGCGGGTAGAGCCTGCAGGAAGAGGGTTTTTCTGATCAGAGGCACTCGGTACAAACATCTCATTCACCTTAAGGTGTTCACTGTTATGTTTCCAGCCACGAAGAGATTCTACTGAATCTGCTATCATTCATGAGATGATCACAGCATAAAACAGTACAACTAAATCCTGTAGCTGCAGTAAAAGTAGGTACCCAAGCTTAATAAAAAAAATCAAGAGAAATCCAGTAATCTAAAGGACTTGTCATTTAATCCTGTCAAATCTCTTACATGTGAGGCAATTTGGTCACCTTTGACAATTCTTATTGCAATATGCGGAAAGTACATTAGGGTTGTGATAGATAAACTCTTGAAGAACTATGCTGATACACCACCAAAACACTATCACATCAAACTGACTCAAAAGATACCTTCAGTTTTATAAGCAGTTCCAGATTTCTCAGACAAGCAGAAAGCACAGCTGGGCTTTGCCCTGTTGTAGTGATGCCAAGAGAGTAAGGGGGGAGTACCCTTCGGCATTGCAGTCCTTCCTCCTCAGAACCCCACTGAAGAGGGTAGGTGGCTGCTGTGCCAACACATACACATACTAAGAAGTCCTCTGGAAGCGCCGACAGTCGGTCTCCACGGGGCCCACAGGAAGCCCGAATTGCCCTCCTGTGGCCTCTCTTTCACGCTCCAGTACATTTCAACTGAAGCAAAAGCCCATGTTAGCTGCAGATCAGCAAGCTGCAGACTCACCAGAGCAACAGGTACAGGGATAAATAATGGAAGCCAACACGTTTGAGAGCAACTGGGAAGAGAAAAAGGTTCACGCAAGGCAAAGAAAAACAGCAACATGATAAATAAAGTAGCTGAGATGAATGCAAGCATCACTCATCTGCAAGAGGCCACTGCACACAAATAATTGACAACTGGGCACACTCAGGAGTTTAATTGGTCCTCTAGGGATACGGTGACATGACAAATTATGATCTGCTTCTGGGAAAGCACTTTTCTTAATTCCTCCTAAATTCTGTGAAATGGGCATGGGTAAAAAATATGGGGACATTTCACAGATGTGCCCTTATAACAAGACTAGGTCTTTTTCCATGTAGAACAACTGCAGCAGAGAACTGAGGGTGGTCTGTTCTGCTTCAACATGAACTGCAATGCACATCTCCAAATGACCTTAAAAATGATGCCACTAAGAACTGTAAAGACCATGTCCTCAATGGGAAGATCTTACTACTGTTTCTTCCAGTTTCACAGCCACAGCATGGACACTTCATTCCACGTCTCGGACAAAACTCAGCCCTTAAAGTCACCTTCTGAGACCTCAGTGTTTACTTATGAATGAAGAAATACGGCTTGTGGATGCATAGAAATGCTTGAAAGAATAAATGGTATGCGCACAGGCCCAAGTCTGAAGAGAAACAGAAATAAAGAACACCACGATGTAGTGCCTTATTTTCTCAAATTCTGAAACTTTGCATGACTTCGAAGAAGAGACAGTCCGTGGGATATGCTGGGCCCCCACCTACACAGCAGACTTCATGTAGCAACCTATCACTAATGTACTCAACATACCGCCTTCCACTGGCATAAGCGAAACAACACACACGGCAATAGTGTATGAACACATCTCTGGAAGGTCAAAATAATACTCTGGCCTGTGTTCAAGCTCTTACTACATCTGTTGGCAGGAACTACATGGATGTTTGCATAAAAGATTTTCCAGAAGAAAATCCAACATAGGCATAAGAAAAGGTGCTTAATTCACATTAAAATATAATACTACAGACAGAAATTTTAACCCTGCTTTACCTCTTCTCTACCAACGGGATGAAAAGGAATTTCAAGGTCATCACTCATCATCAGTATAGCTGCACAAAAACAGTACTAGTAAGAGCTGTAGATAAAAACTATGTTTTTACCACTGTATCATCCAATTCCTGTAGTTTTCATAGGCATCCCATGTGATTTGGTTATTTTTGCAGCCTTTTTGCATTTGCAGATGTTCTAGCAAATGGTATTTATTAGAGGAATATTCCAGTGTTGAAAAGATGCACATTTCAAATGGCATATTGCATAGATAATGCAAATTTGGATAGGCTCAATGAAATGGAGAAAAGACAAGAAAGAGAACAGATTCACTAAGAAACATTTGCTAAAGAAATGTAGAAAAAAGATCTAATTTCTACCCCAACCACTCCCAGAAAAATATGCATTTGCTTTAAAAGTTTTGCATAATCTTGCATTATATATCTATAGGTGTTGAAGAGCATGGTATAACAAAAAATTCTCAATTTGTGTAGGACAAGAAAGAAAAGGAATTAGGCAAACGTATTGTTTATTCTGAACCACCTTTAAACTTCAATATTAGTTTTAAGACCTTGAAATCTAGCTTGAAACTAATCATACAGAATAGCTGTATACAGTCCTCTCATCTATAATTTTTGTCATTTTGTTAAACATGGTCAGAACTTGCTTAGATGACCCTAAAATGCCTACGACAAAGACACAAAGGATCCCCACCCTCATAAACTAGCCAAACAGCTGAGAAGCAGTATGAAAGGAACATTATACAGAAGACTGATCTTCAGAGGGCCACACAGAATCATAGAATAGTTTGGGTTGGAAGGGACCTCTAAAGGTCATCTAGTCCAACCCCCCTGCCGTGGGCAGGGACATCTTCAACTAGATCAGGTTGCTCAGAGCCCCGTCCAACCTGACCTTGAATGTTTCCAGGGATGGGGCATCCACCACCTCTCTGGGCAACCTGTGCCAGTGTTTCACCACCCTCAGTGTAAAAAATTTCTTCCTTATACCTAATCTAAACCTACCCCCCTTCAGTTTAAAGCCATTCCCCCTTGTCCTGTTGCAACAGGCCCTGATAAAAAGTTTGCCGCCATCTTTTTTATAAGCCCCCTTTAAGTACTGATAGGCTGCAATAAGGTCTCCCCAAAGCCTTCTCTTCTCTAGGCTGAAAAACCCCAACTCTCTCAGCCTTTCTGCATAGGAGAGGTGTTCCACCCCCCTGATCATTTTTGTGATCACACCTTATTTTAAGATCTATAATGTACCTGAAGCACAATCCCAAAGCACAGACTTTGATGCTAAACCATAATACTGCCTATTCATATGCCATTTCCAACCCACAGATCTCAAAAATTTTGACAATGCTAAATAAACCTTGTAAATACCCTATGAAGTACACAAACGTTAGCCTTTACTTTCAAACCTGCAGCAGGCTGACCTTCCTAGGGTAATATGAGATCAGAACTAGGAATTCAGTCCAGGAATTCTGATCACTAAACACCCATACTTTGACAATTATCTCATACTATCTCTCAGCCCTCATCACAGTAGCCACACACCCAACTTTGTAGTTCCCACTTCTAAATATTCTCCCAAGTTCTTCTCTGCATAGCAGCACCATAAAAGTCAATCTAACACTGAGGGAAATATAACAAAACCATCTATGCTGGAGATAGCCACTGACAATTTCCAATTATTTCCAGATAGCTTGGCATCTCTTCATAGTGTCATTTAATGTTATCAGATAATAGCTAGTTATTTCTCAAACAAACAGCTGGAATCTAATCCTGTTCTCCTAACTGAGTTTGCAAGACTTTTCTCCTGAGTTATCTTCTGAGAATTATCTCTTGAGATTTTCTTGTCCAATGGAACAGGTTAAAAGATAACAGATAAGCTCAGAGTTCACCAGGGCATTTTCTTCATATAATGTTCTCATGCAGAATAAGTGGGATATTATGCAGAATAATTGCTTATGCTGTGAACATCAGCCTGAAAGGGGCACATTTCCTTGGAGTGGGCAACATGGAACTAGCTAGAAACACGGTAAGACAGAACAACTGATGGACATCAACCCAAGCTGCACGTCATCAACGGAAAGAATTACCTTGTTAATCAATACTAATCCTTTAGCGCCAAAATTTACACATGGGAAAAGAAAACAGAAGATTCAGGAGACCTCGACTTAAGTTCTTACACTGCTCCGTCACCAGATACGATTTTGCTCAACAACTAAAACAAGCTGGCAAACTGCAGCTTCTGACAGGACACATGTTCACATCTCTCTCCCCAAACACACCATAAACAGCTCCCCATCACAGGAACTTTAGCAGACTGTCCATAGTCTGTAAAGACTGAAAGAAATTACCTCTCTTCCATTCTAAGGGCGCAAGGCCAGAGCAGGAAAAAGGGGAAAACTGACGTTGCCATTGGTTCACAAAGGATTTGTTTCAGGGATTATTATAGGATGTTTGTTACCAGGTGTCCCAGTCTCATTCCTTTCCCAACACTGTCCATTAAAAAATATAAGAGAAATATAAAACAATTGGAGAAGCATCAAGGATTTATCATATTCTGTAAACACCTCATTTGCAACATGGTGTTTGTATTTATCTTCTTTTAATCCACCATGATGTAAGCTGCTTTTGTAGTTCTCCACAGACTTAACACTAACATCCCAGAGAAAACAAAACCACTTTAGAAGTTACTTGGAAATGTATAAATATAATGCAGGAACATTATTCTCAACCTTGATTTTAGTTTCAGAGGCAAAACAGAAAGTACATTAAGGCTGGTCGGCATAAAATTTCTCATGAAGTCAGATTTTGGTGTGAACTAGGAAACAGACTTTCTTTGAACTCTGTATTGCTTGCATTTGCATTTTGAAACTGAAATTTCCCCTTGAAACTCCCAATGTGTTTCTGTTACCTTCAGGGAACAATAAGGGAGCCCTCCTGTGGATAATGCATCACATTTAAATTCCCATGACCGACAAGGAAAGACTATGTAAATGAGGGGATAAAATGGCTCTATTTTAGAGCAAAGAGAGTGAGGTGGTAATCCACTGGAGGCTGTAGTTTAATTTAAACGGCTATTAACTTTGTTCCATTGGGGCAGTTATAGTTTAATTCATACTACTTTTCTGAAGTAAAAGAAATCGCACCAAGTAAAACATCCCAGGCTACAAAAGATATCTAAACCAGACAAAAAAGTGTGATGGCTTTTTATATATATTATAAATGTTAAAATAGAATTATTTATGCTTCCAACTCTTGGATACATGAGGTTTAACTTTAGTGACAATATTTGAATGAGGGCATCCATATTGCTCATATTAGTAAAGTTAGGTATTTGTTCAAGATCACTACTCAGTCAGGACTCTCATAAGGCATGACAAAGAACACAATACTCTCTTTCTCCCTCCTGAAACAGCAAAATACTCAGAAAGGGAGAACACAAAGACCCAAGACCAAGTTAACTCTATCGCCTGCCTTGGGTACTTGTCTTGGGCACATCCAGTTTGTAGGCAGCAGCTCCGCTCTCATAAATAGCAAAACAGCCACATTCACCATCACAACATGCTGTTCTTCATTGTCTGCCACTGGCTTCAAAGAGCTTATTTTTGGGAAAACAAACAAAAGAAAACCAAGTATTTGGCCCCACTGGGATTTCAGCACTGAAAAGAAATATATATAATTTCTACCCCAACCACTCCCAGGAAAATGTACATTTCTTTAAAAGTTTTGCATAATCTTGCATTATAGACTATAGGTGTTGACTTCCATTGTATCTAATAGGAGTTACAATTGCTCAGCACCCTACAGGATGGAGACTGTGCTCTGCAGTTCATAGCTGCTGAGCGTGTCTGCAGTCTTCAGATTTATGCTTAGCTATCCTAGGAGCTCAATTCACTTATGTCATATGTTGGCACAATTCTATCAATGTCAGTTTATTTCCAATAGCTTATGCCAGCACATCTTTCCAAAGGAGTGTGAGATAGTGAAAAGCATAAACGAGGTCCATTAACCTCTCTGCAACAGGATGAATCTATGCAGCAGTCCCAATCCAGTTTCAAATATTTCCACTATTTTCCTTAAGTGTCTGTTCTTTAGAATCTCTTATGTCCATTCAAGAGCTCGTGTGACAGCACTCAAAGATACCTCCTGGTATACTTGGATACTCAACCTTTCACATTCCCTCAGGAGATACTTAGAAAATCAATTATATGCCAGAAATGTGCCTAAAACATAACATTTCACACCTGCTGCATAGCCTCACATCCCCACTGATATGTCTTGCCATACAGGCCTTTGCAATCTCTAAACACATTGTAATAGCACTATCAGAGGAGTAAAGCCATTTCCTGAACAGCGTAGGTTCAGCAATGCTGATGGCATTGGAGGAACTGGCAGTATAACCATTTATAATCAGGAGTATCAAAGGGTTGCCAGGACAACTCATCTAGATGGTCAGCTTCTTCGGGGACTAATAAAGCCACAATCCAGTACATAACTTCTGCCAGATCTCTGTTCCTCTTCACTGCAGCTGCTCAGGGAAGGCACTAACCTCCATGATCTTACTGGCATTTTAACACCTCTGTGACCTTGTGTTATCACTGCTAGGCACCAGCCCATTGCACTCCCTCTAGCCTGAGCAGCCAAAGTCCTGCTCAAGTAACGCCTTCTTTAAGGAGCACAGACTGCTAAATTAATCATAGAGGCCACTTTTAGACTGGAGAACAGGAGACAGACAAGGTGCTTATCCTTCTTTTTCTGTTCTTTAAACTTCCTCTAGCTCTCTCGGGTTAACCCCTTCTTTTATTTCACTTTTGAAATGGTTGCATACAAAATGCCAATCAGAGAGAATGAACCACAAAGTAACATCTTACAGCTACAGGGACTCCTACTGTAGAGGACACTAGTGCAGGAATTGTACAGAGACAGGTCACTTTACCAACAGGCAAGACAAAAAGCAGTACTGGAAGTTAACAGAACACAACAGTTTTTTACAATCACTCTGGCAAGGAGCTGAAGAACATTCAATGCAATTGAAATTGCAGGGAGAACTTAATAATAACTTGTAGTCCGGCTTGTTCAGAACACTGAAACTAATGCTCTGGTCTCGCTAAACATACTACGCAGTTTTTGTGGACTGTAAGTAATCAAGGCTTGGCTTCTGCCTTCTGTTAAGGGAATTTTCTCACAGATTTTTATAAAAGCAGAGATAAAATTTAACAGTCTTTGCTATCATGAGTCTCCTCTATAAACAGAGGACTTGCAACCCACTCATATTTTTGGTTTTGATCTGCTCTCAGAAAAACTGCACATGGTAGGGGATTTCTGTACCTCAGATGACAAGCAAATAAGGAACAAGACATGAAAATGTGCCTTATTTCGCAGTTAGTCTGCCATCATATAAGGCCTGATTTCCAAATCCACAGATTTGAGCAGACAGATTCCCGTTTTATTCAGCTAAATTAGAATCAAATCCATAATACAAGATGGGGACAAAATGGCTGCAAACCCAATACACAAGCAGAGGTCTCAGAATTTGGGATGTACAGAGAAAGGAAATAATGACATCAGAGATTCAATAGCTACATCACAGTTTAAGCATAACAGTTCTGAAAAATTGTGTGTTTTCAAGCATAACAATTTTCTCAAATGAAAAAAAAGTATTCCTAAAAGCTAAGTATATGATGAGGAATCAGACATCACTCACTGTCTAGATTAGTACGTCTGCATGGATCATGAGTCTGACCAATAGCGAGAAACAACTTCTTCCATCAAAAGAACAACAGTATCATGCATATGGCAAGAAATGGAGCAATGGGCTTAACGTTTCAGATTCGTTGTAACTCCTAGACGGGTGAAGAAATATCTTCTGTGAAAAGATCTGTTTGAAATCCTAATGCGCACAGGTATGCTCAATATTGCCTGTACCAAAAGCCATAAGGAAGGTTTAAATCAAACTAAGTAAAAGGATGCTTGAAGAAGAAAAAAAAAAAAAACCAAACAAAAACCCCAAACTTGAAGATATGTAAAACTAGAAGAAACAAGATACAAGTGAAGAAAGGAAATATCTTCATTTTGGGAGAGGAGCTCTGTTACAGTATTAGGAAAGCAGATCAGTGAGAAATGAGATAAATTAACTTGGAATCCACACACACGGAATACCTGGATCCAGAAAATAAATGTGGGTATCTCACAATGACAGGTGTCTCAAGATTTTCTAACAATTCCCCTATTTTGTCATCAGCCAAAAGTTACAAAAACCTCCACCTTTCTTAGCAGTTTTCTGGAAGAAGCTGCCATGGAACAGGATTTCTAAAACTTCAGAAGTTCTTTCAATATTAAAAAGAAATAATTTCAACGTTTATGATAACATTTGAATCCAGCCACATCGCAGCAACTGTGACTCATCAAATCTTAACCTAACACAGCATGAGAACGAAGAAAAGATTGAGGTATAAAGGCATGACACCAAGCCAGTTTCAAAGAGCTTTGTAACTGGAGACAGATTTCAGTGACTAGTTTTCATAATACCTTCAGCTCCCACCTTTCACTGGCGTATGAGCCAGGGTCACCACAGTCCTGGAGATGAGGAGATAGTAATACACAAGATAGAAAGGAGAGGAAAAACAAAATAACAAGAAGGTTCATGTCTGAATTTGGAGTCTTTGCAGGGTTTGATACATCTCCTTAGAGATCTTAATTGCACATCAATCTTCTTCAGCTGGAGAATGAGAGGTGAACGTGTGACTCGCCAGCTTGGCACAGAGGGCAAACTGGAGTTAAAAGAGAAGGAGAAAAGAAGGACATGCTCAATCCAAACTGGATTTTCTCCCCTCTTACCATGAGAAGACAAGAAGCTTTTCCTTAGTGCTTGCCAATACAGGAAAATTACTTCAGAACAACTAAGAATGTGACTTAACAGCATTCTGTCCATAATTCCCTTATTCTATACCTCGAGTTCTTTTTGGCAGTTAAGCTTAATCCACTTCTAACCCACACAAAGGCATGTTCAGTGCAGGGTGCCCACGCAAAGAATTAGTAGAGAATAAGTATGCTAAGCTAACAAGACCTTAGCACAAAGTTCTTCATCAACCTTCACTGCCAATGTCATTCTTGTTATTCACAGAGACTTAAACTGCCAAGGTAGGAAAAGGAATTACGTGGGAATCTTTGCTCTCCACAATTATGACTGGAAGACAGACAAGAACTCCCCTCTGCTGTTATCAGTGCCGGCCACATCCAAGCTATCTAGCCATATTCAGAGTTGCATTCAAAACTAGTAAAGTCACTAGAGTTGAGATGAATGTCCCACACTCCAATTCTCAGGTCCCCCTGCGCTCAGAGCTCATGTTCCTAAAGAAACGCCAACACAGAAATACCATGTAACATGACTCCCATCCATACCAACAATATTTTGTTCTAAGGGCAGCTTAGAGTCAAGCACAAAAAAAACCCCAGTGATGAGCATTCCCAGTTTCTAATGCAGAAGAGTCATACTTTAAACTACATTCCTTATAACACTATAGACTTATGTCCCCCTTAAGGTTTGGGAATACTTAAAATTTCTTCACAGACTTAAATGGAGACTGTCAGGATTGAAATTATGGCCTATCCCTCGATGGGCATGCAGTGACACACCTTCAGACCTTTTTAAACTGTCTTCCCCTAAGATATTCATGAGACTATCAGAACACTTGAGAAAAATCTAGCTTAGCTTTCCCTATTGCTGCTATTGATTTCAAGATGAGACACATGCACAAAGCAAGAGACGAGTGGTATCAACCCATTGCACTTTCTCCTTACAAACTGTTCTTTCTTGCTCACTAGCTCTCTTACATTTAAATTCTGAATAGCAAAGAATGGAGAAGTCTCTCCTGTTTCTAAAAATAATGATACTTAAATTCTCTTTTTCTATAAATAAAAAAAAGTGTAACAGAATCTATGAGTTCTTTGAGGGAAGGAGAGGCCTTGTTAATTTTTAAAACCAAACCCACATTTTGAATCTAAGCAGCACATTTCACATTTCAGGGTCTGGCATCTCAACCATAATATAAAACCTGCACTAGGAAAAAGACGAAGAAGAAAAAGCACACTTGTCTGCCCTGGAACTCTGCTGCCCTTAGGCATGAGCCAGAAATAATCCCAGAGGCAGGATGCAAATGAAATGTCTCGTCAGCACGCAGGCCTTAATGCATTTTACCTTAAACATTTACATTAACAGATGGTCCCCTGCAGTCCCATAAACTCACTCCTGAGTTCATTTCCATCTCACTCCAGGCCCCATTTGTCATTGGCCAAACAGCAGAATGTCACAAGGGGGTTGAGCCAGAACGGAGGAATGGGACAAACTGTATGAAATTATTGGTGTCACCTACACATATGCATTTGACCTCAGTTAAAAAAGGAGAAAAATTGAAGGTAAGAGGAAAAGGGAGGAATAAGACGATGATCAGATGACCTAGTACTACCAGGAGTAACAAAAGAAAACAAACAAAAAACCCCACATTGCTCCTTTTGGTGAGGACCCAGATGCTACTTTTTTAAGTGGAGATGTAGCTGTGTGCTGTGAAAGTGGCCCAGGCTGGCTCATGCATTTAAGGGAAGGAGACTGACTGGCTTATTCAGATCAGGAAGTGGCATGATACAGCCAGGCTACTTAGCCATCACTCATGGGAGATGTAAAACGCTCAGATCAGTCCAGTGCTCATGTACATGACTTCTGCTTTTGCTGAGCCTCTAAATTCTCAGCTCTGTCACAGAAAGTAATATTGGTTTAACCAGGGGAAGAATAGAAATCTGAGCCCTGCTCTGCTGGTTGAAAGATAACAGCTCTTGAGCTCATCTGTGGCTGGAGTTTGCTATAGCAAGGAAATAAATTTTAATTTGTTTGTGTCATTTTTTCCTTGGCCAAATGTCAGAAAGAAATTGTCAGAACAGAGATGCTTGCCAAAACAAAAATCTCAAGTGCAAGAGGAAAAACCACAAATCAATCTAGTTGAACTCAGTGCAGGATAAGAACACAAATGATAAAAACTGGCACAAGGTGATACTTCTTTATTCAGGGGCTGAAGAATACAAGCAACAGAGTTTGATCTATATTCTCACCAGACTCTTCCACAGAAGCCATAGGTGCTCAGACTGTCCCAGATGTATAATACACTGACTAATCTCAGAACATTCATCTGAAGCACAGAAATATCAACTCCATTTTACAAACATGGAACTGAAGCACATCAGAGGCAAAGAAAATTGTCACCCCACAAAGAATGCCTATAGTCAAAAAGAAAAGTGAACTGAGTCACTCAAATCTCCAGTTAGTGTCATAATCGTTCAGCTCTGCCCAGACCATGCAACTGTTCTTCCTCCTTGTGCAAGTAGGAGGCAGGTACCGGGATGAACTAGCAGTATGGTCTACATTGCTTCGTTGTGATGGTAAGAAAAAGCACAGCCGATCCATTTCTTTATCTGAGAGAGGATGCCTTTGCTTATTAAAAGAAAAGCTTACTTCACTTCTCTAAATTGCTTCAGGGAATAGAATATACTACACTTCACGTTGCTTCCATGGATTTTATACTGTAAATTTGAATAAGAGACTTACATTTTAAAATGAATGACAGTGCTCTACAGTAAAGCTCCATCTTCATAAGAAAATCCCATTGTGTCAGATTACTAAACTATATTGTTCTGTTTAAATCAGAGGAAGTTTGCCTACTCCCACAATCTTTATATTGAGCTTTTCAGTCTGAGGCAAAACGTTAGGCAACTGTGAAAAATACTGTCTTCCATTCACCAGTAATGCTACCATTTCACACAGATTCTTTGATGGCAGTTCACTATAGCCCAATGACTTCACAGGTCTTGCACCAGAGCATCCAGGTGCTTTGGAAGAGGGTTTTCCTGAGCAAAATTTAAGACCATAATCATAAAAATGCAATTTTTTTACATCTCACACTTCAGAAGACATGCACAAATTTGCCGTGCTCCCTGTATTTCAGAGGCTAGTCAGTAGAAAGCCAAGCTTCATAAAACACAGAAACAGAAAAACTGAATTCTTCTCCAAAGATCTGGTACTTGGGATTCGTGACAGTCACGCATTCTTTTCTTTCTCTAGAGTTCAACAGCATCTGCCCTGAGGAAAACCTTTGCCCCTAAAATGAGTCAGCTGTATTCATGATAACCCACAACTTCTAATTTTCCCATCATCTGCCTAGCTGAAAACCCTGCTGGTACCTAGCAATCAAAGCAAGTCACACTTACCAGAATGGGTAAAGGAGAGCTGCTGGGCACTGTGCTCAGGGAGAATGCCTCCCTCTCCCTCCTTGCAAACTTATGCCGCTTTCAAGAGTAATTGAGGGACTGTGTCAAGAGGGAAGGGACAGCCTTGTACAGATAGCCACCTAGATATTGAGTGTTAACAATAACGTTATTGTAAACTGGTTAGAAATTATCAGTTCGGCTGAACAAAAACTGGCCATGACCTTTATTTTAAGCATTTTCAAGTTCAAGTAATCAGTTAATTATTAGGGCTCTTTGCCAGAAGTCTCTCTCATTTAGGCTTCGACTGGGGCAAAAATATGTTTTATTTTACAATTTCAGCCTGTACATAATGAGGAAACACAGGGAATCCAGCAGTGAGACTGGTTCTTCAAAGATGTGATAACAAGACAGATTTGAACAACGACAATAAGAGGGACGACCCTAGCATTTTGGGAGTCAGTGGCCCAAACATTATGCTGCAACAATATTCACTTCCAGCAGTTAAAATGCAAGCCTGAATGTTGCTGCATTCCTTCTCCACTAAACTCAGTGAACATCTGATAGGGTTGCAGTGGGAGGAGATTTTAGGCACCACCTTATCCTGAAGGCAGCCATCAGAACTTCTTTCATCTCAAGGCCAGCATGGTCACCGTGAAATTCAGCCAGCGCTGCTTGCAGAAACCATCTCTGGTTTCACACTGGGTTTCCCCTTCCCTCCTTGCTGCTCCTTACCCTCCCAAACAAGCTGGGGAAAGAACATGCCCTCATACTGGCTACTTTATATTTGGTATTATAATTACATTTCTGTCTTCTGCTTTCGAAAATCAGAATATATCCTACAAGTTTTAGCAAACTGCATTTCTTAAATACACATGCCAGTCATCTTCAAGCAGCCAGACTTTTCCAATAACTACCAGCTAGGATACCACAGTCCTCTTCCATTAATTGTAGCCTGTACTGGGAGTGGGTACAGGCATCACAGTATGTGCTGCAGTGCCTAGGGTAGTGGCACTAGGCAGATGTCTAGAGTATTTGTACACCTCTAGAAAACACACACCAACACACAACACTGCTTTAAGCAGCTTTTGTGTGTATATCCTGAGGGAACATGGGTGACTTCTACTGGAGCAGCTAAACTCATAGCTCTTCTCGGGGCAAAGGGCTTCATAAGAGGGAACAAGTAAGTTGTCTCCATTAGCAGGTACTGGTCTTTGTAATGGTGACTACAGCACATCCCCCATGGATTCCTCTCCTGAGCCATCCCCACGTGTTACTACCACAAGGAATTAAAGTCCTGGAACAAAAGAAATGTTTGAGTACAGCTCTGTTCTTTGCAGAAGGTTTGTGCATGCCTTGCTCTCATTTTTTATGTCATTTTGACTCAACTGTAAATGAAAGAAATCTACACTCTGTGCTACTGGATGACATCATGGTAGTAAGTATTTCATTGCACCAAGGCAAATTTTTGCTTGTGAATCTTTTCTATTCTTTCAGTGAGTGGCAATTTAAGCAAGTTACATTTATAGCACTGATTCTGCAGAGGGAGGGAGAGCGTGCACAGTGAGCTAGGACTGCAAGTGATGGGTCCCAAGGGAGCTAAACCACAGATGTCATAAAAAGCCATTTCAGAAATTGTACACAAAGACACAGCTGTGCAGTGGGAAGGAAAACAGGTGGCACTGGCATCAGGGGCTGGCAGAGCATGGAAATAAACACACTGCCTCACGTTACAGTACAACATTGCCACAAGATACCTTCAAAAAGGACCCCTTAAAAAGGGCCTCTTAGAAAAGACCTCTTTATCCACTGCCTCTGGAAGAAGACGCTGAGGTTACGCAGCCCTCTTCAAACAAAGCATCCCCAGAGCACAGAGTGCATTTCTCCACGATCTGTGAATTTACACAAGCTACCAAAGACTTGTGAAGTCAGCTGGAGTTAAGAGCCCCTCAGCAATACACTAAATCAGTCCCATGCTCACCCTGGAGTCCTCTACTTAGAAGCAGCTGTTTTTCTACTGCTTTTGTTCAGTTTTGCACCCTGAGGTTGAATAGGCCAGTTATCCCCCTCACTCGGTGTCAGAGAGTCAAGGTCAAGAGACAGCAACTGAAGCAGCACAGGACCCAGGAGTCATCTCGCTGCCACTTTCTGGTCTGCTCATGAGAGCAGGCTGCTTCCTTACTCTCTAATCTGTTATTTTGCAGACGAATTCTCTCTGTACAACAGATTTTGAAGAACTGTGCAGCTCTCTTCTCGGTGGCTAGACCAGATTTAAGGGCAGTGTGATCCTATTAGGATGCGAGGTCATGCAATTTACTGCCATAAATCAACTGCCTTGGTTCAGGTTTCGAAGGTCGGAGCAGCTCCATCTGAGGCGGTGGGGAGCTCACCAGTTTGCTGATATCTGACACCTTGCAATATTTTTAAAGTACGTTCTGAAACGCAACACCAGTAAAAACGACAGTGTAGAGCTCCCTATTTATTCTTTCTGTGATGCAAGATCAAATTGTCTGAACAGACACTCAAAAAACCTAACGTACCCATCTGCACTGTACTTTGTCTCTTAGGTCACCGTCCACAACACACATTCTGTTTTGGGAACATAGCTGGCAGCACTGGTGCAGTCACAATAAACACACTGGAAGGCCCAGTCTGTCTCTTATGCTTTGCAAAGGTACTAAATCTAATCTTTCTGAGAAAGATACAAGTATCACCCAAATAGGTAAATTGGGACCAGGTCTGTGGCATCTGTGCTTGTTTTCATATGTGCTTTTTTTTTTTTCATTCCATAAATTCCAAAAAGCTGCAAAGTAATAGCATATGTTTACGTCTGACTGTTCATCTGTAGAAAGAAGAGATTTGTATGCCCAGCCACTTCTCAAAATCACTGAAGATGTCAGGTTGATCATAACTGATCATAACCAGCGAAGCGCAGAGTTAACTTAAAAACGTTAAAGCAGCATGTTAAAAATAGGAAGTGTATGGAATTACCTTTGATATCAGGCATTTTGAACCCTTCAATCTTTTCTCAAATAGCTGTCCGTGTTTTCATGCCAAAACAAAAAACTGATGGATACAGTAGGAATATGCCAGGATTTATTATGATTAGAAAATTACTCAATGCTATTACACTTCCAAATATTTGTATCTTTATGATGAATAGCATCTTCTTCCACATTGTTTCCAATGACTCTGAGGTATCCCAGTGGTACAAGGTGCAGCTCACAGAGATCAGAGGCACCAAATTTCAACACACAGCACTTACACACAGAGAAAACAATAGTGTAGCTGGTCGAAAGAAATCAGATTTTAAAATAAAGAGAGTTCAGGACAACTGTAGGGATCACAGCAGGAGAAGCTTTAAAAATAAAAGCCTCTCCTGTCCCATGGGTCAGCTCCACTGACAGAGTATCTCCAGCTGGAATTCAGCTTGCCTCGACTGCTGGAACTCTCGCCAGCCCAGCTTCACTGTGATCCCTCCTTTGACCCCTACAAAGCCACTGCAAAGTTTTGCTGCTAATTTAATTTGTAAACCAGATGGTTCTCAGGCATGTGAAACAACCAAAGAGTTAACAAAAAATTATTAATAATTGACTCTACTGAAATTTTCCTTTAGCAGTTCAAGCAGAGGGAAAATACAAAACAAAGTTTGACGCTGAGCAGCCCTGCACTCAGGCCATCAAAAGACCACATAGGTTGGGAAAAGTAATCTTGCAAAGAAAGCATGCACCCAGGACGGTACCATAGTATTAAGCCTGGCTCTTTAGCAGATTCTTTGAAACGCTGGAAAAAGACATTCAAGCACTTTGGGACAAATCTAATTCTTTATTTATCTGTAAAGATAACTATGGGTGTGTAAAACACCAACATATCCAGCATGTCAGAGGCTGGATTAATGCAATTTGGATATCCCCAGTCTGTTTTCTGAGGGCAGCATTCAATCCCGTTCAACTTAACCACCTCAGTGGATCTGTTAAGAAAGGTATTGAGCACACAAATTCCTTTAGCGTCAATGGGAAGCCAAATTCCTCATAGTGACTGCAGGGGTAACAAGGCAGGTGAATCAAGCTTCTTAGTGCATAAATTCAAATTCCTCACAGGTGAAAACCCTGCCCCTGCATTTTCAGGGGAAAGTATGGATAAATGAATAATACTGGATAATAGCTAATTCTTCCCAGCCTGCTGTGGCTGTGGCTCAGCCCTGATACAAATGTTTTTCACTCATTTAGCCAACTGTGGCCACAATCCCATCTGCGTTCAAAGATGCCTGGCTCTACTAATTTTTACATCCCAAAGCAGTGCATCTCAGAGTACCCAGCAGGCTAAGCCCTGGCTATTGATTACTCCTTAGCAGAAACTGCTACAGCCCTGTTTGGCCACAGGCCAGTGATATCAGATTCCCACATCCCTTTTTTTTTCCCTTTTCTTTTTTCTTTTTTTTTTTTTTTTATTAATCATAAATTAGTTAAGTGCCTGGCAGGCCCAAGGCCCTCCCCACTCCTACTCTCCCCACAGTCTCCCCTTTGACTAACACGCCAGAGCACCAAAATGGCTCATTATAAATCTAATTGAAACAAATGCTATTGACCTAGACACATTTGCAAGTAAATCTGGTTGGACCTCAATCAGAGAGCATGTGTTTGACACCAAATTATGCTTAAGTGCTGCAGCAAGAAAAATGGGAACTGTGCTCTGGCAGTTAGAGAGACAAACAGAGGACTTAATTAAAAGACTGAAACATACGCCACCAAGCCCAGTAAATGAGATTCAGAGCTGAAAAGGATAAGTGCGGGGCTGCCTCTTATTATAGGAATCTAGCACTAAGGAGATTTGTTGCCCTCCAAGAACGCTTGGGCACAGACAAAGATCCTACGCTGCTGTGAAAAGGGCAACAATCAGAGACAGAGGCTAGGGAAAGTTAACTACATTGCAGGAGACCTGAAAATGTCACCTTGTCTTGTGATTAGGGATTTTTCAGACCAAAGCTGAAGATGAGGAAAGCACAGTTTGCAACTGCTGCTCCAAGGAACTACCTTCAGAAAGGCCACAGTGATGCTACAAGTCAGTGTAATACAGCTACCAGCCCTGTCCTCACCCAGATAATAATCAGCCATATATTACAGAAACAAACACGAATTCCAGCGAGAACAACTGCAGTAGACAGCCAAATCTCCTATGCAATAACCTTACACAGAACGAGAGATGAGGCGGTCCTGAGGGGCAAAGTAAAACACCAACTCACCAGGGCTCCCTGAACCACAACATGTAACAATCATTGCTTGCTACAATTCAAAAGAAAGAAAAACATTACGTCCTGCAGCAATCTGGAGGCCAGAAGAACATATTCTTTAAAGAAGAACATTCCTTAAAAAAACCCTGTCCATTCCCACCACAAACAGGCTAATTGTTTTTATTGAACTATGCTTGTCATTTTTATTTAACTATGCTCATTTAGGTGTGATATTTATCAAAATAACTATGCCTATATAAACCCTAGTTTAAACATAATTCTGTATGTTGCATATCAAGAATGGCAAAGAGCATGATCTCTGACCCTCTTCTAAAACTACTGTGCTCTGCATTTGAAGTCTTTTTCACACCTTTCCCTCTTTATCCACTTTCTATCATGGTGGAACTTCATTGTTCATAATAAATACATTAACTGAAAGTGGAAAATTGTTTCCACTACACCTGTCAGAGCACATTTGAGACTAGCAAAACACCCGCCTCCTCAACAGTTAAATAAACTTGAGGAATGCACAACCAAACCTCCTAGGCTGGCATGTCCCAATGAACTTTCCAAACCTAAATCCTCTGATCTAGCCCTCCTAGAAATCAGTACAGTCTCTGGTGCTGTCAGTTGGGTTCCCACTGAAGCAAGGCAGGCGGTCTCACAGATCAGTGGTCAAGTTATGCCTCTGATGTGTTTGACTGTCACATTCATAAACACAACGAGCTATGCCAGCAGCAATGGCAAGGGGGGGGGGGCGGAATTTGACACAGTTCACAAACCGCAGTGCACAACATCCATCAGCGCAAATAAACCCAGTCCACAGCTCTCCAAGCCTGGCTTTCACAGCAGGGGCAAGGCAGCTGCCAATGCTGCCCTGTGTCCTGCCTCTGCTTTTTCCTCAAGCCCTGAATCTCCAGAGCAGGTAAGAGCAGCATCCTGCGGAAAAAGCTGTTTGCAAGCACAGAACCACTCTTCTGTCGCTGTGACCTACTGGAGCACGTGGCTACAGCCTGACAAACATAGACCATCCAGGACACTTTTAGAAGCATCTCTGAGATGCCCTGCCTCTTTCTTAAGGGGAACTGAGTGCCTAGTATTTCCCTGAAAAGAAACAATTACACAAGCTACATTGAATGCCCTAGACAGTTATATATCAGGTCCAAATAAGAATCATGGTACCTGAACCCAGCAAAGAATGTAGAAAGGAATGAATTTCAGGTAAAGATTTTTCCACTGTGGCACTGGAATACCAAGAAGTGTGAGGTTAACTGCTTTGCTCACTATTGTGAAAAATGTGCAAACATCAGTGGACTACTCACATGAGTAAGTGTCTATCAGGCAATGATCTCCATCCACATACTATCTCCTCTTAGTGTAACAAGTGCATATGCAGAGAAGTGGTTTTTTTAAAAAAAGCATTGAAAAATTTTACTGTGATTCTTCAATACCAAACAATTTAAAAAAAAATGCATATCTGGGAACATTTCTCTCTCCTCTCACTGAAATGCTATTCCTGAGATGAAATTGGAATATTTAACAGCACACTGAATTGTGCAAAAGGGATGAAGAAAAGGATTCCATATTCAAATTTTAAAGGAGAAACTCAGAAAAGTAAAATGTCATTATGTAATCTATAGTTTGGAAGGGTAAAAGATGGCTCTTGCCAAGAAATCTCCAGGAACTTCAACCACCCCTGGAGATAAGACTCTTGGTTTCATGCTTAATAAAGAACTACCACCAGTCCCTGGCACCCTGGGCTTGGTGCTGTGTCCTAGGTCAGAGCTGATGGGAAGCAAAGACTGCCACCTACTGCATTGCTCCAGCTCTTGGTCACTCCAGACATCAGCAAAGATGATAACCCAATGAATTGCAAATGGGGACTCTGAGTTAAGAAGGGGAAGAAAGGAAAAGAACAAAAAAGCATTGAAAAGAGAAAAGAAAGCTAAGTTGGGTACCTTGACAGATACTGACAAGAATAGAAACAATAAAAAAGTCCCTGCTGTGAAAAACTCGTCAAATAGGGGCCGATGCATACCATGCAGACCTCATGCAGTGTCCCCCCTCAAAGATGTCACAGCCCTCATCAGCTTTGCTACGGTAATATTCCTCCAGGAGAGGAGAGCTTAGCTGACACCCCGACAGTCATCCCAATGACTGCTGACAGCCTCAGGGAGCATACTAATGGGAAACTGATGCCTGCATTCAAAGGGTGCTGTCAAATCCAGATAATAAACCGTGCTGCAAGGCAGCATTGCCTAAGCGTGTGTAAATACCTACAGGATCCATACATACCCACACACATTTACATATCTTCAGCTGTATCTACAGTGATGAGAGCGAGACAGTGTTGAGTCTGCACGATTCAAGCAAGCCTGGGGTGGTGTTGTAAGGCACAATGTGAGCTTATCCACATGACAGCTGCACTACTCCCTTTGATCTGCAGTGACTGGGTTGCCTCGTTGCTATATTATATAATAATAGAAATTAAGATTAGCTACAGTAAACAGTAATATAGCATGAAATATAGTCAGGGCTTGTTCAGTGGACGTTACCAAGACAGACCCAGAAATAGCACAGCACCTGGAGAGAGAAAAGACTGCCCTGAGGTTTTGACATTAAATTACTGAGCAGGACCTACTGGATACTACTCATCCCTCATCCTCAGACTCTGATCTTCTTGCCTCAGTTTTGGACAAGTTGCATGGCAGAAAAGTATGAACCTCTGCCATTCTCATCTCACCTCAAATTTGGAAGATGCCAGCAATCATTGGAGATTTGACCCTAGTCAAAACTGCAGTATCAGTTTCCCAATTGAATGAACACAAATGGGCACTTGACTATCTGCCACACCTTGCCTGCAGGTGAATCCTAAGGACAGAGCAAAAACATTACCCTGTAATTCCCAGTGGCCATTTGACTAATATCAGTAAGAAGACTCCAGGGAAGGGAAATGCAGTATGACATTAAAGCAGTTCAGCTTCTATACATATAACTTTTTGAAAGTTTTCAGGAAAGGTCAGCACTTGTTTAAATTCTTGGCAATATCACATTACTGAAGATGCTTCTTTACCACATGTCAGTGTAAGGATAAGGGCTGTTGATTTTGAGAGATGCAGTTTGTTGTCACTGCAATATTAAAAGTATTCCTAAATTTTTAATTTCATTCAGTCTTCCTTTTTTTTCCTGAAGAAAAAGAAAAGGATAAAAGACCTAAACCCTTTACAATCCAATCCAAAGATTAATGTTTTATAAAGGAATCCACAGAGTGTGTAAATTCATGGGTTTTGTTACTGTCCAGGGCACTATGGAAGCTGACAACCAAATTAGCAATTTATGGGATACCCAGCCTTAACCCAGCTAAGCAGCGATGTATTTCATACAGTACAGATCTAATTAAACATTCATCACCTGGGCTGCGATTTGGTCAGATAGTGGTTTACCAAATATGAAAATCATTTCACCTCCCCCAGCAAAATATAATACAATATTCAGCTTTAAAGAAGGTAGAATGACAACAGTCAGCACCATTTGATGGGGGTTTTTCCTCCTACTCTCTCTCTTTACTGTACCATCTTGGTTACCCAGGACTTTATTACCTGCAAGAATAGTTCACTTTATCCTGTTCCAAAAACAAACCACAAAAAAAAGTCCATGAGCTATGGAGGCCCTATGATTCACAGGCGAGCAGCTCTGATTCAGTCCAGAATCAAGGAAACATTGATCAAGGAAAGCAAGGAGAAAAAAACCCCAACCTACATTAAAAGTTAGGGGGGTTTAGCGTGCCACAGCACTGACAGCTCTAAAGAACAGGAAAGTGTTTCTCAAAGAGTACATGGAGCGGTCACCTTCCCCAGCACTGGCAGTCAGCCATTTCCCAGACCGTAACAAGGAATTCTCTAAAAAAGGGTCCGAAGAAATCGGACGCTTCCTATTAGGTTGCCTAGGTAAAACAATGTTTGTTCATCAAAAGTCAGCTGCGTACCAAAGGAAGTCTTACTAAAAAGAGTAAAATCAGAAATTTCACATTTAACTTGCTCTAGGCTGAATGATGGATATGAGGTACTCGCTGTGGCTCAGTAAAGCCTTGACAGTCGACACCATCATGTGGGCCCAGACTTTCAGTTCCTGGTTCAGTAGAAGACAAATCCTAAGCAACGTGTTGAGACAGCTTATGTCACAGCTAAACATCACTGGCTTTTAGAGGAGCAGGGCAAATTCAAATAGCAAGTTTGTACATCAGCCAAACCATCACTGAGATTGTGCCCGCTGACTGATATCATTATGCCAGTTCAAGAATACCTCTACTGAGACAAGCACAGTAAATTTCTCACATCAAAAATGGTATAGTATAAATACTCATCAGAAGAAGAGCACATAGGATCCCCATCCCTTGGCTTCCAGGGCTCCCTAATAAATGTCTGGTACGCCTCCATAAGAGCTGCCAGAACTGTACACAAGCACAAAGCAGGTTACAGGACACATGCAGGCTAAGTGGCTTTCCGGCAGTTTGTTTCTGATGTTGCTACTGTTCCTAACAAAGCTGTTTTCTCTAGAGGAGGCTCTGGATGGCAGAGCAGTTCTTGAATCAAACTGGAGGAAAGACAGCTACAGAGTTCCAGGAAAGCCTGGCCAAATTACAAAGCTACAATTTACCACGTTCAGAGACCAAGAAAAGTATCAAGAAACTAAAAAAAACAGTCTCCTCACTATTTGTCTTAGAGGAATTACTTGGGCATCCCAGAAAGGGATCTGACAATGCAGGCTAAATCATAGCTGGAACTGGAAGTGAAAGACTGCAAAGCAGCTGGAAATGAGACATAAGCAAACGTAAGGAGACCTTGCTGCTTAGCCAGGATACTGATACTAATGCCGCTGACCTAATAAACCGCCAAGAACAACATATAGTATCATTCTAAGGAAAAGCAAACCAGAACTTCACATTACCTTCAGGTGCACAGTGTTCAACAGAGCCTGGCCCCGTGCTGCCTTTGAAAGAGCAGGCACTCTTGCCCTCAACTCCGAGGAGGCTCACCTTCACTGCACTCTCCACCCAACACCTCAAGAATAATACAAAATGTAGATGGGATCACAGCCACTACAAAAAAACTGATGCCTATCCACAAAGCATACTCAGCATTCTTCAGAGCTCTCTCACCGAAGAGCTGACCCTGACCAGCACTGCACAGAGGGGATCTCTGACTGCATGATCTAGCTATACCGCTAGAAAGAGGTACTGCTGTCATATCCATTTACCTTTGCTAGCTCCTGGCAGCACTGGTGAGCTGTCAGGAGGAAGAAATGAGCTAATGTTCACCAGCAGACCCTTGCCCGCTGCTGCTTTCTGGACATGACAAGCCCTGTCATTTCTCATATGCGAAAAATCAGAGTAATCATGCCTCTCCCCTCCAGGATGATATAATGGTGTCTGCATAGATGGAGAAGAGCAGCAGCATCTCTGGTGTTCAGTACAGCGTGCAGTATACAGATATCAAGAAAAATAACAAAAACCAGAACTTTTTTTTTTTTAAATACCATCTTTGATGGAAGGAGGGTTTCATACATGGAAATTGGCGCACTCTGCTTTTGAGGAAAAAATCACTTGAAGCTGGTTCCTCACTGTTGGTCCTTTCAATAGCTCTGCCTGCCCAAGTCAGAACTCCCACATTTGGCACCTCCTTGTTTTCTCCACCTATGAACCTGGTACAGGGAGCTGGTGCTCACACTGTCTGTAACACAGACTTTTCCCTACTGCTAGAGTTGCACGGGCTACAGCCAAAGAGTACTGAGAATTGCTACTGCCACTTGGCGCTGAGACTGGGACTGATCAGCTCTACCAGCTGGGGAAAAGAGGAAGCAATGTGGAAGGTGGGGACCCCAAAATCCTCCTGTCAAGAGGCCAACTCTTCCTTCCCCCCGTTAACAAGGCTTTTCCATTTGAAGAGCCATTACCAAACTACTGCCCTCTCATGATTTTTATTTTCTCAAAGACCTTACCCACACTAACATCTATGAGGAGTCAGTCAGACATTTGGCAGGACAAGCTATACTTCCACCCAGAGAACAAAGCTGGAGAGGGCCACCGCTTACAACTTGTGTGCTCCCCATCCATTAAGCAAGTCTCGCCTTGGCCAGCTAAGAGTCCTATGAGTATTGATGAATACAATCTCTTTGCAAGTTTATCAACAATATCACACAAATAATAATAGCATCAACAAAGCCAAAAAGAGAACCCCATCAGCAGCTGGCTTAAGAAGATGCAGAGAGTGTTTAGCCAAAATTATCTTAAGTACTTATGGACTACTTTTTGTCACTGCTGGTTACTGAGAATCTTGTTCCTTGATGATTCACTTGCTACACTCCAGTGCACAGATCATATCAAACAGCCCCCAAAAGAGGTACTGTGATGTACTGAATAAATTGTGCAAAATGTCTGAATGGCTCTGACACATGCAAGAAAACAATCGCGCTAAGGGAGCTTCAGCTGACCCAGAAATGCATTTGTACACGTGTACATGTATGTATGTGTATACAGATTTGCAGGAAAATATATGTATAGGTCTAAACACTAGCACACACTGATTTAAAACAAAAAAGATAATCTAGTAGGTCTGTTTGTTGCAAAACCCAAGGCAAATAATGGCAGTTTATCAAAGAATTCAATTCCTGTCTTGATCCAGAATCCACACTGCGGTAAAAAAAAAAAACCAATAACAAAAAAACCTCAAACCCTAACACAATCTTTGGCTGGCTGAACATGAAGGAAATCTTTTCTCACCGTCTACCACAACATGCAAAGATAAGCCACATTAAAAATTCACCTGTGTTGTCACCTCTCCCTCTGCTATCCTTCTGTTCAAATATATTGTATACAAATGATTGCCCTCAAGGGTGCAATTTAATTTTGCTCATTTCAGAATTAGCACCGTCAATAGCTGTTATGGCAAAGCCAATTTTCCCTGCAAGAATTCGTAAAACCTGCAGTCTAGAAGTTTGTCTTCAGCTGGGTTCTTAAACTGGCAACTGCACCAAAAAAAAAACCAACACAAAAAACCCCCAAAAAAACCCCAGACAGTTTAAACAAATAAAAAAAAAATTAGAAGGACTGGTGAACAGACAGTGGTCAGCAGACAGACATCAGCAAAAAGAAGAGAGAGGAAGAGAGACAGAAAAAAAAAGGGAGAGAGACAGAAGGAGGAATAAAAGTGCGTTTTTATTACAGTATTACAAACCCTTTGATTGCTCTAATTACACCTAAAGAAAAACAAAACTCGTCTGCTGGTACCAAGTGCATGAATTATTAACTGGAAAGTTAGGAAGGCAGCAAAGCTACAAACAAGGTTCTCTGGAAAGCAGGAAAGCATGTAATTTCTGGTGTGTGGTGGTATTTTTTTCCTTTTTTCTCCCTTCTTGTATCTCAAGTGAGCTGAAATGACTTTTCTTCTACTCCTCCCCCACCATTCTTGGCCTACAGTAAGTCTACCTCAGACTGTGATGCTTCCACTTCTTGCTGTGATGTAGCACTTTGAACGTAGGCTGTCTCATTCTATAGAACGTTTGGGTCAGAGCACCTCCTAGGAAAATCCAAGATGATTGACAGAAAATGGATGCTATTCTTCTTTGGAAAGAACAACCATTCAATAGTAGTAGACCTTCAGATATCCAGTAAAATCTGAGACTTCAGTAGCCACCAAAAACATATTTGTGCTCTTTAAATGTAGTAGTACCCCCTCTCCCAGCTCTTCTAAACAGAAAGGGCTTGGGCCCCAATATCTTAACCAACCTTCATAATCATTTATAAAAACAGGCACCATGAAGTATTAAAGAAAGATTAAGGCATTCTTTTTGTTTTCTCCCCATACTGTCCTTTAATTTTGAAAAAATAGCCCTCAGGAGTTTTTTCTTAGAATATCAAGTGGAACTAAAGCGTTAGGCTTAGGAATTTATTTTAGAAAACCAAACCCACCTAACTAACCAATTACAGGAAAGAGTACAAAATGGTTTGGTCTTGTGCAGTAGCATACACAGTAGACAGGTGGGTCACTGTGCCATCTCTGAAATTAAAAGAAGCAAATTAGCCAAAGATGATCGACTAAATATCTTAAATAAAACTTTTAATGTTCAATATAAACAAAAATCAAACAAACATTTCTGGAAATATAAGCAGAATGTTGTAAAGAAACTAGAGGGGATAAAGGGTGGGTAGACTCATTGAATTATTAATGAGTACAGAGAGAACCTCAGATGATGAGGTATTAATCATTATTTCATCTATTTTGCTGAAACATCAAAAAAGAAAAAAAAAAATCAATTCCAACAGAAAGGTACTAATAGGAACTAGCAAAGGTCGCACCTTTCCATCCTGAAGCGATGTCCTTGCTGATCCATAGGAATGAAAAAATTTGTTTGCCATTAATCAAGGGATCAAAAAGAAATCTTGATTTTATTTCCTGGCATGCCAGAACAATGCTGCTATCGGTCACTTCATGTCTGCAGTGGGCTAAGGGCTAAATAAAGCTATTTTCAAATTATAGATATTTACCAAAATAAACAAACATATTCATTACACAGCAGGCAAGGAGAAGGAAAAGAAAGACTGAGGAAGAGAGCTCTTTACATCTATTTATTTATTTATTTCATCTCTAGAAGTAAAAGCTTTTTGGAGTGCAGAAATGCAATTGCTATATGCACCATGATGGATTAGCTCTGGTAAGCTGAAATAAATAGCCATTCATCTTACCACTCGCATCGGCACTGGGTGTACCATGTACAGAACTAAAATGAAAAGCCTACAGACAACCGTAACCTGGGGCCACACACTAGGAACATTTGCAAAACAGCTTTGGTACCAGAGCTAACTCTGAATCTCCTTTTGGAGCCTCAAACCAGTTCTGTTTGAATCAGCCACTCTACCATTCTTCTCTCTCTGTATGGATAGACACATAGAGAAAAACACGTCCACAGTCATCCATCCTGGAAGTACTGAGGGTCTTCTCTCCACTCAAAGCATCTCAGGAGGTGTGCCCTTAGAAAACTCTTTGTCTACTGCTATAATACAACTTCCACACTACCACCACCAAATGCTGTGGCAGCATTTTGCTCACCTCGCTTTTAAAGTATTTTCTAAAAATGAAGATGAAAATACACTTCTTGAAACAGCAAGTTAGAGTATCTAAGTCTCCTCTCACACACGTAAGTTTTATACTGCCTCAGTTTTACTGATCACCTATATTCCCCAAAAGACAAACAGCACTTCCATATTTATAGCAAGAAAATTAAGAGAAGAAATTAGTCTTGCTGGAATCTGAACTTTTGGCTCCAGGATGCTTTCCATTTTGATGCCAAGAGCCCTGAGCAATGAGCCGGAGTCCAGTACTCCATTTTCATCTTCACTTGGAGAAGAAAAAGCTCGAGAAAGCCCAGATCTTCATCTGTCATGCCAGGGCCTTTAAAAAAATTTTAAGGACGTTATCATCACTCACTAGCAATGAAGCAGGTGCACAAAAGTAGGTATTCAGCTGAACAGAAAGTTGAGAGTATGGATATCAAGCAACTCAACTGTAGCAACACATTTTCTCTCTGGACCAGCCAGGAGTGACTTGCTGTTCACCAAGCCAGACACTCACTCTCACTTTACAGACCCCGAGACACACAGAAAACATGCCCTCCTACCTTCTTCCCCAACAAACATCATTAAACACCTTCAGGACAGAACTGTTTTGTTGTTTGGTTTCTTGTTTGTTTTTTCCAAAGCACCTTGTCCTCTATCTCACACGGGCTTTTATTGCTTAGGTGAAAGAAATTTAACGATTTTTCAGCAGTACAGTAATTACAATCTTGGTGGAGTCTATACAGGCAGGAGGTCACTAACACCTGAGCAAATCTGATTCCAAACAGCATATCTCCATCCACCTGAAACAGATGAGAACTGCAGTTGCCTCAGGGTATTCATTCTACGCTGTCTTGTATGGGTAGAAGCATATGTTTCTCTTCCTCACCAGTGAGTATCTGTCAGAAATTTCTCTTTCCTAAATCTCTGCCTACAGCACCAATGGTACAGGTGAAGTTGTCCCATCATCCTCTCCTCTGCTCTATGAGAGGAGGAACAAAAGGAGCTCAGATGCTACCATCAAGGGCTGTAGAAAGATAGAGGCACTTCAGAGAGAAAACCATCCTCCCTAAGGCTATAAAAGTGCTACAAAGCCACACTGTGAAGCACTAAAAGAGACCCTGTTTTACATGCAGAGTAATCAGAGAAAAGAGAGAGCTCTACCTGCAGAGAAAATTGGAAATGAGAAATAGCAACAGAGAAGGTTCCACACGTCTTCTGCACTTGAAAAAACAAAAGTCTGTTATCTATGTCTTTCAGCTCCAGACCCTGAAATAGGTGATGGAGCCCTAGAGCCACAGGTGCTTCAGCAGCCCTCTACAGCAAGAGGAGCCCCCAGTCCACATGCCATGACTCCAGTCTCCTAATAATAAAAAAATCCAACTATCCCACAGTGATGAAATACTGAATACCTCCTAATGCACAGTATCCTAATACCCTCCTGTTATCCCTCCTCCTCTGAATAGAGACTTTCAAATCAGGGTGGCAGGAATGATAAGGTGTGAGTAAGATGTAGATAGTTATTTACGTGTAGAAACTCTGCTTAGGAGAAACAGTTCCTGCTGAGCTTGATTAATATTATTTTAACCTACAGCTATACAATTGCTCAGAGGGTTTTGGTGTATATCAGCTTCATTTCACATACTCACCTAGTCCTAATTCTATTAGAGCATTTCAGCACTGACAGACAGCTCCCATTAAATACACGTCAATACCTGTACCACAGACGCTTAACACACTGAACAAGCTCCCACACACCCACAATCCAAAATATCTGTGTACAAAAAGCTCCAGCAGATAAATTTCTAAAACTTATCAGCCTTAGAATTGAGCGTGTGCCCAGCTGTTGTATCCCTGTTGAATGATCTGATTACATGAGCTTTTGCCCAGAGGTGGCTCTGGGCTCCTCCCAGGAGCTAAGATCTGCTGAACAAACATTAGTGAAGCTCTCAGGAAGGAAATAATTGAAAATGCCAAATCACCATAAAACCAAATTTTTTGAGTCTGTTCTTGGATTTTCTCTTTGGCTCAGATGCCCTTTTCAAAGGGAGGCCTTTAGGTTGAACAACGATGAAACACTGGAACAGTTTGTAGACCACGATTTTACCTCCAGGTGGATACACTAAAAGAGAACAATTTCCCAGTGAAAAGTCTAAGATGCACTCTGTTTTTGACCTGTCTTTCAATGAGGCAATGTACATCTGCCAGGGCTTTTGGAAAGACAAAGTTAATCTTCCCTCACACAACACGATGGATACCTGTTTGTACCCATATGGACTAAAGAGAATCCAATGGCCATCAGTCTACTCCTTCATGTAACAATAAGCCTGTCATTCACCCAGTAACTTTTAACAATTATCCAACATTCATTTTATCTGAAACCCATGTAGCTTTATTGGGCATCATCACACATCTGTCTCATTTCAACCCAGAGGTGAATACATTGCTCATAAATTGCTTCAGGCTCTCTTCCAGTAAAGGTGCTAGACCAATGAGAGCTATTATTAACATGGACAGTGCCAACCACCAGCACTTAAGGCTGCCTGTCAGAGCAGGGTCCTCCCTCTACCACACTATAACACCACATCTGTCTTAACACAGGAGCAACATATAAAGCCATCGTGCTGCCAGAGAAAAATTCAATGTGATGACCATTCAAAGAGCTTACAGGTTTTGCTGGGACCTAAAGCACACCCACAAGCAGCACTAAAGACACACAGGGTTGCCCCATTAAAAAGAGTGATGATTTCAGAAATATCAATGTGCCAGACAGCTGCTACTAAGCACAAGTTGAAGGGTGGCCAGATTTTGCCAGCTGGCTCTGAAGTGGCTGCTTATGGTAGGACACAACTTTGAGATGATGGTAATTGGGAGTAGCTAGTGTGGCCTTGCAGCCTGAAAAGATAATGCTTTCTGTAGAAATACCTCCAAGAGTACAGTTCAGTCTACTGAACAAATAAACAATAATCTGTAGGAGAAATACAGAGGTCTTCAAATCCAAAGGACATGAGGAGGAGCCTACAATAAGTTCTTGCCATTTACAGCATTTCTCTGCCAGCAGTTCCATAAAACAATCTGCACAGAAAAGCCATTTATGTTTCATCATGTAGCTTTTCTTTAGGTTGGATTTCCAACTCATGACTAGTAAAGCCAATTTTTAAGATGTGGAACACTCATTTAGCACCACATAATGCTTTTCGCCATATGAGCTGTCATGGGCCATCATATTCCTTTGCCATACAAAGCACTTAACAAAGAGCTTATAGCAGCATTATCCCCATATTACAGCTATGCAAATTGAAGATCAGCTTACTGGTCCAATTTTCAGGGGAGCTGAAAAGGTACGTTGTTCCAGGGACATAGACAGGACACTGAAACACAAACTGAGGAGGAAAAATCCCTTCAACAAAACATGCGGTACTTTTATTGGACTTCTTCATCCAACGATTTCCAACTAAATGACAAGAAAAGGAGAAAGCTGTTATTTTGTATGACGGATAACCAGAAAAAAGAGAAACTAAATTAGTATTCTAAGATCATGTAAAAAGTAAATAGGAGTACCAATAATAAGCAATATGCTCCCCAAAATTTGTCTCAGGCTCTGAATAGATCATGCTGCCTTGTTTTGATCTAAATGCTGAAACTAAATTTCTTTTTCTCGCATCAAATCCAAATCAGAATATGTATTTTTTTTTATTGCAAGTAGCAGTTGACAAGACTTCAATCCTTGCTTTTGCAAACAAAATGGCTGCTCAATGATATATTGCAAGCCAGAGTGGCCGCATTTGAAGTACATCGTTCATTCATATTCTGTGACAGATGAGGAAAATATAGTTTGAATTTGTGACAGTTCCTGAAAAAATTTATTTATTGTTTGAAAAGGGGCAAGCACAATATAACTCTAACCAATGGAGGCCATTTAACATATCTATTTCACTCAAAATAGTGTTAACTTCCAGGCTCCTGGAAGCATTCAGGAGACAGCATTTCAACTCTGGAACACATCCAAGCAAGACAAAAAACAAAGCAAAGGGAAGGGGAGGTAAAATTCAGGCAAAATCAGACTTCCAAGTCTCCAGCTCAATCTACACATACATTAGTCATACGCTAGTCTCTGTGCCAGGACACGATGAAACTAATAGCTACATAAAGTGACAGAAACAGAGACAACCTAATGTTGGAGTACCTAATGAAAATGCTTTTTTGTTAAAGACAGAAAGAAAATAAAGATATGGAAAAGACTATACTCTGTAAAACTTTGTGAGATGTTTTTCTGCATATGAAGAGCTTTAAAGTTCTATAATGCTCATGTGGGTGCAACTTGCCTTCAGATTTGAGGCAGCCTCATTCAGAGGAGACATATTGCATGACCTCCTCCAAATACAACTTTACTTTTATTCTACCTCACACTGATTACCCCTTAATCTTAAATTTAGGGTGAAAGAAGCAGCTCCCTTCTACTACCTGAAAAATAAAAGACTGACATTTGGCAAACCAGCGCACTTCCATGTAACCCTGTCCTGGTTTTGGCTGGAATAGAGTTAATTTTCTTCCTAGTAGCTGGTATAGTGCTGTGTTTTCGATTTAGGATGAGAATGTTGATAACATGCTGATGTTTTAGTTACTGCTGAGCAGTGCTGACACAGAGTCAAGGCCTTTTCCTGCTTCTCACACCACCCCACCAGTGAGCAGGCTGGGGGTGCACAAGAAGTTAGGACAGCTGACCCCAACTAACCAAAGGGATATTCCACACCATACGACATCATACTCAGTATATAAACTAGGAGAAAAGGTGGCCGGGGGTCCACTGTTTGGGAACTGGCTGGGCACTGGTCAGCAGGTGGTGAGCGACTGCACTGTGCATCGCTTGTTTTGTATATTCTTTGATCATTATTATTATTTTCCCTTTCTTTTCTGTCCTATTAAATTGTCTTTATCTCAACCCACCAGTTTTACCTTTTTTTTTTTTTTCCCCCCGATTCTCTCCCCCATCCCACTGGGGGGCAGTAAGCAAACAGCTGTGGGGCGTTTAGCTGCCTGCTGGGTTAAACCAGAACAGTCTTTTTGGCACCCAATGTGGGGCTCGAAAGGTTGAGGTAATGACAGATCTGACCAGAGCGTGTTAAAACAAAATTTGTTATAAGCATTCAACATTAGGTTAATAGTCGCTGATTGCAATGTTGATTTATTTGCTCTCAGCATTGTTGTGCTTGCTCTTAGAGTTGTGTTACATAACAGCTTAATTGCTGTATATATTCCCTGTTGTGCTGTTTATCACCTCTGGGGGCTGGATTAAGGTTATCATTTTGCTGTACTGTTTAACACTGGCTTATAATATGATTTGATAAAATTATTGGTCATGAGACTGATCTGGTATTTGTACTCAGCGTTGCCGTCATCTCTGTACTTTGGGAACAATCTTGCAGAGGACCCTTCTGTTGTGGGGTTGCTGAGGGTTGAAGAACAACAGGTGCCAATCGCTACCACAACAGCACACCGGCAGCAGTATTGCACCGAGACTTCCCTGATTTGTTGACTGGAGAGCCAAGGAGTGATCAGCAAGACTCGCTCACCCTTTAACAGTCCCAGATGGCCAGTGCAAAAGTCTAATGGAGACTAACAGTAGACTATCGTGGCCTGAACGAAGTCATACTACCGCCGAGTGCTGCTGTGCCGGACGTGCTAGAACTTCAATATGGACTGGAGTCAAAGGCAGCCAAGTGGTATGCCACAACTGATATCGTTAATGAGTTTTTCTCAATCCCTTTGGCAGCAGAGTGCAGGCCACAGTTTGCTTTCACTTGGAGGGGTGTCCAGTACACCTGGAACCAACTGCCCCAGGGGTGGAAACACAGCCCCACCATTTGCCATGGACTGATCCAGACTGCACTGGAACAGCGTGAAGCTCCGGAACACCTGCAATACAGTGCGTGGGGCAACACGGCAGAAGTTGGTTTTGAAAAAGGGAAGAAAATAGTCCAAATCCTTCTGAAGGACGGTTTTGCCGTAAAACAAAGTAAGGTCAAGGGACCTGCACAGGAGATCCAGTTTTTAGGAATAAAATGGCAAGATGGACACCATCAGATCCCAATGGATGCGATCAACAAAATAACAGCCATGTCTCCACCAACTAGCAAAAAGGAAACACAAGCTTTCTTAGGCGTCGTGGGTTTTTGGAGGATACATATTCCAAATTACAGTCTGATTGTAAACCCTCTCTATCAAGTGACCCGAAAGAAGAACGATTTCAAATGGGACCCTGAGCAACGACAAGCCTTTGAACAAATTAAAGAGGAGATAGTTCATGCAGTAGCCCTGGGGCCAGTCTGGGCAGGACAAGATGTTAAAAATGTGCTCTACACCGCAGCCGGGGAGAATGGCCCTACCTGGAGCCTCTGGCAGAAAGCACCAGGGGAGACTCGAGGTCGACCCCTAGGGTTTTGGAGTCGGGGATACAGAGGATCCGAGGCCCGCTATACTCCAACTGAAAAAGAGATATTGGCAGCATATGAAGGGGTTCAAGCTGCTTCGGAAGCGATCGGCACTGAAGCACAGCTCCTCCTGGCACCCCGACTGCCGGTGCTGGGCTGGATGTTCAAAGGGGGGGTCCCCTGTGCACATCATGCAACTGATGCTCTGTGGAGTAAGTGGGTCGCACTGATCACACAACAGGCTCAAATAGGAAACCCCAGTCTCCCAGGAATCCTGGAAGTGATCATGGACTGGCCAGAAGGCAAAGATTTTGGAATATCGCCAGAGGAGGAGGTGACACATGCTGAGGAGGCCCCAATGTATAATAAAGTGCCAGAAAATGAGAAGTAATATGCCCTGTTCACTGATGGGTCCTGTCGTCTTGTAGGAAAGCATTGGAGGTGGAAGGCTGCTGTGTGGAGTCCTATACGACAAGTTGCAGAAACTGCTGAAGGAGAAGGTGAATCGAGTCAGTTTGCAGAGGTGAAAGCCATCCAGCTGGCTTTGGATATTGCTGACCGAGAAAAGTGGCACAGTACTTCATCTCTACACTGACTCATGGTGGCACATGCCCTGTGGAGGTGGTTACAGCAATGGAAGCGGAGCAACTGGCAGCGCAGAGGCAAACCCATCTGGGCTGCCGCATTGTGGCAAGATATTGCTGCCCAGGTGGAGAACCTGGTTGTAAAAGTCCATCACATAGATGCTCACGTACCCAAGAGTCGGGCCACTGAAGCACATCAAAACAACCAGCAGGTGGATCAGGCTGCTAAGACTGAAGTGGCTCAGGTGGATCTGGACTGGCAACATAAGGGTGAATTATTTATAGCCCGGTGGGCCCATGACACCTCAGGCCATCAAGGAAGAGATGCAACATACAGATGGGCTCATGATGAAGGGGGGACTTGCCCATGGACACTATTGCACAGGTTATCCATGAATGTGAAACATGCGCTGCAATCAAGCAAGCCAAGCAGTTAAAGCCTCTCTGGTATGGAGGATGACGGCTGAAATATAAATATGGGGAGGCCTGGCAGATTGATTATATCACACTCCCACAAACCCACCAAGGCAAGCGCCACGTGCTTACAATGGTGGAGGCAACCACCGGATGGCTGGAAACATATCCCATGCCCCATGCCACTGCCCGGAACACTATCCTGGGCCTTGAAAAACAAGTCTTATGGTGACATGGCACCCCAGAAAGAGTTGAGTCAGACAACGGGACTCATTTCTGAAACAACCTCAGAGACACCTGGGCCAAAGAGCACAGCACTGAGTGGGTGTATCACATCCCCTGTCATGCACCAGCCTCCAGGAAAATCAAACAATACAATGGGCCGTTGAGAGCAATGGGTGCTGGGACACTCAAACACTGGGACACACATTTAGCAAAGGCCACCTGGTTAGTCAACACCAGGGGATCTGCCAATCAAGCTGGCCCTGCCCAGTCAAAACTTTTACGTACTGTAGAAAGGGATAAAGTCCCTGTAGTGCACATAAAAAATATGCTGGGGAAGGCAGTTTGGGTTATTCCTGCCTCGGGCAAAGGCAAACCCATCCATGGGATTGCTTTTGCTCAAGGACCTGGGTGCACTTGGTGGGTGATGTGGGAGGACGGGGAAGTCTGATGTGTGCCTCAAGGGGATTTCATTTTGGGTGAGAATAGCCAATGATTTGATCTGTATGACGTTAATTGCTATATAATACTGTATGTCATCACTACTATGGTCGCTATGTGCCATATCAACAGTATTACAGTAAGAATCACCCTGATTAATGCAGAATGAACTTTGATGAAACCGAGCAAAGTGCAGCCATCATAGAACCAGATAAGTGCAGTGGTGATGGGATCAAAACTGGCTTCAGCATGCAGCAATCCCACACCACAGACCATCTCTCCTGCCCTGAAGGACTGTTATGACAGATGGAACCGAAAGTCATGGACTAAATGAACTGAACAAACATTTTATAGAGATGGCTTGTAGATTAAGGGAATGATATCTGTGTGTATATAATCAAAATACAGGAAAGATGGTGGTGATTAATTGGGATGTATTGGAAAGTGTGGGACCTGGGCATGATGTAGACGGTATATAATAAGGGGTGGATACTGTCCTGGTTTCAGGCTGGGATAGAATTAATTTTCTTCCTAGTAGCTGGTATAGTGCTGTGTTTTCGATTTAGGATGAGAATAATGTTGATAACACACCGATGGTTTAGTTACTGCTGAGCAGTGCTTACACAGAGTCAAGGCCTTTTCCTGCCTCTCACACCACCCCACCAGCAAGTAGGCTGGGGGTGCACAAGAAGCTGGGAGGGGGCTCACCCAGGACAGCTCACCCAAACTGACCAAAGGGATATTCCACACCGTATGACAACATGCTCAGTATATAAGCTAGGGGAAAAGCTGACTGGCGGTCCACTGCTTGGGAACTGGCTGGGCACGGGTCAGCAGGTAGTAAGTAATCCCACTGTGCATCACTTTGCATATTCTTTTATCATTATTTTCCCTTTCTTCTCTGTCCTATTAAATTGTCTTTATCTCAACCTATGAGTTTTACTTTTTTTTTTTTATTCTCTCCCCCATCCCACTGGGGGGAAGTGAGCAAACAGCTGTGTGGTGTTTAGCTGCCTGCCAGGTTAAACCACAACAAACCCCTAGAAATCATCAAACTTACTCCACTTTACATGCTGCCTCCGGTGGGGAAACAAAACTAAAGAACAAAACCCACATGTGATTTGCTTGGTTTGACTGTTTTAAATTTTATTCTTTGAAGCCTCATAAAGCCTTCTGTATAGAAGCAAAAAGAGGAGTGCTGTAGCTAAGATTTGGATTTGGAATTGCCTTATGCCATAAATCTGGCAGCCTCACATTTTTTTTATTTGATGCTGGGCAGCCAATAGAAACAAGGACAATCACTAGAGAACACCATCAAACCTGTACTCTTGCAAAGTTACTCTGGACCTGCAGCAAATGCAAGGGATGTTTTAGCTTCTCTATTGCTCAGTTGATAACAACATTCCCAATTCATCCCTAACCTCCCAGTGCTTAGGGTGGCTAATGTTTTTAGCAGCCCGTTTCTCCAGGTCATGACAGTCCCTTTGAATTGCAGTCCTGACATTTGGTATATCAATTGCTCCCACTATCTAGTATTACCTGCAAATTTAACGAGAAAGATTATTCCATCCTATCACCTCAGTTATTAGCAAAAGCATTAAGCAATATCAGCTCCAGCACTGACCCCTCAGGAACACCACGGTCCTATACCAAAACACAGGTTTTTTTCCTCCTTGACCTTATTGAAGAATTAGCTCTATGTAGGGAAGACCCACCAGTGCTGTAATGAAGAGATAACAGAAACTGATTTGCTGACAAGTTGGACCTTAGCACACCTTTGAAGGAGAAGAAACAGTACAGATCAGGTCCACTTTTTAAGTTTATTAGTTATCAGACACCAATGTCCATTGCCTCTGGCCACATATTCCTAAAAACCTAATGAAGCTCTTTCCAAAGAAGTAATGAGAAAATCTGGACTCTGACAAGAGCCATTAATTATAGAGTTAATAAAAAGGTCCTACATTATTTATTCCAAGCTCTGCAGCAGAAATGCCACTTTCTCAACCAACCTGAATAGGCTTTTGCTTAAAGTGAATACTTGCCACCATAATATAGTTGTTATTATTATTAGATGCTTTGCATTATTTTACATTTTTCAAAGGATATTAAGATGTATTTAGAAACATCGGCTATCAGTTGTCCTTGTGAGGTAGAGTTGTAGTGTTAGTTGCAATTGTTAAAATGCAGCCACTTCTAGGGTTGGAAAATGATACTTTAATTAAAGTATTCACACTCCAAAAAACTGATATTACATGCTAGTGTCCATCCAATCCAGAAACATATTAAAAACTCTGTAATTTGTATTTAATTAAAGCAGTTTATAATCAGACACTGAATCCTCCCACTAACTGCTTTTGAACAAACAATGAAAACTAGTCACAGGATGATCTGGTCAATTGCTGCTGTGCCTGTGGATTCTTTATACTGGGAAAGAAATGGGAAAACTTCATCAAGCAGAAGTCTTCAAATTATAGTTCGGATGTCTGAAAAGAATATGCAGCATCTTTAAAAGAAAAGAGAGTATATCTTATCTAAGACTCCTGCACTTGAGGCAGTGATAGAGCTGGGCTGTAGAATGAAGTCTCATATCACAGCCACGTCTGAGTTCAGAATACTCTCTACTATGTATTAATATAACATTTGCTGGGCCAGCAATTTTTGCAATTTATGATGCATTTCTTGTATTTTTGTTGTTCGTGTATAGCAAGTACTGTGGTTTTATTTTGTTATGTTTCCGCTCTGAGAAAATTTGAAGCAATAAAACATAATTGATTGACATCGCGCCTCCACACCACAACACTGTGCCATGGAGTCGTGCCACCTGTCACCGCTGCTGGCTACAGGAGACTGAGCCCTGAACTAACATTTCCCCCAATTATCCATGGCTCACTAGCCAAAGCCCTCTGCATTCTCAATTCCACTAAGGATAATCTCCTGTATAATTGTACTGATGGGAAATGACAGATTAGGAGGGAGACCACATGATTTTCAGTCTGAGCTCTAGCAAGTTCTTGCTGGATTGTTCTCAAGTCTGCATGCTTCAGCCTTGGCAGCATCCTGAAAGGCATCTCAACCCTCACACTGCAGGAGAGGCCTGCAACTTAAGGCTGCTGAGGAATCAGCTGAGCCAGAAAAGAATAACGATCCCGACCCTAACCATCATTTACAGGCAGAAGTAGATGGGGAAGCTACGTGAAGGAAAATGCTGATATAAGAGATTTGTCTCTAAAAGGAAAGGTTGAAACTGATTTGCCAGCTATCAGCGCTTTCTAAAACCACGTCCTTACTAAAATACCAGATGCAGCAACAAAGAATTATGACCAGGAAGAACATGTGTCATGTGTACCTTGGTGAAAAGGGAGATGGGCCGATCTTGAGTTCCTGGCCTGCCTCTCAGTTATGTGGCAAGTGAACTTAGCAAAGTGTCACTTCCTGCCCCATGCCTCAGCTCCCCTGATCGCAATTATGAGAGTTATAACAGTTAGCAATTTTCCAGCAGTATTAAGAAATCTATTAATTTATGCACATAAAAGAAAGCTTGTCAAATTGCATTCCATTGCAGAAGAAGCCATGAACGGCTTCAATTCTGGTGCCTTGCAGAGCACTGACAACACCCACCGCCAGCCCAAGGATGGCAATATCCCACAACTCTCTGCTATAAAGGGCTGTACAGAGATGTTCTCTTAACAGAGGAGGTAGCGAGATGCGCTGGCATGGAACAGCTTACTTTCCTTAAAGCCCTAAAGTGATCAAAAGGCCTGATGGGCACCACAGAGCATCTAAAAGGGGCGAGAGCCTTAAGGAGCAGCTGGGTGCCAGCCACTCTGCGGGCATAGCTTGCAGAGCCAGCAGGTTGCCTTTCTGTGCAGCCCCCTGTTCTCAGCTCCTCTGTCAGACGTCTCGCAGCTGCGGGGGAAATGCTGGTTAAGACTCACTGGGGGCACAATGGCAACAGTAAAAAGCAAACAAGGTGTTCTGCTTCAGAAAAATGTAATTAAACAGTCCTCATGCCAGTCGCTTTTTCTCAAGCTCTGTGTCCATTGTTCACAGGAAAAAAAAAAAAAAAAAAAAGAAAAAACCCAACATATTCTTAACACCATATTAAATTTTATGTCCATTAAATTTTACCTGCAGAAAATAAAACATTTTGTCTGTTTTCTGCCTTTTCATAACGCATTTTTATACCTCAAGGTCTCTGCCTGTTTAGACTCTGGGGGCTGTAAAAAGTATTCTGTACACCATTACCTGGATAAACACCCCATAAATTACAACTGATATTTATCAGCCTCATAGCAATTTCTCTACATTAGAAATAGTACAAGACTATATTTAGATATATAAGATATAGGTAAAAGATTAGCATATAGAGATGTCTAAGAAAATCCATGTCCTGCTATTCTAGACAAAATACATACACACATGACTTTAATTAACTTTTCCTGCATTTGGAATTCCACCAGGATACAAAGCTAGAGGGATCATTAAACCCAATCATATTTTCAGCCCAGACTGATATTTCACTAGAACCATTCAAATCAATTTACCCAACAGAGACATTTGTCCCTGGCCTGTCACCATGGCCTGTACTGAGCGTCCTGCACATCTTTATCTTTTGGCAGGGCCATCATAAGCAAGCAACAGAGGGTGATGTATGGGAACTCAAATAAGTTATAAATCCTCCATCTCTTCATCAGCCATCAGCCTGAGTGAATTTATTCCAGCCAGCGTTGGCAGACTCCTTTGCTACTCTCGGGACCAAGCCAGTTTTAAGATGATACATTCTTTAAGGTAAAGTTCCTCGTCGCTTTTGGGAAAACAAGGCACTGCAATGGGAAGGAATGACCAAAGCCCACATCCCTGAAAGGCAGTGATGTGCCTAAATATCAGCAAGTCTCTTCCATCTACTCAGATGCTTCTCAAAGGTTTAGAAACCTGAACTAAGAATCCCTCTCATAAAAAATTTAAGAGCACAGTTATTCCACTGACAAAACTTCGCTTTAAGAGATTACCATTTTAAAACCCCAAGAATAAAAAAAAAAACCAAAATCAAAAACGAAACAACCCCAAAACCCCACCACCCAAACCTAAAACTGTGCCTGTTTGAAGAGTGGACAGTTGCCTGCAGTTCAGGATAAAAAGAAAAAAGACTGAGTTATTTTTAAAACTTGGAGAACCAGTGAAAGATACACAGAGCACCACTCTCCTTTTTCATATTAGCTGCTTGGGGTTTCATGCAAGGTCTTGTTGAACACCCTTGAGGATGGCACTGGTATACATTTCCCTTTCACTTAGCCAAAAGGATAGTAATTGGAGAGTTGAGTAGCCATTTAGATGGCTAATGCAAGAATCCTTGAGTAGCACGGTACTCAGCTGGTCCAGACTAGTAGAGTGACATCTTTGCTTAAAGCACTTGACATGCCAGCATCCTACATTTTAGATATGTGCTAATGACATTCCTTCCTCCCTACTGTAGCTGAAGACATCACCACTGCACCTGTTTACTTGATTGGCAATATCACAACTGCCAAGCTCCTGGGCCTCCGCTGCTTCTTTCCTCCTTTTCAGTGAGCAGTGGTATGTACACCAGCATTCAAGCACCGTTCTCCATTCAAGGGACCAGATCCAAGAGGGAGCTTTGCCATGGCAGGTCAGTCTCTGGATGTAAATGGCTACATACCTACAACTACTGTCTGTTCTGCAGTTCTCTCTGTAGACAAAGAGACAGTTTATACCAGTGAAGCCATAGCCCTGGCCCTTTCCCTGGCATAGCATATATGCTGTTCAGCTGATAACTAGTTTGATTGTATGTGAACATGATTTGATATTCCAAGTATCCTGTTACCTACTTTATTTGTGATTTCTAAATCACAAATTATCCAAAAGCTCCTTGATAAGCCAGTATAAAAAACAACGTTCAAATGCTTTCCCACCAAAACCAAAGTATAGGCCTTCTTTTCAAGAGCCAGTTAAAAGCACTCAGTTATGGCAATAAGGTGCAACAATGTGTATTGTCAAGTTCAGTGTGAGAGGCACATTGTCTCTGAAGTTTCTGCCAGAGTAAGCAGGCCATCAGGCAAGCCTGGTGCATCACAGAGCCAGGATCAGTGATTAAATGAACAATGGATCTATTCTGAAAGCTCTGGTACAAGTTTTCCTAACCTGACATACTGAGGAGAGCACAGATATGGGTGCTCTCCACCCACCAGCGTTTCCTTTTTTTCAGGCATACAAGACTTTGGAGTAGTTACGATAAGGGGAGTGGTTCAATTTTGAGCCACAGCCAATCTGTTCCAGCCTGGACAGCCAGACTATAAACTTTACCCAGGATTTTCCAGTCATCAGCCTCACAAGAACAGCTTTCCAGACATTTTCCACGTGCAATTGCAGTTCAAAGCACAAAACATCAATACAACATAATAAGCATCTCTCTTTGTTCAGATAAAGGTAAGGCAAAGCTTTAGTCATTTAAAGCCTAATTTCAGTTTGGAAAAAAGTTTAGGTCAATATTTATGACCTAAGTCCCTTTCTCCTAAGAAGTTCAACTATGGGGCTTTCAAACAGATATTGTTCAGCGCATCCTGCTCTGCTGCCTGCCTCCCTCCCCTGCATCCCTTCTCAAATGCGCATGCGCAGACACAGACACACGTATACACTCATCTCAGTCATTTGATACCATCATAAAAGCAGCAGTCTCTTCTTTCCCATGCACACATCTCATTATCCATCCTTAGTATACATCTCGAGTAATGCAATTTACTTCAATGTCACCAAGAGAAAGACACTCCTCTGGGACTGTCATTACCATAAAACACAATCTGTTGCCAATTTATGTGTCCTTATCCACCCCTTGTTTTAACTTGGTTATAAATGATAACAAAGTGTTTGCACCCCTGGTGTTCTCACTTGGTTTTTACATCTTCAGAAATCTTCTCACTGTTTTTCCTCTTCCCCCAAAAATCATGCTTTACATTTTGCCTCCCTCTACAACCCTGTATCTTTCAAACCCAACATCATAGCACAGTGCTGTTGCCCTGTCAGTGCCCATCTGTTCTTCCTGGGTTGACTGGTGCAGTACAAACCTACTCCTCTGGTCTGTTACAAATAAACAGACCTCTCCAGTCCACACCAAGCTCTGGCCAGCATCCTCAGAGGGCCTCCTGCTACTGTCAGGTGAAGCAGGACAGACCATCAGAACAGGCCATCAGTGTGATCATAGCTGTCCTTTATGAATAAGCCATCTCAAAGCATGATCCTACAGCAGCTCAACAGTTGAACAGAGTTAAAGTTGTTCAGGAGATCTTAACATCTCTACAGCAAGGACTACTTTTACTATTTGCCTGTATAGTCCTCTGGCACTAGCGTAAGTTAAGGTGTCATAATAGGTTATGGAAAAAAGCTTGAGTCTTGAAGGGAAGATCTCTGGAAATGACCAATATTTATATTTTGCTAAACAAAAGGAATAAAAAAAAACCCAACTAATAAGAAACTACTAGAAGGAACTAAAGAGGTTTTTAGCTGTAGGTTTAATAAGATGATAGGTTCAAATGAAACGTACCCAAATCAAGATCTGGTCTCTGAGCTGGTAGTTAAGTATCTGAACACTGGCTATTCCTAATGTAAGACTGCATCCTCTGTCTATTAGGGATAAAAATCTTTTTTTTTTTGTGAGTAACTTGAGAAAAATGGTTTGGAAAAAAAGAGCAGCAGCCCCCTGTCAAAGGAGGCACTGCTGGATACAAAACCAGAAATACATGGGACTTCAAAATCCTAAAGAGAGGATTTTTATCTAGATAGTAATTGAAGTTGCTCAGAAAGGCTAGGAGAATCATTTCATGGAATGCAAGGTAGCTTATCCCTTCTGCATACAAAGAGAAAAACCTCTTTAGTTTATGAGAAACAGCTACATTTATGTTAACTGAGACATTTATTTGCTTTAATTATGTTACTTCATAAGTTTTAATCAGATCCCTGCTTCACTAAGATTCCTACCCCACACTAATTTCATTAAGATATTACCAGAAAATCAGACAGCCTCTGAAAAGAGGTGCTGAAAAAGAGAGTCAAGAAACTACTGCTATTGCTCAGCCAGGGAGCAAGTATATACTCCAAACAAACTGCATTCCCTCTAGGATGCTGCAAATGAACCCAAGCGGTCCAGGTGGTGCTGGTCACAGTATTGAATTGATCACTGATGAGCCAGTACTGGAGATGCAGCACTCCATTACTGTATCGGTCTTTTGAATGGTCTTATGTTTGTGTACGTTTCTGTCATACGCTATTCACATCAGTTCATTGGACTTCAGGGTAGAAAGTCTTTTAAAACATGTCTTAATACAACAGCATGTCTCCTAAAACCTTGCAGAACTTCTGGCAACAAAAGGGAGGGCATATCCAGTTCCAGTGTGACCAAATATATTTTGCCTCCCCAAATTCTTCTGCTTTTAGCATAATGTAGAATTTTCCTTCATCTATTTCTTTAAATTGTGAGAGTGGCAGTGCTACATGCTGTTGAAAAGCTGGCATAGCCTGTCCCAAAGGCATGGAGGGTTATCCTGGTACATAGCTAGCCCCAAAAATCACTTTGCAATGAAAGGTGCTACAGGAGCACAAGTACCAGTGATCATGTTACTGAAAGACTCATGGAGTCTTTCCAACACTTTACCCCTTGTATTTTATGTCTCTGAAAATGACTACATCTGCTCCATTTTGGCTAAACTTTAATGTCCATATCTTGCAGATGTAAATGATAATGGGAGCTCCAGAAGAAGGAAGAGTCAGGCCCTAGAGTGCGTGCAATCATCCCACACTTTGGTTAGGCAAGGGGACTTGGAAATCTCATTCCTTAAGCGTAGAAAACTGCACAAGGAGAAAGACGCCACACAGAACAATAGCCTGGTCTGCCAGAGCAGAACCCGGGTGCTGATCACTAGCTCCCCTCGCACAGAAAGGCCAAAACTACCACATGGCTCTGACATTAAGATTAAAATCCTGCAACAACAACAAAATAACACGAAAGAGAGTGCTAAAGGGGAAAGCCAATGCTATAACTGTACTTGAAATAAGTCATTCTTTGTATCAACTGATACTATGACAATAGCATTAAAAAATAAATCACTGACTTTTTTGCTCACCAGTGACATTCATCTGTGTTTAGCATGTCATTCAAATTGGGCTGAAAAACAAGACTGGTCCATTTTGAATTCTGGATCTCATGTAACAGTAAGGGGAAAGCCACACGGTTATTAACAGCCAAGCAGTAAAGAAAAAGGAACTTTATAAGGTGGTACATTGTGGGCAAAGAGAGATCATTTTGCTGCTTTGGGATTTCAGCAATGCTGTGGGAAAACATATGTTAAAAAACCCCCCATCATTATTGACTTTTGCTAAGACTTATCGTTAGGTCTTTTTCTTGTATACTTGTACTTATTTATCACAGTCTATAAAAACTAATCCTGAAGTGTAAAAATGTTAGAATTACTTTTAAAGGGTTATACATCTACACCACCCAATTCTGCAAACAGCTCCTCATATCTCAAAAGCACTTACATACAAGAAATGGCCTCCTGTTCTTTAGATTGAGGTCACACTGTCTGTATTTTGGCATAGGACACCACCATAAATGCCTTGAAATCCCACATATCCTATAGCATTCACCTTCTTTTTCCCCTTCTAGGGGCTTGGTTATTCAGCAGATTTTCCCTACTAGGCAGGAATATTTCTATACTCCAAAAATTACATACTTCGCACTTGACGTGAGCCCCATTTGGGCAGACTAGAAAGAAATAATCAAAGAAATCAAGCAACATGACCACTCACTTAGGCCCCCTTCTCCTTCAACAGTCCAATGCTTCCCAACACTTCTTGCTGTCCTTACATGTTCAGGACTTTAAAGTCTTGGGAACCATTTACACTCATGCCATGTGTTCCTTACTTTTATCTGTCACTCCCTAAATTCTACTCATTTATACCAGTAAACAGTATATTAGCTACTAGACAGTTCCTAATCAGTCTTCCTTTTCATTAGCATCCACACTATCTGCTCAACAGATGAGGCTCCTTTAAGAGACTTCCCTTCTTTAATGAAGTGGCTGACAAGTGACCTTATTCTGTTTCTCTGGAATGGTGTAGGGCCAAAATAAGGGCACATCAGCTTATCTCCTGGCTTGTTATCCTTAATCTGTCTCTTCCCAATCCCTCTAAAAAAATCATCTTGCTGTGCTGCTGGGAAGAACTGGCTCATGCTGCAGACCTGTTTCCACGGAATAAGTTCAGTATTAGAGCAAACTTCTGAGGTACCCTCCATATGTCAGATTTCTTCTTTGTATGCCCTTTTAGAGAAGAGACAAGAGCCCCTGACATGCTGAATCTGTTGCATCTTGGTTTGCTACCAAACTTGCTAAGAGAAGTGGTAATCACTTGATCTATTGTGGAGAGGTGCAGGAAAATAGGTTCAGGTCTAAAGAAAGAGGGAGATAATTGTTGGTGGTCTACAGAAAAAAATGAAACCCTGGATTCCACCAGGATGCCAAAGAGCACACACTCTGGGACTACATCCACCCTGGAGTCCTCCAACCTCTTGAGCTGTTGCAGGTTTTTATTCTCCCTTTTGCTTTTCTTTGGCCTTTTTCCTGAAGACATACCTCCAGCTTCCAAAAGACAGAGACTGAATTATCTTTCAGTCGCTGACAAAGACAAAATCTTCCCACAGGCAATCATTCAACCAGACTGTCATTTATTCTCTGCTTTTCTCACCTATCTTTCTCATACAGTTTCAAAACCCTGAATGGCCCTGCAACCCTTTGTGTTTTTCCTTACCACATATCTGAAAGACATGTAACTGCTATTAGCTCCATTTCGCTAAAACGGGCTAGTGAAAACAGTACAAAGGTGGGTTTAATCAACTAACAGAACACATCATCCTAACTATAAGGGTGTTCATAAGTTTAGTTCATAAGCGATAGACAGTAACAAGCTTTAAAGATACCTATTTTAGAATTAGATGATTCAGGCCCTGGAGGTTCTGTTGTTCTTCATTGACCATTACGGGAGTTTGACTAGTTCCAATGTGCCTATGTGGGAGGTATCTATGTAACCCCCATAAAAGTAAGTGTACAGTATAACCAAATCTGCCAAGTTTCACCAAGGTTTGCTAACCGAGAAACAACTCCACCAGATCAGCCAGGCACCACAAGGCACCTCTGAAGAGGATAATAGCAGCAGCCTGCAGCTGCTCATGGAAATGCTGGCGAAAAACGACATACTCCAAAGCTTACAAACAAGCCTTCATTTAGTCTTGTGCCAGCACTGCACAGGCATTACCACCATTATTTACCCCTATTTCCCGAGCATCAAAGAAGGTAAAACTTGCCAGGAAAACCAGTAGCACAATTTGGTTAGGAGTCATACTTCCATGCAATAACCAGAAAAAACACAAACTTCTTCAAAGAGTCATAGCTGTGCTTTCTAAACACGAACAAATGCCAATGCACGTACAATACCGGTCAAGAAAAATGAACCAAAACAGATACAGAGAAAGGCTACCAGGGGACTGACAAGCCTATTTGATAAAAAGAATATTAAAAGAGCTTAGCTTGTTCAGACCAGCTAAATAAATGTTGAGAGGGGATATATTTGCTGTGCACAAATACCCTGGGGTAGAAATAGCTGAGGAGTGGAAATGACTATTTAACTAAAGGACAATACTGGTACAAGAACAGATGGTTATAAACTGTCAAAGAATAAATTTAGACTGGAAATTAGACAAAGGTTTCTAATCAGTGGAGCAATGAAGCTTTTAAAAAGCCTTTACAGGGAACAGGGGCAAAGAGCTGCTCTAATTGAGGGATAAAGCTTCATGTATTTCTGAAAGGTGTTATGAAATATGGTTCCCTACCAAAGCACAGTACTGAAGGCAATGACTCCTGAGGTCCCTTGCAGCCTTCTGCTTCTCTGCATTTCACACTGAAATCCATTCACAGCACCAACAACATATCAAAAGTACAGTTCTGAAATATCTTGACCTCCCAGAACAACTACACGGAGAACCATTTTGGCTGGACCCTGCTGAAGGCTGAAGCAAGACAGCTTCTAAGGGAAGGACTTCTGGAGCAGCCAAACCTGGGAAGAAGGCCTGAGCTGAATTTTTACATTATCTTAACAAGAAAGCCACAGAAAGGGGGTGAGTGCAGACAGTACATGTAATCGCTTTTAGAACTCAAAAAACAAAACTCTTGAAAAATCCCAGGGGCTCCTGGGTTCAGGAAAACTTCTCAACACATTGCTGCATGCCAGACAGCCCTCCTGATGACCACCAGTCACTGGAAGATGCACTTTCCTCTTCTGGCCATGCAATACCTTTCTCAAGAGACCAATTATTTTTCTCCCTCATTGTTTATTTTTACTAAGGTTTTCCATAAAATAAAAGGATGGACCTCAAGATTAACAGCACAGCTAGGAATATTATCATCATGCATTGTCTTCATTCTTTATGAGTAGGACACAGTCAAGTCTTTTGCAGGCCCATAGACATTTGTAAATGTTTGATCTTTCCAATATGTGTATGTGCCAAAAGTGTTACAGCACAGAACAGTAGGAAAGTAATTTTCATGGACTCTAAGAAGTACTGCAGAATCACACGGCTTGACCTGTTTTGCTTCATTCCTTAGTTATGGCTGCATCATGTTTACTGTCTGGGGACATGCCATATACAACATTTTATCATTATTTTGGGATCAAAAACACCAAGCAAAACAAAAAATGGGAACTTGCCACAAAGACTGTATCTCATCTAGCAATCCCCTCTTGACAGCCATTCCTACAGTCCATATTGTCAGGACAGTTGAAGATATTCTAAACACTGAGGGCAAAAGTGCTTGGAAAGCCCTAGACCCTCAGTAGATGTTCTCTGGGATACTCAGCCAACAATAGGCCATGGAGAAGCTATGTGGACAAGAGTGTTCCTGAGAAAGTATGGAAACAGATGAGGTTTTTTTGTAGAACACAAACTTCACTGCTTCTTCAGAAAATATTCAACTAACCAATATAAGAGAGAATGTGTGGTTTCAAGTTGCAAGCTCTGTCCCACTGGGTAAATTCAAAACTTACAGAAATAATGCTAAACTGACTTACTGTTTCATAGCATGGTACATGCAGAGGCCATATCCATTACTACTGCATGCCTCCTTCCACAGACTGAGTAAGTCTATTCTCACTGTTACTGAATCCTCTGGTGATGGGAGGTTTTCAACTGCATGCCTGATTAAATGCTGCCTCCCAGAATTCTTGGATAACAGGAATTAAATTTTAATGCCCTTAATCTAGTTGACACTTTTTCATAAGCCTTTCCCCCCTCCTTGTCCTGTGTTACAAATGACCAATTACCTAATCTGAAGTAATGCAGGCTTTGGTCGAGGCTAATGAAGACACAGTGGATGAGATCCTGCTTGCACCACAGAGTCCCATTAGGAAAGATTAATCACCTTCTAACTTACAATCCCATGTTTTGGCTCCAAACAGTGAGAAGGCAGAGAAAGAGGCATCCATCACATTAACCAAATAATACAGCAAATGCTTGGCACTTGATCAGCAGTAGGGTGCTCTCCTGACAGAAAGAGGAAGACTGCGAAATCAAGAGCAACAGCAGCTTTCCAAGGTTGCTCAGGGACAGAGATCCCCACACAAGAAGTAGGGAAGGCAAGTACCCCCAGCTAACACTTTGGATTTGTGTTCCTTCACATCCTTCCTTCACCTTCAGAAGAGAGGGCTGCATCAGCCCTGAGAAGGAAATACATCGCACCGCGTATGATATTTACCCCTTCAAGGAAGTAAAAATACTGTCTCAACACAGCGTATCTAACCAGCTGAAGGAAACTAGAGAGGATTAGCCTCAACTTATATAGAATGAAACAAACCTCCAGCTACTTACTGTTATTGCATACTTCCAGAGCTTCAGGAACAGCTTAGGCAATGGTGTAATGCTGTCTTCTCTCTACATTTAGACAATATTCATCACTGTCCAATGTTCATCCACAAAATAACCTTTTATCTTCAGTGAATTTAGAATGCATGGCTACCATAGAGCCAAAGGGTTTATTTGCTGCATGAACAAGGCCTAACCCTGAGTGGCTATACCTGCTTCTAGAGATGACCATTAAATTTCCTTCATTTAAACAGTGAAAATCCTTCCTTCTCATCCAGAGATGCTTCTAGAAAACTGAGAAATACTTCAGCTGTGACACACAAGGATTGCTCCTTTACTTTTTTTTTTTTTTTTTAAATACATATATTCATGCCTCCAGTCACCTTCCTTGCTGATTCTCAGCTTTTAAGGTCCCTCAGCATCCTTGCCCAGCTGATAGAAATGGTTTCCTGTTCTTCATATGAGATAACTTACAAATTCCATTCATACAATTAGGAACAGATCCTATGATGTCAGAGAAAAGCTGAAATAGGATCCCCTGAAACTGGTAACACATATGGCAGGAGATAGAAAACACAGATTTTTTTCAGCTGTGTTTGGTCATGATCAAATTTAGCCTCTTCATAGTGCTGGAGCAAGCTGACATCGAGTGCTCCATTTAGTTTGCAAAGTAGGAGCATGTTCCCATGTTGTCTGAACTTAACCATTCTTAAACAATTTAGCTTAAACAATTTAGTCTTTGCCAGGCTTCTCTCTACTGCTGATCAGTAAATATGCAAGTTAAACATTTTTAGGTTCATTTCTTCTGAAGCAGAAAGGCAGACGAGTAGCAAAAGAATCCTCTACTTCGACTCTGAACAGTGAAGCAAACACTGAGATGGTGATCCTCCACAGCCGCCTTCTAGAGAAGAAAATGCCAGCCTGAACTGTCACCAACTCTAATAGCTAAGTGACAAATTGTGAAAAAATATGGAAGGAAACCCATACAGAGAGCTAAAGTGGCAGGCAGAGATTTAAAATTTGATTTGACTGATCTCTTTGCAAATCTGAGGGGTATATGTAACACTAACATTAGGCACAGGAGAATAAGAAACCTAATTCAGGAGCATGAAATTGCTTTTTGAAAGAGTTTTGAAAAAAGCTTATAAATTAGGCTTTCAGAAGCTCCTGTCCCACAACTGTTTTCAAATTCTTTTCTAAATACTTAACCCTTTATTTTACTAGAATAAACTTCATTTTTTTCTTCTTTTTCTTAAAGCCTTTCTTAAAGCTTATTAATGAGTGTGTCTTTAGATGAACTGGCCAACACTGAGCATGCTGTTCTAAGAACCAGTGATGAACTTGCACAGTATGCCCATCTAACTTCAAATACGCATTTTCAGGTTCTCGAGCTGTGTCTACGGAGACACTTACCAGGCAGCATGCAGAAGACTCAAAAGGACCTAAGATTATACCTACTTATGGTACAAACCAGTGTAGTTCAGTTGAGCTCATGGACAGATGAATGGATAAAGCAAAGACACTAACACATTAATTGCAGCAGGCCAGGAGAAGGCCTCCACAACACCCCATGATTACTAACAAGGAAAAAAATCTTAGTCAGAATTTGCTCCCTACAAATTTCAGGGGACAGATCTCTAACTTCCACGCAGAAAGGAAGCGGTTAAATGAACGCCAACACTAACATCACATTAAAAGAGAAAATTTAGGTTTCCTCAGAGAGTCCAAGCAGAGCTCTGACAAGAGATTTCCTGGATCAAAAGGGAGCAGACAGCTTTACTGCCCAGGCCAGAAGGTTCAAGGCACAGGAGGATTGTGGGCCTTGCTATGCCCTACTTCTTAAAGCAAATAGTCATTTGCCTTAAGAAGGTTTTTCCTTTTCTTTGGTGTGTGAAATGGAAGATAATTCTCACGTGGATTCATCAGAGTTATTCAGAAATATCTTTGGAGATTACTGCAGCTGATCACTGTGCTTGCCGGAGTTTGTATTGTGCTGGTGAGCAGCTGAAATCATAGGATTTCTGGTACCAAGGTTGTTCCTATTGCAGTTAGGAAGAGATACTTCCATTATCAGGTTTACAAGTTTTACAGGTTTCTGAGAACATCTAAGCTTAACCTTTGTTTTCTGAGAGGACTAGCACTAGCAAAACACCAATCAAGTCAAAGCCCGCAAAGGGCAAATGCTAGAGATAGTGAACAGTGGTTTGGTCAAAATTTCCTGTTGGATTCCCCATAAAAAGAAACTACAGTTTTCAGCATCCACTGAGTAGCATTTACTTACCTGGGCAACATACAAAGCTTATTCAGCTTTTGACCTCTCTGCTGTGACCACAAGCCCTAATTAGAGCCAAAAGCAGGAGAATTGTTCTGATGTTGAAGCTTTTCCTTAAGAACTCAAGATCTCTTTCCAATTCCCCAAAACATCCCCCAACATAAGGTACCTACTTGCCATTAAAGTGTAACAGCTGTTATTTTCTCAGAGCCTGAGCCAGAGCCAGATTTGAACCAGAGGAAGATATGTAATTAATCCCAAACAAGTTAGCCCCTGCCACCTTCCAACTGCCTTTTGAAGAGGAAGTTCCCCTTGACATGAAACAGTCTCACTACCTGCTGTAGTTAGCAGTTCCCAGATTGAAAAGATGTAAAAGGCACCAGCAGCAAATACCAAAGGGAACCTAGAGCCCTTAAAAAAACAACACAAAAAACCCAAACAAGCAAGCAAATGAGGAGCAAGGGAAACTTTGCTCAGTGCTTAATAGTTTAAAAACTCTGTCCCTGGAGAACTCAATTTCTTCTGCTCTGATGTGTCCTCCTGCTGTTTAACTGCAAGCTCTGTCGACTCACAGCTGCTGCTCTGTGCAGGCCCTGCGCTGCCTTCAGAAGGAAGCACATGGAAAAGATAAAGAACCCTTTGCCCCACTCAAAATAGCAAACCCTGAGTCAGAGAGAAGACAGCAACAGAGAAGGAAGTCAGAAGGTCTGCATTATACCAGTGATGACAGGGTGAGCCAGGACAAAAGCTGTACTTAGCTGATGCTACTCTCGTTAGATCAAAAGTCCCCACAGAGAACAGACCATGCTTTGTGCTCTACCTCACCCATGCCCCTGCTTTCACATCCAAAATGCCCTCAAGTTCCCGAGATATTGTGATTCAGTCTGGTCTTCAAAGCTCAGTATAACCTATATGTAGTAAACACGAGTCACTTAACTGAAATAGCAAGAAGAGTTCAGTTATTTGCTAACATGCATATTTTTGAAGAGGGCAAAGGAAATGTCATGTTGTATGCAGAAAACATCCTCACGGTGTTATCCATAAGGTCTTGATCATAATTGTCAACACCCTATGCCTTGAAGCCATGACTACTACACCAAGATAAGGCATGCCCAGATAAGGTTCTGGGGAAGACTTAACAAGAAAAAACAATCAGTGCAGCCTAGCTTTTATTTTTTGCTGAATTTTCACAGTAGCAGAGGCAGGACACTGACTGAGAAGTGACAAGAACCACCACCTCTGAGGTTAAAAATCTCTCTCGTGTATATCTGATCACACTCAGAAGTGTTTCTGAAGTTCTATCTGGGTATTAAAGTTTGAGTGAGAAATCAGAGAAGACCTTTAAGCATTGGAACAGTTACTAGCAACTTCAGAAACTTGCTAGAGGTATTCAGATAAGAAGCTTCTCTTTCCTTGAAGAAGATGCATGACATGGCATTTACATGCCACAGCTCATGGGGATTAATGGCTGTTGACAGAAACTGCAGCTCATGTCCAGAATGTGTCCTGAGCTAAGCGAGTAAGAAACAATCCTTATACAATGGTGTCATCAAGACCCATCAATGGGTCCTAAAGTTCCCAAGTTGAGCGAAATGTAACAGTTATGAAAATTTTAAAGACGTGCATTAGGAGTCCTGCTGAAAGGTATTTGGGTATTTGAAATGGAAAACTGTTACTGACTTGTCCTGGATTTGTAGTTGTTCCACATGAATCAGAACCAGTTACAAGGAGTTAAAAAGTGGGGAGGGAAGTCGGTCTCAGCCTCATTTAGGCACGTAAGGATTTTGTACCTCTTCTCTACTCATCACCTCCACACCACTTACGGGGATTTGACACTAGAAATTATAAATCAGGAATCCACTCTCAGTTGGCAGAAAAACAGGAAAGTGCAAGTTCAAGCTTTTGGAAAACACTGAGAACAAAAGCAGGAGGACAAGCGAGGTCAGACTGTTCTCTACGGAAGCATGAGGAAATGAGAGGCAGAGCTGTGAAGACACTGAACACGCATCTACAGCACATGAAGGTATGTGTGGTAATCAGGAAGCTAAAACGGCAGGCTCCAGGGACACGCAATGAGTGAAGAAGCCTTTCACCCCAGGCACCTGTTTCTGTAAAGAAAGAAGCTGTTCTGCACAACAAATGGAAGTTCTCTATCCATGACTTCAAAAATAACTAATGAGTCACTTCTATCACTTTCCACACTGACGTTAAACTCATTTTAGCAACCCAAGGCAGGCTAATACCCTGGCCAGCTTGTGAAAAGTGACCTTTCTTTTTATTCCCCAAAGGTCTCTTTCTACCTTGTGGCAGAAGCTCAGTGGACTTCAGCCTTTTCAAACACCAGTTTCCAATGTTTCCTCATTGCAAGGACAGTATCCTCAGACCAGTATTTCTCTACTCCAAGTCTAACTGAAAGCAGGAGAAATAAAACACACAAGAACTCCCAAAACCACAGCTTCCACATAAATAGCAAACGTGGTAGGAGAGCGAGGAGAGCCAAACTGCTAATTATTTTAAGTGACATGATCAGATAATTTAAGTTTCCAGGGCTGAAGCCCTGGAACATTTTGCACAAGACCTAAATAAATAAATGTGGAACTAGGCAGACCTGTGCAACATGCAAACATCTTCACGACTTAGCAGGCTATCAACAAGGAATGACCACAGACAACAAGACACAGTCTCAGCTCTACTGTTTGCTATTTAGTATGGCTGCTCTGAAACTATGGCATCTTGAAGTACCCTCCAGAGGGTTTCCTAAGCCCTCTTAAGTCATGGCAAAGCCACAGGACTCAGTAAACATCGAGGAAGACGTAAACTGCAGAGGACTATACAAAGCCTTAGGTGATCTTGGAAAACCTCTTTTTGAGATTAATTTGGAGAGGAGAAAAAGACAACTGGAGAGATAGAGATTCTTTCTAACTTCATTTCAGGTTTTCGTATTCCAAACATCCACCAAGGGCCTGGGAAAAGCCAAGCAAAGGATGCCTGGGGTCTGTGGGAACACAGCACCATCTCGTGGAGTGAAGGGAATAAGTATAAGAAACAAGGAATAAGTATTTCAGCACTTCAGTCATCTGCAGCTTGGCTTTTTACAGTCTGCTCTTCTAGCAGTTTAACAAATCTATCGAATTTGTGCTTTATAAAAAAGTTCACTGCAGATCTATAAAGAACAAATGAACAACAAACAACTCCCTATTTTTATCTCTCAAACTCATCACCATTAACATAAACACTGGGGGCCTCTTCATAAATAGAGACATGTGGGCAGACAACCATCTGTACTGAATGCTATTTGCCAGCAGGCTTAGCACAGCTGTGAGCACCCTTTTCTTGCAAGTCTGAATCTCCTGTGCTTAAGGTGAGCAAAGAAAACAAGTCTCCAAATACTAAACTTGCCAGGACTAAAGACCTATACTCCCATCTATTCAGTACTGGAAAAGAAAAAAGCCCTTTTCCATCTAGAAGGAGTTGAAGGAAACTCAAAGGCAGCTATTCCACCCTTTCCAGTATTTGCTCCCAAACATGGAGGTATGCTTACAGAGCATCTGAGAGTGAGCAACTTAAGTTACCCAGCTGGTTCACATCTTACTGGTCATAAAAAAGAATTTCCTGGCACCAGTGAAAGTATGAAAACCTAGTTAGTTTCTACTTCATTGACTGAACTCAGAAATTCATCTCTGCAACAGAAAGCATTTAAGTGTCCTGGCTTCTAAAGGAGGTAGGCAAATGCAGGGATCTCTGCACAGGAGTATGTAGTTGATCTTACTTTCTGCTCCATCCCAAGTATTGTGCTATACCTAGCTCCACTTTAGCAGATACTTCCAAGTTTATTCTTATTTCATCCTGATCTCTAGGATGAAATTCGTTTAAAACAGGAAGCATTATGATACACTGTCTATGCATTTTGAATAACTCCCATAATGAGTTTAGTACAGGTCTCTCAAGTGTGATATTTGGGCTAAATATGTTCTCTGGTGTGCCTAAATTAAGTTTAAATGACGATCTATCAATCTTCCATGCACATGAGCCATCAGTAGCAATTCTACAGCCAAGTGAGAATCTCTGTGAGGATGCTTCCCTTGAGATAAAGCACAAATTTGTGTCCAAAGCGTCCATCAGAAGTATCTCTGTTTCAACAGGATGAGGTAAGGGATTTAAGCCTCCGGCCTTTTCCAGCTAGAACAAACGCAGAGTAAATTTACCACTGGTAACAAGTGCAAAAAACAGAGAAGGAAGGGAAAAAAAAAAAAAAAGAAAACAGGCTGATTAAAAAAACCAAACAAACCACCAACTTGCTACCAGTACAAACACTTAACTCTTATGATCTGTGTTTAAACAACAAGAAGTATAGACAATTCTGCCTGACCTCAGTTCTCAGCATTCAAGTAACTGCAACAAGATGAATTCTCAGGATATTCTCCATGCTGCAGCACTATCTGCTGCAGCATCACGTGGAGAAATCCAGGCTAACCCTAAACTTAAGCATGAAGGACTAACATGGTGCCCTACCTGGTCTAACATACCATGCAAATGTGTGCAACTCAGCAATACTTCAGACAGGTATTTCAGGTATCTACGTATGGCAACTCATCTACCGCATATATATGCTGCACAGCTAACAGTACTGTTACAAGAGATCAACATCATGCCCCATTGGGTAACTTTACATGTTTTCTGGAGTCAAACATTATGCCCATTGTCCTCGAGATCGATATCAGTATCTCTCTCACACACATACTCCCTCAACCAGATTTTCTCTGGCCCCATATCATGTAGCTGGAGTGCCTACAACCAATTGCCAGCAGTCAGATTCACAGTCACTGCTTCTGAGAACTTCTGCTCATTCACGCAGAGCAAGGGCTTGAAAGCCAGGTCTGCTCAGTTCATTCTGCACTGGTAACACATCCAATCCAGTGTTACAACAGCAAAGCAGAAAAATAAGTCTTTGCTGATGTCAGCAGTAACACTGCCTTCTGTAACGTGCAGTTGGCTTGGATCCATAATTTAAACCCTGTTGCACAGGCACTTCTCACGACAGTCTGCATTTCCAAGTGAAAGACACCTGACTGATGAAATCTCCAGTAGTAAAAAGAAATACCAATATTAGCCCTCTCTTCAGCATTTTGTGGTCTTCAATTATGAGAATATCTGTGACAGATGAACTATTAAAGACACAGATGCTTCTAAGGGACCTACAAACTGTATGATGGATGGTTTGTGATATTGCTATCTATCTTCATCATTTGCCTGAGATCAGCAGGGCAGAAATGTAATAGACAGAAGGGTCATTTAGTGCAATCTGAAAAAGAAAAAAGAGAAAAAGAAAAGAAATATGACAGTTATGAGAAGCCAGCAAACCTGACACCAGCTTTGCTGTGGCCAAGCACTGCAATTAGGTTTCAGACCAGAGACAAGAGGAAGAATAGAGCTCCAACCACACTTCCTTCAAAATCAACATGCCAGAGTCTCTCTGGAAGAAAAAATTGCTTATATTTGGCAGGTGTATTATTAAAGCCAGTCTAGTCAAGACACTCTGGTCTAGAGGTCAGTTATAGTATCTGAGACAGTTACTCAATGGACACGAGCACAACTACTCTTAGGGTGAGGCTAGAAGCATTTGAACTAAAGCACACTACAAAAATCAGACAACTCTGCTTTCCTAGGGAATGAGTCATTTTCGACTCTCTTTCTCCATCCCACTTAAGATCACCCTCTCAAGAACCTGCTAGCAACAGAAACATCCTGAAAGGCATCTCCCAGGCCAGGGAGGCCACCTCAAGCCCACACTGCTCATCTCCAATGCAGAGGTCTGGGAAGAGCCTCAGGGAGTCACAGCACAGTGCCTGACTAAATCATAAACCTCTAGACAGAGGAGGATGAACTAACTTAGGTCAACACTTTGAAACTAAGATTGGTCATCTTTCTCAGGTTTTTAAGAGCTCTCTGCTAATTTTCAAGATAAATTCATCATTTTGATGCAGCCAATGAATCCTGAACTTTGTTTTGAAAATGATGAAGTCAACCACATCCCACTTTTTATTCCTTCTTCATTTTTTTCTGTTCAGAACTGCTCTAAGATTTTCACTGAAATATGCAAAGTTTTGCTTGCCCTAAATATGCAGTTTTCACTGATTAAACTACTACCCAAGAAAAATTTTCACCAGTTCTGTATGTACCCAAGAGTTTGAAATGAACTAACATTCACACATTTGGAAGCTTTTTCTTCTGTGGACACCCATTAGCTAACTGGGGTTTCACTTAACACTTACCCCCCTGTAGAATTCATGTCATTTGATTATTCTTGTTTTTTTCACTGAAAAGCCTATTTCCTTCCACAATCAGAAATTCCTTCGTGGCCCAAAATCTCTAAGGACAGCAAGAGGCAACTGAAGTCCCAGGCTCTGCTCCCAGTGATTGCGCGGGCCTTGGATGTCAGTACGCAGTGAAACACCTCCACAAAGATAATCAAATCCACCAAAAAATGTTCCCCCTCACAAAGCTTGTTTCACAGGTACCCAAGCAGCCAGTTTCAATCTGCCTCTCGGGGATCATTATTAAGATAACTGTAATTAAGGTTTTGTATCTAATCCCCAATGTTCCACAGCTGAGATTATTATACCAGCTCTAGGGTAACAAGTTTGCAACATAATAAAGATACGTCCCTATATACAGCTAAACTCCACTGGAGATCAATAGGTAGCCTTCTTCCAGTGACAGGCAATAATTAGTACATCAGGCAGCCTGGATAGTGAACAATAATCTCCTTCAGGACATCTGACTCCTCCTGCCTTTGTTTTTTCTGTTAATAATTTCCATTGCAAAAAAACAGGATAAATATACAAGATGTCTCCCTCTCCCTATTCACCCCAGCCTCCTCCCTTATGTAGCCCCAGACTTGAAGACTCAAAAGCCAGCAAGAAGAAAAAAATAAGAAAATTCTAACACTACCTGCATTCCTCTGCATGTTGGCATTCTCTCAGCTACCTGCGCCCTGTAAATATTTTATGACACACTTTTGTCCGCACTAGTGACTAATCTTAAAGGTAGCTCTCAGTCTAAGGTATAAAAAAAAATATTTAAATCTTAAATACAGAACAATTAGGTATATTTGATATGTGGACTCAGAGAATCCCATGCCAGATTTTGATCTGCCAATACTGGCATAAGTCTCGAGTTACCTCACTGAAATCAAAGCAAAGGAATTATTTTGTATTTATAAATAAGTGTTACTGCAAATGAAGTCTAGTCCATAAAATACAAAGACCAACTTCAATCTCCATCTATCTGTTCTCACCCATTAATGCAGGCTCCTCTTTGCAAACTGTTTTCTACGTAGGCAGCCTGGGAAATAAACAATAGTCACCTTGAGGACCCTACAGGAATAAGAAGGCAATACAGTGTGTGCTACAACAGACAAGTGTTTCCCAGACAACAGTCTGGGAGAGCACTAAGTGAACCCTATCCATCTCATTAACACCATTATACTCCACTTATCACACGTCAGACTTAGAGCAATGGCTTAAAAGCACAGATATCCAACTCAGTTGGGTACTGCAAAGATGGGAGAGCACACAAAACCCAGTTGGGGCAAAAAAGGGACTAAAGATTATTGCAAGCCAGAGCTTCTATGCAAAACATTAGACCTGACATGGGAACCACATTTTCATAATCCATAGTGCCAGTTATGGCAGATTCATAGGGGAATGGAGGCAACAGTCAAAGCCACCTCTGCCTTTCACCTGGATTGGTGACTGGAGTATCCTGTTGCACATCAACAGCTGCAAGATCAACAGGGTTTTACAAGGGTTTTTCCCTTCCCTGCAAAAGTACAGGTACCATCTACATACCATGTGGCACCCAAAATACCTCATGCTGATGAAACCGTAGCTGGTGTGAGATTCATCTAGAGTATTTGGGCAATACAACTGAGCAGAGAAGTTTCATAGCATTTTGTGGAAAAAAAAAATCCACTTAAAATAATGGTCCTCAAGCTCACGGTGACTTTTGCCTACAAAATCCAACACTACATACATTTGCCATCAGCTTCCAAATTCAGTACTGTACCATCTTCTGTGGAGAAGCTGATATAAGAAGCAAAGAATCTTTAAAGAGTGAAATTAATGGTTGAAGCCTGTGTCAATGCTTTCCTGAGTTTTTACATTTACTGCTTCTTAAAGCAAATATGAACATGTGCAGGCTATTACAAGGAAAAACTACATTTAAAATTAATCAAATCCTTGTTACACTTGACAATTTAGAACACAATTTATTAACTTATATTTAGTGGAAAGATGTGCTTAGAGATCATCATTGACAAGTGGAGCTTGGGGTGACAGAACAAACAGAGACTCCTATTTTGCTGTACCACATTTCTGTTACTGCTGTCAACTTACATTAATGTCTTATCAGAGATCACACCCTGGGCGTGCCATTACTGACGGAACAGTTTCAGAGGCCAGCCCTTTCATGGGAAAAATACCCAGGACACAGTACCACTCACTCAGCTACTTATAACATGAAAAGTGATAATTATTGCCATGACTACCAAAAAGTATCACGTAAAAAAAATTCCGTCAAAAAGAGCAGAGATCACAAGGAACAAAATTATGGCAAGAGCTTTCTGTGACATGCTTATGAAAATGGCATAGCTGCTGAGCAGTGTCAGGAAGAGAATTAAGTAACTGCTTGAACTGCTCAAAGGTTGATAACAGAAGCTGTAATCACTGCCACCTGTAAAAAGTCTCTCTCCTTCCACCCTATTGAAGTCTGTAGCACAGCTGGACCATACCTTATGTGCTGACAGCAGCCAGGTGTACAAAGATATCAGTGACTGATTGCAGCTCTCATCCTAAATGCTCCTTCTGCCAAGCTGTTGAAGCAACTATAATTAAATTACTCACTAGAGACCTAGCTGCATTTTGGGGATCACAAAAGGATAAAGTTGGCTAGCTTTCACAATTGAAAAAAAGGAAACACTTTTCTGTCAGGGCACCTTGAGAAGTTGAAAGGTGCAGAAGAAGCAATTCCAAAAAGCACCTGTCACTCAAATTGCCTCTTTCTCACCCAAAATAGGGACATCCAAATTCCTCCCCCTGATGTTGACAACACTACCCATCCCAGATGACTCCCAAAGGGAACATGGGGCAAGCAAGCTCTTGGATCTGCAGCCTGATCTGATGTTTTACAGCTTTTACTCAAGGGAGGGGAAACGCCTTTCAGTACACAAAAAAAGCAATTAACATTCTTAAACCACTCAAGTGCTAAAGCAATTATGTAGTGAGTTATTACTAAGCATCAGAAAGGTGCATGGTGCTTTAATAAGAAGTAGCACTAGATCCTTGCCCTAAAGATGTTACAGTTCTCGGAGTTGCAGTGCAAATGGAATTAAAACAGTGGTAAGAAGGGCAAAAGCAGGGTTCACAACCCAAATCACAATGGTACAGTTTACATAATGTACTAAAGTACGCAGTTGCATTTCCCTCCCCTTTTATCCCAGTTCTCAGAGGATAAGGTCATTCAGAGACAGAAGACACCAAAGGCTTAGGGTAGGAACTGAAAATGAGCCATCAGCCAGGAAACACTAGTTATAGTAAAGGGTACGTAAAAGAGCACTGAGTGAGGGCAAAGCATGAGGAGGGAAATAAGAAGTAGGCAGGGTGCCTGACCTGCTGTAATGAAGTATGATTCACTCAAGATAAATCAGAGGTGACTCTTGCTTCATGTAGGGCAGATGTCTCTGTAGTATCAAAGGCAAATCCCTAAGCGTGCTGATATTTAAACAGCTGACTGGTTTAGCCATGCATGACTAATGAAGTCTATGCAGATTTATTTTCTACACACTAGCAACCTCTTGCTCTCTGACTCAGTAAGTGATAAGCAGGTCACATTAGAAATGAATGGGTGATAATTAAACATGAACAATGAAGAGGGTTTCTGTAAGTAAATCAAGCTGAGCATGCTGGCATTGACATTAAGGGAGGTCATGATGTCTGGACAAAAATTGGCCCAGATAGTGAAAAAACACAAAATACTGAGGGAGAGGGAATAGGGTCCATCTCCCAACTGGGGGTCTGAATCCTGCCACGGAGATAGCTGTAACTGCTCAGTGGCATAGACAAAAACCAAGTGTGGAGCACAAATGGCTCATGAGCACATCAGAATAAAGCCATCACCATAAAGTAACAGTTACTACTTTAGCCATTTGCCCTGCTAGCAGTCTCTTCTAATGACTATTCTACCATGCTATTTAAGCAGGGGTGAGGGAAGCTGGTTCTGCTACTGCCTTTTTGCAACGTAGTCTACAGACTGTGCTCCAGAAGCATCAATCCACTTAGGTACTCATTCACTCACTTACATAGAGGGGGGGAAAAGGAAGGGCATTAGTGGAAAAGGGATGGGTCTGCTCTGACGTCTCTGGCATCTCACCTAGAACACACATGTGGCAGAGGCCAGCTTCAGTCTTCCTCATTCAATCCAAAATGCTCTGTGCTTTAAAGTATTGGTCTTAGACTTGTTCTGCTAATTTTTATATCCTTCTTTTTAAGTCAAGGGGGGGGGGAAAAAAAAAAAAAAAAGATTTTGGCTAGTGAGTAAGCCTCACTCACTATGATTACAGAACTGAAGTTATCAAAAGCTCTTCCTGTGACAGTGCTAAATTAATGAATGAAAGAGTAAAGTCTCACCATGACTCCCTTTCCCTCTAATCCTTCCCTCCTCCAAATGTGATTCACAGAAAGACAGTAGAAGCATATAGGTTATGCATTGCATGGAAAGGTATCTTGAAAGAAAAATACAGCTTTTTGCACAGAAGGAACAACAGCCCTGTGTATTACCTCTCCTTCAGACAAAAAACAAGCACCACTTAACCAAACAATCATGTTGGAAGGTTAGGGGATTGCTCTGCTTATCAACAGGCTCTTTGAAAAACATGCAGGCTGGAAGCATGTGAAGATACAAACACAAGAGGACAGACAAACATGGGCTGCCTTTTCTTTTTACCAATCAAACGGAAAACTTGTTTTTAAACCAGGTGGATATTACAACCCAGAGTTTATAAATAAATGAATAAATAACTCCCCTAAATAGCCAATCAATAGTCAGCAGATGGACTTAACAACTGTTTCAACAAAAAAAAAAAAAAAAAGCTGTTTGAAAAAGTGCTTTATAGTCTGCTTGCACTAGTCATTGCTGCAGGTTATTGATCTTTTACAGACAAACAGCCTCCATTAATACATACTTGTGTTTGCCTGGCAATTTCTCCTGCAAAGCTTGACCCTCAGTGTTACTCATCTGCATGAGGCCCTGAGTAACAAGCAGTGTTTTCTGTGATCTAGTTTGACATGCATATACCATTCCCATTAGCTAGACTGCTGAAGCCTATTTTTTATGCATTCTCTCTGTGCAGAAGAGTCGTTGTTTGACCAGATAGACAAGAACATGAATAAGTTAAAGAATCTGTAAAGCTGTTCATAGGGCAACAGTTTAAATACATGCCACATCTCAGGTAACTTGGAGTCTTTAACCACTATGTTTTCTTCTTGTATCATGGTGAAGAACAGTAACAGGATGGAGTTCACCCCAGATGCAAGATGCTTCATTAACATTGTGGATTAACTTCTAATTCTGACACCTTATCCGCTCAAAGTTACACATTTGAACAGTCTAAGCAACAGTTTGACATACCAAGGTTGTTTAATATTCCCGAGTATCAGTTGCAGTGTATTAATGCTGATTTCCTACATCTCAGAGTAACAAACACATTCTGAAAATAGGTTGAAAGCCCATATTTAGTGAATGTGATGCTGGACTGATTAAAACATCTCTAAAGATTGAAGAATGAGGAACCACTTCAAAAAATTAAGAACAGATCTTAAATGGCAAGGAGAATGGAACTAGCATGTCCCAAGTAGTACCATTGCTTCTATTTCTACCTTTCTTTATAGGTGTTAGTACTAGCCAGTATGCAGGGCAGACCTTTAAATTAACTTTTGTACAACAGACCTTTTCAAATAAATTAGAGGGCAGGGGGTGTCTGTGGTTTTTTGTTTTTGATTAACATTGGTACAAGAAATGATACAACTCAAAATGAAGCATATTAAACCTGAATTTGTGCTCCTATAGCTTCCATTAATTTCTTATTCTGAGGAATCTTGATTCCTACAGTGTAAAGAACATCTAAAACAGAGCTACACAACAACAGCTAAAAATTAAGGTTGTATTACACACAATATACACAATATACATTTCCACTAGGAATTTAAATCCTTGTCTTGTTAAACAACACTAGTGAATGTACAAACGTGTCTATAGATGTACAATGTGCATCTCTGCCACCTGTGCTTCTCCTTCACCTTTCAGAAACAGCAGTTCCAAGCCAGTTGCATCTGAATTGGGAGGCTTAATGGCCCAGTCCTGGGACAAAAATTAAAAAGCAAAAACATTGGCGCACCAAGCTTTCTTGAGTATTGATAAGGCTGAATTACTTTGCAAAGTTTTCACTAGTAAATAACAAATCACACTTACCAATAGTTAACTGGGATGATCTAAAGAGATCATCAAGAATAATTGAAGAGAACATCAGACATGCCATTTATCTATCTCAGAGGCACTGAAACATTCTGCATCAAACACATGGAAATGCAAATTTTCCAGTGTGGATGCTTGAGTTAACAAGTTCAGTAAGTCTTCCTTTTGCTACTGTTTCCATTGTGTAAATCTAGACCTGTTCTATTGACTTCAATATTCCATATTTACATCAGTGGGAGACCACAATTTGCTCATAAAATTAAAATAGCCATCTACTAAATTAATAGCATTAGACTCCTGTGGCAAAAAAAAGTTCTACCAAAGAGCCTGATGCATTTCTAAATAATAGCAAGCCTTCAGGTTACACAGAAGTTATCTCCCCCTGCCATTACTTGCACTAAAATCCAGTCTAAAGAACATTTAATTCAATTAACATACACGTGCCTGTACTTCCATTAGATTCGGGTATAATAGCAACCATATCTAACAGACAGGAACAGAAAGGAAGCCTTCTCCCTCTCCATAACCCACAACACTTAGTAACTTCATCAGGCTAGTAGAACTATGTCTTCATAGTCCTGATACATAGCAAAGACTGAAAACACCACAAAAAAATGTTATACGCACTTTTTGAAGATCCTGGCTGAAGTCTCATTGTGTTCTGGGAGGAGTCCACATGACTTACCTTTCCGGACCGTTTTGAAACCCACATCCTCCTGTGAGCATTTCTAAATCACCAGCCAGGCCTGACACTGGGAGGCTGGCTACTACATTGTCCACATCACCCCCACTCATATCAACCCCCCGTCTCTGCTCTGCATAGTTTCCAGCTGCCAGCTCTAAAAAGCAGCAAGGAATCCCCAGTTACAGACACAGGAAACTGGCTTCCTGATACTTCAGAGCCTGTTCTAAGTCATTAGCAACGGCATAACAAGGGCACTGCGACATTCTGGAGCTGTGAAGCCCAGCACATTAGAAACAAAACCAACAGTATCAATAATCTCTTCAGAGATTTCCTGAACATTTACTTAAATGCAGCCCAACAGGATTCAAAGTAGCATTTCTTTTACAGAACAGGTTTATAATGTGCTATGCTTAGCAAGTCTAAACTGAATGACTGAACAAGTAGTGCGAGAATGGGAAACTGGGTGTCCAATTGGCAAAAGCAGACCAAAACAAAAATCCAGAAAATCGGAGCCAAATCTTGTGGCTCCAATATGAAATGTTTCTTCTGGACCCAAAGGAGTCATTCTGGATTCCAGAACAACCCAAGACCAGATGTGGCATTACAGCCTACAAATCTGTGCCTGCAGTACCCTTCTTATACAGCCCTTGTCAAAGTACAAATGCTGATAGGCCTTTCCAGTATCTGTCCGGGAGAACTATGCTGGGAGAAAGGGGAGACCAATGCAGATAACACCACAATTTACGAATGATTCAGAAAAGCAGGCTTTTTAGCCTTCAGCAGAAACAGACTGTCACCACATGTTAAACAGCTTGTCATATGTGCCATCAATTCAGTCACATCTCAAACTTCTAGGGGAAGGGTTGCAGATACGACAGTGCTGTGGCACCAATATTGCATGGACCTCACTGGTACCACTAAAAGTCTACCACAGATACCCTTAATGAAAAGCAGCAGTTTGTAAGATGCAGGTGGTCAGAGTGGACTCTAAGAGTCTCTTCCAGTCTTAAAATTTACACACACAATGAACCAAATTATTGAAGCCTACTGTTATGCTTACTACAGCACTCATCATGTGCTCCTTTGTGCCCTGCCTTGGAGTGGGGAGGGAAGAAGGGGATTAACTGTTGCCTTAAATAATAGAAGTGGGGAGAGAGTAGAGCTGAACTTATCTGCTCCCTCCAGGCAGGAGCAAAGGCCATATCAGGATGAGTAGAGAGAACATCTGAAAGCTGATTATCTGCCCCCTAAAGGAAGACTTCAGGGTTTTGTTCAATTATTTTATCAGAGGACTTAATACTAATTGGCCAAGAAGAACATCCAATGTTTTGAGATGAAGCAAATCAATATGCCAAGAAGCACAACACTGTTGCTGTAGGTTTAGTTGACCACCTGGTTTTAACTGAATATTCTAGCAAACAGTACCAAATTTTGCATCTTAGCATACAACTAGTAATTCGGTAGAAGACAATCTAGAACACTGCTCAGCAGTTTTAAATGGATTCCATGTCTTTGTCACCAAGGTTTGAATGAAAACCTCAAAGAATAATTCAGTACACAAAACCTAGCCATTTTGTACCTATGGAAGTATTACACACAATATACACAAGCCATTCCTGGTTTCTCTAAACCAGGAATTCCATTAACATCAATTACCATCATTGGTCTGGTTGAGTTAGCTTTTAAAAAGAAGAAAAAAACCAACACATACCAAATTGTATATTTTCATTTTAACAAGAAAAAAAAAAACCCTACCTGCTGTATGCTTCAAAGAAACTTTCCAGGAAACAAAGTTTGGCTTTGACACTGGGAAAGTTATATTTCAATTGTAAGTAAACCTAATCATGTGTTCTCTATGCTCCAATCTGTCAGAACTCACAGCTCACCAATCCAATGGAAAAGCCTACTTACGGTCATTACACTGGCTTCCAGAATATGAAGTCATGGAGCAATCACAGGTGAAGCCTTCCCATTGCTGATTACAGATGCCCTGATTCGCACAGGAATCTTCCTGGCAGGTAGTGCTCGGTCCTGGAGAACAGATGACAAGAAAAGGGTAAAACAAAGCTGATAAAGCTGAGAGAATCATTTTAGTCAGGCCGACAAAAGCTCTAATTCATCATTACCATTACTATCAGGATCCTCATGCAGAAGAGAAAAAAGCACTAACCAAAGACACTTCCATTCTTGGACATGCAAGAAACTCGGGTAAAAGGAGCACAAAGACAACTGTACACTCCACGACAAAACAGCAAACTAACACAGAGCAAGGAGGAAGAGTGAACAGCAACATATTCCCTCTTAGGCAGGCCCAACTCATATGTTCGGTGCTTGCTCAAAGAAATTTACTGTAAAATATGGTGTAATGCAAGGATAAGAAACACTGCCAGGTTGTCGTGCTTCCCTGGAAGTTTCATCCCCTTGTAGAAATGAAGGCTAAGAAACGGGCCCATGAACAATACTTCATCCTACCCAAAGAACCCCGATATGTGGATTCAAACTGAAGTTTTGAAGCCCCAGTTGGCTACAACTTTGCTTTCTAGTTTAAGAAAAAAAAAACAAAACAAAGACTATGACCAGTCCCATTACATAGGTTCCTCTGGAAACATGTCAAAGTCCTCAGAAGGGCATGACATTAGCCCATGACACTTCTCTATTCTGGACTGGTTTCCAAAGCCTTTGGGGAAAGCAGAGAAGGAAGCACCCACTACTAACAGAACAGCCTTTCATTGTTCTGTGATTTGGAGCTAACGGTTGCTATCCTACTCAGATATATCTTGCAAAGACACAACCCAAGCAACAGATAAAAAAAGTGATCTTCAGATCAGAGGGACTCTGAATGACAACTAGTATGTCATCCACAAAGAGGTAGCTGGATTGTGAAACACCTGAGAGCAGATGTGAAGCTGCAAGCCATAGATTATAAGAACATGAGTTTAGAAGTTACTTCCTGGGAAAGTATTTTATTTTCAGCATTCTAGACAAAGGTATGCTGCTCCTATTGTGCAGTACTTCAAATAAAACATACAACTATAGTTGACATACCTACTATTTTATATCTTGCACTTGTTGGAAGAGAAGAAGAAACAAAAGAAAGAGTAGATAATAGAGGATCAACCAGCTAGGCTGCCTGAGATCTTTGTTAACCACTTCCAGTCTAGGACAATAGCATAAGGATAAAGCAACAACTGTTCTACCTATCCCAGCATCTTCCGTCACAGTCTGTTAGCAAGAGCAATTCCATGAGGCTCATCCTACTCTTCATCACATCAGCACCACCATCTGTACTTTATAGATGAGATAGGACACACCAAAGTGGAGACAGCATTTTCAAATGTTTTAACCCAAAATGAAACCCCTCAACCTCCATCTGACACCACCCACAGTGATTTCACTGAATCCCATAGTTATACAGCATCTTTGATATTCAGACTGTGCATCTGGGCACTTCCACATTTATGAGCCTTTGTAGAACCCATCTATATATAACTGGAAGCCCCATGTCACGCCATGATCCTCCCAACAATTCAAAGACCAAGCCAGGAACAGACCCTTATAGCTTTGGTGCAGAGTTTCTGCTCTTCCAACCAGATCATCTCTCCCCACTGCAAGAACAGAATGGGTGAATTTCAATAGCTTTTTAACTATCTGTGTTTCTTTATATCTCTCCTGCAATGAGAAGGAACATGTGACTATCAATAGGCAGAGAGTTTAACTGAACATTAACAAAAACCTGAGTTTCTTCCATGATCTGTTATACTGTTAAAAGAACCAAAACCAAACACCCAAAACCTCTAGGTAGAACCATAAGTGCAGCTAACAAAAGCAGACAACAAAATCCCTGAAAGAAAATTCACCTATTGAAAAGGGGCAGCAGCAGCAAGAAAACTGTGTTACCATACTGAAAGAAAGTTGAGCAGCATTTTTCAACACTTTTCTCCTCCCCTCCGCCTCTTCTTCCCACCCACCTGACTCTCATTTGCAGCTGTATGAATCCCAGTGGTCTCACTTGCACAGTGTGAAGTTAACAGATCAATTCTAGGATTACAACAGTGCTGACAGACTTTACAGTGTGGGCTGGTAGGCACATGTACGTACACGCATCCCTCCTGCCTTTACACTTATAAAAGACATGCATATAAGTATATAGATACACACACATCAGGTTAGGGTCTGACACTTGCTTCAGACTTACTCTGGCCCAGCAAGAGAAGGGATGACATTTAACAATCTGAAATAGAATATTAGTTGTCATTTTGCCTAAAATATCTGAGTTATCTGAGGATAAGGAATAAAGAACTGATACCTCTCCTGTACCTTACTATTCCATTATCTAACCTCAAACCCTAAATATGAATGCCAATACTCCTAGAGGTATAAACAAGCAAGTTATACATATTAAAAAATAAAAACAGAAGGCAATTTTGACTCTATGCAAACTTGCTACAGCATCAACTGTAAACACCATTACATAGAAGCAAAGCAGAACTGCATTTTCAATGACAATGTTTCTCCTTCTCTTCCTACACTCTTCTGAGAATCCTTTAATCAGTAACTGGACTTGACAACAGGTATCATCTAATGGGGATATCCTTTGTCCAGGTGCCACAAGACAAGGGAGCAGTACTCTACTCCAGAAATAAGACTGCATAAGGCCTAGTACCTGTGGCTTGAGATGCTCGTAATGAGAGAGTCCAGAGAGCCAAAGGACTTCAATTCATGACGAGTATTGTGGTTTCTGAATTGTATTTTACAGAAACCAACTGTGAAGACGGAAACAGTACTTTCAAAGCAGCCAGAGAAAAAAAGAAAAAGAAAAAAAAAACACACAATGATAAGGAATTTTGAAAGCCTGACAACACCACAAGGAAGATCAAAGCCTGATCCGCCGTCTTTAGAGTCAGTTGTGACAGCACAGCATAGATGCTGGGTATTACGCTTTGCCTCACTCCTTAGTACTATGGTCCATTTGCATGGTAAAAGGATCTTTGTCTCTGAGAGTTCATCTACTCCTGCTGCTTACAGTCCTTGCCTGATGTCATAATCCTCCATCTGTGGCAACAGAATTTTGTTCAGAGCAACTAACAGGGATGTCACAGGGTATTAGGATTTTGGATTAGGGAGCAAAGCGACAGCGGCACAGGAAAGCTTATAAAACATGAAGATTGTGTTACCACGCACATGCCCTTTAGTGCTAACGAACAAGGAAAGAGAAGACAACAAACAATTTATATATACAGCAGTAGAATTTGTTCTAAAATACCAATGCTGTCAGGGTTCAGGTCTATTTTTAATCTCATTCCTTTGGCAACACTTACAGCAGTCAAAGTATTTAAAAGCAAAGTTTCAGAACTAGTCTTCACATAATAATCTGAGATACATCTGATAAATCACACTATACTTTTAATTAATAAAATATGCATGCTGACTTTCTCCTTAAATTTCCAACACCCTGACAACACTTGCTATTTCCATTGAGTGCATTTTTGTTCAAAGGCCTTGTTTTTGTTGTCTGTTTGTAGCTGGGCTTGGTGCATTGTCTTCTTCATGCCACATGCACAGTGGAAAGGGGAGTGAGTGGACAGTAGATATAGAATAAAAGTGGAGAAGTCCCCAGTGCAGAAAAGCATCCCTGCTAGCAGAAGCATGACTTGCTCTGTCTCCTCCTGTCCAGACTAAGCCTATCAACAAAAGGCGGCTCCTTAGGAACATGAGATGGCAAAGCAGAATGCTTCAACGATGTCCATTTGATCTGTATTTCTGCATCTCTAATTTTCACTGGAAGAGCTCAGTATCTGAGGACTTGCAGAATCTCAGATCTTGTTGGGTCTCCCTCCCTGGGAAGGAGTCCAGCATTATACTTTTCTTCCAAGTTACCTAGCTATATGTACAGTTTGTTTATCAGTTTTACCACTAAGTATTTGAAGAAAATCTCCTTAGAAGAGTACAGTAGCCTGATCTCTTATCCATATTCTGCTTGGAAAAATTACTTTGTCTCCCTCTTTCCTGCAATTTCAGCTGTATGGTAGGTTTCTCTTTGCCCTGAAACTAAAGAATTTGAATTCTACTGCTGCGCGTTGCTAAAATTGCCATGTTTCATCCCACAGGTGGGTGCGTTTCACTGGCAAGAAAAGTCATTCCTGCTGTGCCATTTGAAAGCTCTTTGCAGAGAAAGGAACTTTAGGAATAAAAGACAGTATTGTGTTTATCATTCTTCTGAGTTACATGAGAATCAGTTTCTTTATATGACAGCTGCAGGATTATAACACAACTGCCTCGTGCTTTGATCATGACTAGCAACAAGCATTAAGCTAAGCAAACCATTCTTGGTCTTGAACATAACACCTTCCTTCACAAATCAAAAATTCAGTCCTATTGAAAGGAATCTACCATTTGTGTTAACATTATTTTCTCAGTAAGATGAAGATCTGCAACAGGCAAGGTTCAACCACACCATGGGTCCATTTTCACTCTCCATCTCCCTAAATGCTCCCACCTTTTTTCCTTGTACCTTTGAGGACATTAGGAAGAGACAGGAAAGTAACACATGCAAGACATCTTTACTGTCTTTGCAGAATAAGGTGCTTCTTTTGTCCTATAGTTCCTAAATTGCAAATGCCATCAAGCACTGAAATATCTCTACCACCACCAGTCAGATGTTATGATGGACAATTTATACCTATGATAAATCTACAATCTACTTCTGTCAGCACTCCTCTTTCATAACCAGCAATAGTCTGCTTTTTTTTTTTTTTTTTTTTAATTCAGTGTGCAGGCCCAGTACAGCTCAGAGAGGCATCAGGTCTTGGAAACCATATGCACTAGGCAGAATATAAACCTGTTCCAGGACTCATTCTTAGTGCAGATTAAGAAAGAAATGAAGTTAATCCAGCTAAGTTTTCCAATTTTAGAATAATTTGGAAAAAATTATTTTCTCTGAGTAAAAAGTGAGCAAAATTGAGACTGACTCTCATGGAACCATCACTTCACTGGATGGACCATATCTCATATACTGTAACTGTCAAATACCAATGGTGGCATGTTGACACCTACTTTGCACAAACATAAGAAACGAAAGTATAGTTAAGGTTCAGTGTACAATTCAGAAAGTTAGATTCTGTATTTTTAGTCACAGGTGGTATAAAGCAGGAACATCACAGAGTAACTTTAACTTAGCAAACTAGAACCAAAAAACCAAATGGGGTTTTCAAGGACTGCAAGGCCAGCTCTTTGAGATCTCAGTTCCAGAGTTTGTTAAGAACTCATTATCCCTTTCATCGCCTAAATAAGGTTAGACATCTGGCAGGTTCCATATTTAAAGTTACTCATTGTCAGAAATAACTCAAAAGCCAGCATTCTGCAGTCCTCTGAAGATACAGCCGTTCATTCCAGTGCCTCAACAGAGCCCGAACTCTTCATTCACCCGCTGTCATTTATGATGCCAAGTCCTTCTGTTCCAAATACGTGGCTGGTCTAAAAATTTCAGGAACTGAGACTAGTTAAAAATAACAAATATGCAAGTCTCCCACAGAAAGCACATTTACCTCAAGGTGACAGGAGAAGGGCATCAGCAGCAATGGCAATCCACAGAGGATAGATCTACAAGGTGGTGGGGTTTTTTTCCCCCTTTCATGAAACCTGGCATATACCTATCTTCCTCCCTCTTGTCACCCTGCCACTCTCCATCTCTAAGCAACCTAAAAGGTCTTGAGCAAAGTGCTCATACGCATGCTCGTGAGGGAAGAACAAAAAACCCCAACCATACAACAAAAAGTCAACTGCATAAAAGGGAGTATGCCTGGACCTGAGATGCGACAAGGGACGGGGAGATGCAAATGAAGTAGAGGAAGTAAACAGTATTCAGACATTCAGACACAGAAACTAAAAGCAGAAAGGAAAAACTGAAAGGGCTGTATGTGAACAAGAAAAAGAGTCAGTTGGAAAAACACCCTTCCCCACTGCAAATCACAGCAGTACAAAAGTACCAGGCCTCGGCCTATTCTGAAATAACCAAACCTATTTAGCAAATGTTGGTTTCCTGAAAAGCCAATAATCCACATTATGTACTCAAGACAAACATTTCCCCTTAGGCTTCAATGTAATCAGGTGTCTCCATCTGAAGGGCAAATATTCCTATAGGGTTAAGAACTCTGTAACAATATGAGTTTGAGCTGGAATAATCTTCACAGCTGTGTCAAGCCTTTAGGTTCTGAGGACTCTGGAAAAATCAAAACAAACAGATCTGTTTGTTCCGGAATCTCTTCTTCATGCTGCATCTACTTCAGTGGACATCAAAAATCAAGCAGGAACTCCTGGGCATGAATTCTGAATTCTGATGAACACACAAGTGACTAGAGAGAACAACAGCAGCTGCGGCAAGAGAGACACGATACTTGCTGATGTCTAATGTAAGTCTCAAATTCCCTGCTGCAGTTTGAATGGATGGCACAGAACACCTTAATTCTAAAGCTATTTACACCCCAGTGTACTTCCAGGATGCTTTTTCTCCTCACATCGGTCCCAGCCCACATATCCTTCCTACTCTTTCAAATCTCATCCTTTACCACTTTCATTTACATAAACTTCAGAAATCCCATAGAGGCAGCACCTAATACTCTCTAAATCCCTAACCTCTGTAAGAGTACTTCAACTTTTTATAGCTAGAAATAGGCCAGAGATACCAACAAAATGTGGTTGCAGTCAGGTGCTCCACATGCATACCACACAATACATCATACTAATTTCTGCCTACCTCTAGGCTGTCAAATCTTTCAGATTCAGTGTTTCATATACAACCAATGGCTAAAATTATCTCAGGCTGTCAGTATCTTTATCTGTTGGGTAAGAGGATGTCTCCTAACGTGCTTCTGTCTATTAACAACTACTACAGTGATAAACTGTTTACCCATTAAAATTTCCTTGGATCCTTCAAATGTATTTTTATCCTTTTCTACTGAGCCATAGAATGCCAAACCCTACCTAAAACCACAGATGATATTCTGAAGCAAAGGTAATGGCTACCTGCTTACACCTGGAATATGGAACAGGAATATTTTAATTTGAAAGTTGCATCTATTGCATTAGATCAGGTCAGCAATGTCACCAGGTCTTCACAGCAAACACAGTGAATAGAAAAGGAGTTTATGAAGCACCTGATTAAAGCCACAAAAACTTAATTCCAGTGATATGTAAAACATTGGGAAGTCTTGTCACTATCTCAGAGTAAAACAGGAACACTCTACATGTTTTCTCCCACAACAAAACCTTAGACTAAACCTGTGGGTTAGACACAAAATTTCAAGGTGATTAAGCTGATACCATAAACAGATACCACCTGTGGCTTCAGGACTGTTAAACAGAGACACATTATTCAATGCCTCTGACTTCCCCTTATACCTGAGACCATTCTCTGCTTTTCCATTAAAAAGGAGGAGCGTTTTCTTAAAATTCCACAACTTTCAGGAACAAATTAATTTGTACTCTATATTGCAGTCTCTCTAGATGAGTTGGGAAGTATACTTTCACTACCATGTTTAAAGGGATAGACTTTCAACACCATGGAAAACATCTCTCTGGTTATACTAGTATCAAAGTTCTATAATTTCTAATAAGCAGGTTTCCTCACTTATGTCCCAGAGAAATAGGGTATTTGCACGCAATTGTACCATTAATCCTTCCTTCCTTATAAGTCTCCTAAGAATTAGCCTTCATCAAACTGGTTTTCTGTCAGCACTCTTTACCCCATCATCTCTAATTCAAGTGGCATGTTCTCAATTACTATCTGGCCTCTCCTCTTTGAGCCATCTTCCTTGGTTTCTCTTAATTTTTCCCCCCTTTTCTACTGAAGCTACTCTCAGTCTCTTTAATGGCTTTCACTTGAGTAGCTTTAGTATTTTAACACCATCCACATAGTCCTTAACCTTTTGGCAACCTCAAACATCACTGATTGATCCCTTTTTACTTAGCAGGCAATAGTAATAAAAGATGTCAGTAAGAATTTCATGTGAGGATCAACATCATGAAAGAGCCCTCTACTTTGTAAAAAAAAAAAAAAAAAAAAAAAAAAAAAATCAGAGACTATCCAGTAAAAGGTTCTAAAAAAGACTTATGAGGGGTACAAAAATTAGCAGATACAAAGGGATCAGGCATGACCATTAATATGTTTGATCAATTATGGCTTGTAATATGCCATCTAACAACTAAAGGAATTTGTACTTCATAGATTTTTTTTTTTTTTTTTAACTGAAATTCCAGAAAGTTATTTCTGCCTTCCCCCCCCCCCCCCCCCCCCCTTCAAAGTCCATGTTAAAAAACTAGCTTTTACCTCCTGGTCTCAACTCCTTAAGATCAGTACTGAAGAATCCAAGTCAGCTTTTTGTTTTGTAAAGCTCTGATGACCTTCTGTGTCTCTATACACAGCAGCTATTTGCCTGAACAATCATTAGGCATTTCAGGAAATCAACCTGTGCTCTTATGGATATTCAGAGATTGATACAGTCAAACCCCCAAGGTCAACAAAAACACCTCCGTTATTTGCCAATTTCTTCTTCAACCCAGCTATCCCCTCCAGAGGGGTTGGGGTTTGTCATTCTGTTCCCATCTCAGAGGTGTGACTGCATCCAGTAAAGGCACCAAATGTTACATAAAAGCATCTTTCAGTTCAAACCAGTAATGGGGAAGAACCACCTTCTCTACCTTGCAGGTCAGCTTTGGTCAACTCAACTTTGTTAGCAAAAAATAAAAAAACAAAACAAAAACAAACAAAAAAAGGCAAAAACAATAAACAACAGGTTAGTATAAAGGCAGATAAACCAGGGTCACATCACTTTAAATAAACAAAAGCGATTGGTATAACCATCACAGCCAACGTGCATAATCAATACATGCAGGAATGACAGCATAAGCAACAAGGACACAAAGGGACACAGCTACCTTAACCCAACCAAGCAACAGATAACAAAACCACATACAAAAAAGAGGAAATGCATTTCATTCAGACACACACACAAGGTCACAGAATTTACAGATAGTAGAAAGAGAAGGGGGGTGGGGGTGGGAATCACATTCTTAACACCCATCTCTCAGCATTTACTGATAATTTAAGAGAGATTTTGTCTCATTTGAGAAACACTTAGAATCCATTTAAGTAAAAAAAAAAAAAAAAAATCTATTTGACTTTCAGCATATTAATCAAGAATATTTTCATTTGTTTCTACATCCAGGCTCTGGATCTGAACTTAAATCTTCTGTCTCATAAAAGCACAGATTGCCCTGGCTTTTTGTCCAAAGTGGATTTATTGCCAGAAAACCATAGGGGACTGATAATTGTGGAAGACGACAACCTCTGTTTATCCCAAGAACTGAACTTGACACTGGATGTAAAGTGACAGTAAAACCTTGCCCCCTCACAAGCTGTTGCCTGCTTGTGGATTTCAACATATCCTTAAGAAAACTTGCATCAACAGGCAAAGAGACAGCTCAGGCTTTAGACCCACATAATCTTCATCGATCTCAGAGCAATCAACAGAAATGACAGTAGTACAAGCTCACTCTTTTACCTAGGTGGGAATGATCTTGTTATCTGTGGTCAAATCATAGTCCACATGGCAAAAGAGAATCATAAATCTACCAAGTCTGACTGACTGAAGATCCAAGTACACTTTCTGAAAATTGCAGAGCATAAAAAAGCAAAACAAAATAATACTACTGATGCTCTTCAATTTAGGCACAAGAATTTTTTTTTTTTTTTAAATGGAGTCCAGTTCACAAGGAAGCCACATAGGTTTTTGATGTGTTATACCTTGATTCTAAGTTTTCTCTTTCAGCATGGAAAAAGCAGAGTACAAATATGGGAATATAGGCAGCAGCTCCTGAACCCTTTGCCACTGAAGGTTACATATTTCTATTACACAGCACAATGGGAACAACAAAACAACCAAATCACTGAGCTCATTGTTCAAAAGATGGGTATTTAAGAAGTGCATACTCACCTTTATAACCTTCTGTTCTTAAAAAGTTCTAATATCACAGCTGATATTGAAGAGAGATTGGTATCTCTCCCTTTCTCCCATTGTCTCCTTTTACATTTACAACCCAGTAAATTAAAACTGGCATGTACAGATGCTGTTTCCTGTGGTTCCTATGAAGTTTAATATTTTGAATCTTTGCTATCATTTTACAGCCCACGAATGACTCAAGATGGCAATGACCTTCCCTTGAGCTAGTCAGATTTTTCTTCCCAATTCTGGAACTGCTCTACTACATAGATCCATAAAATTCCCAGAGTTCTTTAAACAAAATGCAAAAGAAAGTGGGGAAGGGTGGAAAGAGGAAGAGGATGCATTTCTCCATGCATCTTCTTCAACATGTATTCTAACAAAGTAATTTCTGTGTAACAAGCACTTTTCCTAACTCCCCTGCTCCTCATCTTCTTTGTAGCTGAGGTGGAGCAAAGCTTATATTTGTTCCATAAATCCAGTAGCACTGTGACAACGGAATACAAAAGCATAAAGAACAGGAGAGCTGTCAAACCATCATGGAATAAATTAATGCTCCTCTCCTCAACAGACAACCTTTGATTCTACAGAGAAAGTTAAGTATGACCAGATTTGAAGTTTTACTGCTGAGCAGATGAAGGGTGAAATCCTTTCTGACATTATCTTGCTGTGAGATTTTAAGCATGAGATTAGATTTTTTTCTTTTCCACATACTGCTTAGTATGCAAAATGTGTTTCTGATTATCCAGCCTGTATGCATGCTTTTCATGCACCAGTGAATTCCAAAGGTTAACTAAACTATTTCATGGAAAGTAGCACAAGATTATGATTTTCTGCAGAATCTGGAAGAAGATTAAATTAGGACCAAAAGGAAGTCCCAAAACATCTGGAACAGTGTCAGCCAGTTTAATAATAATCACTCTCCTTTGTGAGAAGTTATGTGTGGAACAGGTGAGAAAAGGTGAAGAGGAGAGGAAGAAGCCACATCTCTAAAGCACATAGAAAACTGCCTTGTAGAAGAAATACAATGTTCTTTAACCACTGCTGTTAGGTTTGTTTGGCTGGGGGCAGGATGGGGTGAACGTATTTAGAACGTGCAGCTGAATTTCAGATAGCTCTAGTGCCCATGGTAAGCAACATAAGGATGTCCAAATAAAGGAAAGGAAAACACAGGAGAACATATGGCAAATTAATAAAGAAGTGAAAAAACACCCCAAATGCAGGAAGTACTCATTAATATTTAGGGCAATGTCTTTAAACTCCACAAAAGGTTGGACATCTGCTTAATTTCTTCCAGGACCAGTGAGGAAAAAGCAGTGAGTCATCGAGTCTTGACTTTTGTGGGTAGAATAAACTGATCCATTCATCTAGTAGTAAGACCAGGAATGAAGCGCTCAGCAAAGAGAATTGATTTTAGAAGTCTGGAATCAAGGAGGAGCTGATCCAAAGTTTAAATTGGTTTACTTTCAAGGAGGGAAAGAAGGTCACCTGGAACAACTTCTTTGATCCTCCAATTCTTGCATACACACCACAGTGCAGACATCTTGTCTCGCAAGCTGTGTATGTCTGACATAGAAATGGAAATAGCCTCTATTACTCAAACTCAGGAGCTGTACAAAAATTTCCAACCACATCCCATAGGCTGTTGAGCTGGAGACTGGAGAGAACCAGGTCACGATAGAGGGCGTCTTTACCTCAGTTTCTAATGCTTTGCTCATCTCTAGGGGCCTCCACTCGCTACTTTAAAGTGCTCTGCAAGACATAGTTGAATTTCATAATGCAGCATAATGCAAAAGGAAGCTGACAATTCAGCTAACAAATGGGATAAAGAGGTTACTTAGCTGTGCTATCCTAAACAAATTCCACCATAGATAATGGAATTTAAAGAAATTATAGGAATAAAACTGATAGGCAATCAGAGATAAAGTAATTCTTGCCTGAGGTCTTGAGCTATCTTTTTTTTTTTTTTTTTAACACTACTATACACTATTAAACACCACTACTTTCAGTCTCAAGGATGCCTGCATTTCAGTTAATGACTCCTATATATGGCCTAAGAATGCTTTGGGATTCTCCAGGTCCTAAAGAAAAAAGCTCTCACATAAATATTATTTATATTGAAAGTGCTTCCTGCTCCTGCTCAAATAGGAGCACTGCCTTACCCATCACTGGAACACAGCTAATTGTATAATGCAGTAGGTTTGTGCTTTGGTGCACAGCAAGGCTGAATTATGCTTGAGCACATAAGAGGAACAATGTGGCCAAGGAAGTTCAATGGGTTGCTCAAACTGAATAAAAGGAAGTGGCAGTAGAACCAAGACAATAAAGAATATTACTTTCCTATTAAAACTTGCGAATCTTAATTGGTGGTATGGAATAGGGTACTGAAATACACAGAGATAACAAATGCAAACAAGCTGCAACGATGTCACCCATCTGTAGTGGTACTGGTCTGTCTTAGGTGAGACAGTGCTGTCTGCTGACCTACGTCTCACATTCTACTATTCTCCAAGCTTCCTTCCTCCCCACATCCTTTGATTCTGTCCTAAGACCAAACTGACAGTTTCAGAGAAAACAGCTGCCACCTTGTAATCTCCTCTGCTTCTGAAAGCAAAGCCACAACAAGAGACAAGCATTAGCAGAAATCTCTCTCACACCATATTCAGAAGGCAAGATTCATACATGGGGATGTAATGACATTTCTTTAAGCATGCATGCTCTCATCATGTACATGGTCCCACTGCCCTTCATGATGAAATAAGGACATGTCCTGCAAATCAACACACAGCACAACTGTTCACCCAAAAAGCCTGCAACTGTTTATTATAAACACATTTAAACATCATAAGACAGCAAGAACTGCTTGGGACTTCAGCCCTTAAAAACATTGTTAAGCCTGCACCCAAGATCACTTCAGATGGAAACAAAATAGGGAGACAAATAAGGACCGAACATGCTTAGAGTTTTTCTTTCCTTAGAGGAAGGGGAGGTAGGTGTGACTTTCAGTGGCAACTGTAAGAACAGGCACCAGCAGGCAGCAGTCAAGATGAGATGAAGCCTTGGGGATTGCTGTGATTCAAAAAAACAAAGGTAACAGCTTTCTGGTGACCTAATTCTCAGGTTTTTTACTAACCCTAAACATGCTGGCAAAGCGAATGGCTTCCTCTTCAGCAGTTCCCTTGGTACCAAGCAGGGACCATTCAGGAAGATAGCACTGGCACGGCTTTGCAAAATCAAGTTCTTCTGAAGGCAGAATGAGGGCCAATCATTGACCTTCCCACCCAGTTTTTTAGGTCTGTCTCCAACTTTGAGTCTTGTTTGAAAGGCTTTAGAAGAGAAGGGGAACTCACATTCCTGACATTTCTAAGAGTGAACCAATCTCCACATTCAGGCAGCAGCTGTGCTGGTACCAGATTGGCACACAAAGTGTGTGCCACATTACACGTTTTGGGAATGGCACTGACCTTATGCAACCTCAGTAATAGGACACTAAATTAAAGACCTACACTGGGTACAAGAGAAGGAAACACCATAGCTCTAATAATGGTGCAGAGTCTTCCAGGAAAGCATCATGACTCTCTTCCTGAGCCACACAGAACAACAGGTTAGTCTAATGAGAGGTCCTCTGAAGGAGAAGAGCTAGTAGACATAACATGTAGGCTATATAGCCAACAGATTAAGCTAACTTCAAATAGAAGAATTACCACAAATCACTAATATTAAAGAAGAAATTTCAGTGCACTAAGGATAATAAAAAAAGACATTTTCAAAAACCCCAAATACATTTCCCCCCCCCCCGCCTTGAACCTTGTAAATGACAACACAGAAAAGGTGCACTTCTTTTGGCATTTTGGCTCTGCCACAAATGGGCAAAGCCACAAGTTCTGCTACACTATGCTCATTTCCACAAGGAACAATGTTGTTAACAGACACTATTAAATACAGCAGAAAGACAGAAAGAAGAACAGCCTACAGCTGTGCAGCACTTACCAATGCTGTGAAATTGGAGTTGACATTGAGTGAGCTCCTGTGACAGGACACAAAATTCTCATAAACCAGAGTATTATTGTGGGAGTGCGGAAGGAGGGCTGAGACACAGGAGCTCCCAGCCAACCAGAACACCGGGAGACAAGGAAGGGATCAGATCTAATTGGACTGCCAATTTGGCGTTTCATGAATACTCAAAGATAGCACTAAGATGATACTTTCAGTCCTAAGAAAGGACAGTCTCGACAAGTGGCAAGGCTTCAGCATGATGTAACCTGTAATCTTGACACAGTAGTGAAATATGATCAAGGACTAATTTCACTTTGTGAAGCCCTGTCTTGAAGGATCAGTTTGGGACATACATCTTCTTAGCAAACATGCATACCAGACAACTTTACCAGTCACTAGAGGAAGATAGTTTTATCAGTAGCTAACACAGCAAACTGGTATTCAGTGGAGCTAGACATAACGGTGATTTTCATTTAACCCAGTCAGCAAAACCTTGGGTTTTTTGATGATAAGTATCCCAAGTGCTTTGGGAATTGATGCCATATGCATGTTACTGAGTCAGTGGTGATGATGTCAATATTCTTTTAATTAATGGGAGCTTAGCAGGAACAGTAAATTATTTAAAGCAGCTTCAAGAAATCACTACTATTTACATGCTTCAAAAAGTCAGTCATCACATTTGTTTCTAAACTGGCTGGAAAAGAGAAACTACAGAAGAGAAAGGTTTCACAGACAGCAGAGACAATGTCCCCACAGTACTTTCATTGGAGGCCCACCTCCTCAAAAAGGATCTCCTGTTTTGGTCAGATCTTCACCCTTCCGTTTCTTCTACCTTCTATTTCCCCGTCTCTACTTGGTCTTCAAAATACTTACTTCTGTGGATCCCAAAAGAGGGTGCTCTGAAGCACAAGTGAATTGAAGGCTCAGAACCTCTTTCAAAGTATTTTAAGAGTGCTGTAATGTTAATAAACCACGCTGAGAAAAGTACTAGTAAATAGTAGTCCATCCCAGTACCATCTTTTCCACTACTGGAGGTACCACCTCACAGGGGATGGAGTATGCAAGAGAACAGCTGCAAAGCTGCTCGCAGAAGCTAGCTATCCTTAAGCTGCATTTGGAAGACATAAGCGTAGTGAAGAATGTCACGATGAAAGCAAACTAATGAAATGGACAGTAAGGCGGACAAGTAGATGCACAGGGGCAGCAATGAAGTAAAAGGGGAGTGCTTGAGAGGGAAACCTCTCTGAAGTCAATTATACCTTCGCATCCACGCTCAATCTGCCCACTGCGGTGCAGAGCATCATTGATTAGATCAGGCAGACGCCCATTCAAGTCCACAGATGCTAGACAGCCCTGAAATCCATCACGTGAGGCCACTAGTTTCGGGAGGTTGCTATACATGCCTTGAGCTAGGCCAGCAATGTAGAGGTCACCTAGAGGAGAAAGGGGTAAACATACAAAAAGGAGGAAGTTACATACCTTCTACAGTGGCTTTCCCCCCCTCCCAACATGAATATAGCAAGCTGTACAGCTGCTCAGAAAAAGTTAAAAGCAGAGCAAAATATTGTGCAAGAAGTCATTTCTGCCTCCTTTACTACAAAAAAAAAAAACCACCACACAACACACCACGAAAAAACCCAGCTGCAATTGCATCCTAACTAGAAAAAAAACTGTAGGATGACAATCAATTTCTGAAAAAGCAAAATATGAAACTACTCTGCTACAGGAAGTTGCTAAACAGAGAAAGAGGAAAAAATGAAATTGAAAGCCCAAGTCAGCAAATTCTAGATTTACTGTTCTGTAATGGACGGTTTCTGCAAGCTTTCTCTTGTTCACTGGTTGAGCTGCGCAAGAATAAAGGGGGGGGGAACTGTCAGTCTTGTAGAATTTACCTTTAAGATCCAGATTTTTGGCACCATTGATAACCTGAGTGACCACCTTAGTGTCCACCTTTAGGCTGTGTGTGTTACTGTTATCTCTGGTGATCACAACATTATGCCATTGGTTGTCATTAAGAGGACGATCACTGTTGCCTTTGATAACATTAGGTCCATTTCCAAGGTCAAACACATAGTGTATATACCTGTAAACACAGGAAGAACTAGTTAAAATTGTGTAAGAACTCCCGCACTACTGACCCTTATTCTAGCCAGAGTTGATAAATTAACTTACAAAAGTCATGAAGGGAAGCATCTCTGGGTTAGAAGGTTCTAGGAAGCCAAAATATTAGCCACTGATTTGAAAAGATATAGTAGTTTCCTCTCCACCAAGAAAGTGTAAGGACTAATATTTTGAGATTATGACATTCGGAGTAATCAGATTCTAAACATAAAGCATTCATCTTTTTCACAAAGTTCTCTCAGATCCACAAAAACCCTGTCTGTGCATATAATTATTTTTTTAAAATTGGTAATATTGATAAATGTACTGGAGAGCAACACTAGATATGCTTATTTGGGGCATATATTCCCCAGATTCATCCTGAGTTTTGAATAACTCCCTTAAGAAGTTAATTGGGAAACTCACTCAAAATATCGTACTAAAATTCACATGAGATCCTAGGCTTAGTCAAACATCTGGAAAACAATTAGCAAAGCTTTCAGCAAAAAATAAAGACCTTAAAGAAGACTGAAGTCATGGGAGTGTTACCCTGAATTATTTGTATAGTTCAAACACAGAAATCCACCTGAGGATAGAAGAGAAATATTCTAACTTAGAAAGGAAAAAAAGACAACAAAATTCAACTCTCAGAGCACCAGGAGCTCGTGACTCTTGCTTTTTTTATTATTCAATGTCCCACTTACAAAAATATGTGCAAAGTTAAAAATGAAACAGGATTGAACTATAGTTATACTGAAATAAACAGGACTAGTAAACTGTATTTGCGGAAAATGTGTCTACTGTGACTAGATGAGTCTAAGAGATCAAAATTTGTTCAGCTAACAAAGATTTTTTTAATAAGCTATTGGTCTTGCAAAAATAACATATCGGCTCAAAAGCAAGCTGAGTTTGCTTTTCCTCAAGCATCACCAGCAGAAATACAAATTCAGCAGCCCATATGCTCTTTTTTTCCTTCAGTAGAGATGGCAGAAACGACGAGTCTGGTAAAGGGGGAAAAAAGGGGGGGGGGGGGGGGGGGGGGGGGGGGGGGGGAAGAGAGACTCTGAGCCCTCAGCATATTTCCTCCTCCTCTGTGCTATTCTGCCAGGTTAAAGGGACAAAACATTAGCCTAACTAGATCCAAATAACTTAAAACTTTAAGCATTTCACACTGTAAAAGTGTCTTTCCCTCAGCCACAGGGGGAAGTCAGTGACAAAATCAGGAGTCTTAAGCTTCAGTGTTTATGTCTAAGTGCTTTGCCATACACCTCAGCAAACAGAGAACACATGAGTATAAAGTATATTTCTCTTTATGCAAGCATTTTAAGCTTACCTATAAGTAAGTTTATCTATAAATAAGCTGGTAGAATATAGCAGAAAGTCACTTACCCCTTGACTAGTTCAACTGCAATAAAGTCATTGCCATCACCACTGTTAAAGAGGATGAAACCATCAGCTGAGGTGGTCTTGAACTGAAAGAAGAGGTGCATGGATGTATAAGCCTGCAAGGTGGCCAAGCTCAGGTAGCTGCTCTTGGTCTTGAATGTCACAGGGTCAGCTATAATGTTGCGGAGACCAAAGCGTGCCTTCAGCTCGCAATAGTCAATATCACCATTCTTGCACAGGTCAATGTAAAGCATCCCATTGAACATGAGGCTCTGGAGGTGGCCAATGAAGCTGGAGGGGATGACAGAGATGTACCGTTTCTCCGTCATGATCCCTGTCTCAATGTTGTGGAACTCCAAGCGGGTGTGGTCACCAACCATTGCGCCTGAAGGACAGAAACAAGAAGGAACATGCAGAAAGCCCAGGGATCAGTAACAGGTTATATGGAGCCCTTCACCCTCCAGTTTCCAGGCTAATAGCAGTACTAACTTAATGCTATCTGATCACTGTTCAGCAGCTTGCATAAGAAAGAATGTATAGACTCTTGGTGGAGAGGGTTGAGTCTAGCAGTTGCGAAAACCTGGCAGAAGACAGGACTAAAGGGCCATGGGCAGCAAGCTCTGTATTTTTCCCTGTGCTTCACAGACTTTCTTGTTTGCAAAGAGTAGGTCTCTCCCTTAAAGCTTACAGTGATCTATTTGATCCAACAGTCCATCTGCCAAACAACTCAGACACTTCTGGAACAACTCTTACAAGTGCACTTCCTGAAAACACTCAATAAACATAGATTAATATAAAAAGAGCAGAACGAGAAGTGAGAACAGTCATAAACCTGCTAATATTTATTCTGTTGTTCTCTCCTGGTGCCTGATGTTATTTCTCTTGTTTTAAAAGCACAGCAGGAGGAAAACACACAAGAATGCAACAGGCAAAAAGCCCTCCATATATTTAAATCATCAACCTATCACTTGGGCTATTTGTCACATTGTGACAGATTTTAATCTCTCAGTTAAAATATCCAAGCTATTCAGTATACCAAATACATCAGACTACTCTCGAAGCATATTTAAATATTCGGTAAGCCTGCTAGGCATCAGTACAGACAGAACCCACACAGACAGATGAAATACAACAGTATGCTGAAAGACTAGTTTGAGTACAGAGACAAACTGAGCAACGTCAGAATGAAAACCATTACAAATAACCTTATTTTAGTCCTCTATAGTTCTTCATTAAGATAGTTAAAACTATTTGGTCACACAAGCAAGTATCCTTTCTACACAGGCCTTGTGCTGTTTAGTATACAACAGGAATAATATTAAATTAATGAATTACTCAACATTTAATTGTTTTCTCATCGTTCAATGTACAACCATTATTCAAACTCAGCTACAAATATGCCGTTATTTTTTCTCTTGTGAAATTTTCTGCAGTGTTGTATTGAGTTGACGTGGTAAGGTTCTGGCTGTGGGGTGGCTGCAGGGCAGCCTCTGTCAGGAGAGGCCGGGGCTGCCCCATGGCAGACGGGGCCAGTTCCAGCCAGCTCCACAACAGACCCACCACAGGGCACAGCTGAGCCCCTCAGCCAAGATGGTGGCACCTCTGGGAAAGCATATTTAAGAAAGGACAAAATGCTGCCTGTGAGTGAGGAACAAAGGAAAAAAAAAAAACCACCACAAAACTGCAAACACCAAGGTCAGAAAAGGAGGAGGAGGCGGCAGCGGTGCCTCAGGCACCTGAGTGGAAATTCTCCAGCAGCCCATGGAGAAGACCACAGTGGAGCAGACACCCACGCTGCAGCCTGTGGAGGACCCCCATGCCAGAGCTGGTGGATATTTCCTGAAGGAACCACAGCCCATGGAGAGCCCACACTGGAACAGGTTTTTCTGACAGCCTGCAGAGAGGACCCATGCTGGAGCAATTCATAAAGGACTGCCGCCCATGGGAAGGACCCACATTGGAGCAGGGGAGAAGTGTGAGGAGGAAGGAGCGGCAGAGAGGAGCTTTTACAGACTGACCACAGCCACCATTCCCCATCCCTCTGCACTGCTGGGGGTGGGGGGTGGGGGGGAGGTAGAAGAGTCAAGAATGAAGGAGCAAACCTGGGAAAAGGAGGGGATGGGGTAGGGTGTTTTACTTTTTGTCTTTGTTTCTCACCATCCAACTCTGTTTTTAATTGGCAATAAATTAAATTCATTTTCCCCAAATCAAGTCTGTTTTGTCCACAACAGATTTCCTTATCTTTATCTTGAATCATGAACCTTTCATCCTATTTTCTCCCCTGTCCTATTGAGGAGAGGGAGTGAGAGAGCAGCTGGGTGGGTGTCTAGCAGTCAGCCACCATCAACCCACAAGTTCAGCAGCACAGTATGCAAATTATCCTCAAATATTCACTTAATCTTCTACCACTCCTGCAAGATTAAGAAATATTACTTTCAATTTTATATACACAAAAGGTGAGGAACTGAGAGATCAACACATTTCTTTTTTGAGATCCAAAACTATTTATATTTGGCATCCAATTTAGTGGAATATGTAACAACTTTGGAGCACTCACTGGTTTTGAGGCTCAGCGCTTCTAGAAATAAGATCCTATATTGGGTTTGCATGGCAAGGTTTCAGTAGCAGGGGGAGCTACAGGGGTAGCTTCTGTGAGAAGCTGCTAGAAGCTTCCCCTACATCCGACAGAGCCGATACCAGCCAGCTCCAAGATGGACCCGCTGCTGGCCAAGGCTGAGCCCATCAACGATAGTGATAGCGCCTCTGTGATAACATAGTTAAGAAGGGGGGGGGGAAAAAAAAAAACAACTGGGCAACAAACTGCAGCCAGAGAGAGGAGTGACAATATGTGAGAGCAACAACTCTGCAGACACCAAGGTCAGTGAAGAAGGAGGGGGAGGAGGTGCTCCAGGCATCCTGCTGAAGACCATGGTGAGGCAGGCTGTCCCCCTGCAGCCCACGGAGGTCCACAGTGGAGCAGATGTCCACCTGCAGCCTGTGGAGGACCCCACGCTGGAGCAGATGGATGCACCCAAAGGTGGCTGTGACCCCACAGGAAGGCCATGCCAAAGCAGGCTCCTGGCAGGACCTGTGGCCCCGTGGAGGGAGAAGCCCACGCTGGAGCAGGTTTGCTGGCAGGACTTGTGACCCTGTGGGGGACCCACACTGGAGCAGTCTGTTGCTGAAGGACTGCACCCCGTGGAAAGGACCCACGCTGGAGCAGTCCATGAAGAACTGCAGCCCGTGGGAAGAACACACGTTGGAGAAGTTCGTGGAGGACTGTCTCCCGTGGGAGGGACCCCATGCTGGAGCAGGGGAAGAGTGTGAGGAGTCCTCCCCCTGAGGAGGAAGGAGCAACAGAGACAACGTGTGATGAACTGACCACAACACCCATTCCCCATCCCCCTGTGCCGCTGGGGAAAGGAGGTAGAGAATTCGGGAGTCAAGTTAAGCCTGGGAAGAAGGGAGGGGTGGGGGGAGGGTGGTTTTGAGATTTGGGTTTAGTTTTCATTATCCTACTCTGATTTGATTGGTAATAAGTTATTTTTTTTTTTCCTCAAGTCAAGTCTGTCTTGCCTGTGACAGTAATTGCTGAGTGATCTCCCTGTCCTTATCTTGACCCACAAGCCTTTTGTTATATTTTCTCTCCTCTGTCCAGCTGAGGAGGGGAGTGATAGAGCAGCCTTGAAGGGCACCTGGCATCCAGCCAGGGTCAACCCACCACAGATCCACAATCCCAAATGAGTACCTCCCAAAAGGACAGGTACAATAAGGGATCAAGTGTGAAAGATCCGACTTGAAGCGACTTACCCAGCTTTCCACAGGAACTCTAAGGTAGAAAAGTCAGTTCCTCTGGGCTGTATTCACATGCCTTACACAGAGGTCCCTTTTCTCTTTTTTACCCTGCTATGTCTCATCCACTACAGAATTCTCAAAGGGGATCTTAAAAATAAGCACCTCCTTTAATACAAAGGCCTATGTCAACCTGTTTGCTGTATCGTCCTTTCTTAAAGTAAGCAGGGAAGCAAAGCTCCTGTGGAAAAAGGACAGCAGCAAATACGAAATTAGACAACATCAAGATGCATACACAGACCTATCTACTTTCAGCTTTTCCCTACTTTTGCATGTTTCTCTACTTATCCTTCTAGTATGCTGCTAAATATATGTACTGCACAAAAAGTCCTTCATTTTAGAAGGTTTTCCAAAGGAAACAGCCACACTACTTGTTGGTCCCTCTGCCTCCATAACATTTTAACATGCCGGTCAAATTCAATCGGGTTTAAAAGAACAGAAGCATCAAAAGTATTTAAATTCATACTAGTTTTGTGAAAAATTGACACCTGGATAAAGACCTGAATAAATGTTTCCAGTGTGCTATAGACAGACAAAATTTAGCAATAATATCCTGCTTGATTGCATCTGCTGGTCAGTTAGCATATATACGCAACTCCTGACTAGTCACTGCAAGAGGTATTTCTGAGTCATTGGGATTATACCTGGGAGTCACACCGATCACCATAGCTGAGTCCAGGACAAACTCCTCTTTTAATTCCCCCAGGTCATATCAACTGGGATTTACAAGCTTTCTCATATTCTGTGCTATCTCCTGAAATCTCCTAGCATCTCTCACCTAAACAGTTCCCAGGCATTAAAAGACAAAAAAAAGAGATATATTGATAGGCCTTGCAAGACTTTTCCTACTATTTGCAACATATTCTTTTTTCCTGTTGGGGATAGAATGAAAGCTGAAAACATTTCTAAGACACTTGGATGATACATCCTGGCTCGTGGTGTATAAAAAGTAGATTAAATGAACTGATGGGTCTCTTTCTTGCTTAGGTCCTCCTGAAACACTGAAATATTCCTAACTCACCTCTCATGATCATGTACAAAGTGCAGTTTTTCAGTTTATTCTTTGTCCAAATGTGATCAAGTTTTTGCAGAGAGAGCAAACAAGAACAGTTATTAGAAAAAACGTTTTCAAGTATCTATTCCAAATACAAAGAGAAAATATTATGCAAAACAATTTATTTTTTCACTTATTCCCAATTTTAGCAGTGGATCTAAATTTAAAGACAATTATACAAAGACCATTGACATGGAAAGCTTCAACCCAAGTAGATACAGCTGGACAAACTTACAAGCAGCTGAAAAGAGTCACATATTTCTGACTATTCAGAAATTCAAGTGTCAGTACCAATGCAAATGTTTATAAATCCTGAAACAGTTCTTTACCAGAAATAATAATATTTTAGTTTGAAAAATGCCAGTTGACAGGAACTGAAACTGTATATGGGAAAGCTTCTTTAGGCAAACCATCTCACTTCCACTACTGTGACTGTTAGCGGCTGTTTCAGTTTTAGTGTTAGCAAATTAAAATTTCAGACTTTTCCAAACCAGAAGAATTGCATTTTCTTAAAAATAAAATAAATTCTAAAAATCACATAAAAAAAATCTTGCTTCTTTACTTCAAAAGATTAGAAAAAATAAGATGTAGAGACGTCAAGGACCAAGAGCAAGAAAACTCCTCTCCTTAGATCTTCTACTCTTAGATAAATGCAAAGAAGAAGTTGTTGCCGGAGTAGGAAAGAAAAGCCAGGCCTGTGAAATCTGGAGTATACTGGGACAGGGAACCCAAATATAGGGGGCACTAGAAATGGAGTTAGGGAGGCTGGAAGAGGTGAACCAAGAATTTTAGAAGAGGTGAAAAATGAGAAAACTGGGACTGGCTTACAAGAAATAGGACAGCAATAGCAGCAGTAGTGCAGAAAGTTAGGAGCAGTTCAGTGAAAAGCTGAAAAGGACATGACAGTACAAGATCAGAATCAGGACAAAGATGCATTTTCTTAAGAAATCATGGAGTGAAATCCAGTATTTTCTGATCTCATTAGCTGTCAGTCTCACCTGCAGAGTTCTCCTCTAATTCCTCCACTGTGCTCTGTAGAGAGTATTGTAACTACTACAGCAATCAGTAGCTCTTTAGTTCAGGTGGTAGCAGACAGAAAAAATTCCAGCCTCCACTGTGGTATTTGGGTGCTAGCAAGATGTTGTAGGGAGGAATATGACTGCTATATTTGTGTCTCATTTACCACTGATGTTCTGAGGCGGGGGGGGGGGGGGGGGGAAATGTGGGAGGAAGGTTTTGTGATTAAGCAGCAAAACGCTGTCCAGAGGAACTGGATTCTGTCTCTCCCTTAGATGTCCTGCAGGAAGCCAAGTCAGTCACTTTGTTACAAGTTTTTCACAGGTGGTCATTAATTGTCTAGAGCTAATTCTTCAAGTAGCAGGGTTGAGCTAATTTACAGGATCCAATTTACAGACATGCTGAATATTTGTGCTTGCAAATGACTGAAAAATCACGCCAAATTGGTACCAAATACATCCAACATTAATCTGGTGCCTTGTTTCCAAAGCTGTAAAATGGGAAAAAGACATCTACTCACTTCATATAACGTAGATATGGGAATAAATCCAGTTACAGCTTCTTAGTTCTGTATAAACATACTGATGAGTAGCACACAACACACACACAAAAAAAAGGGAAAAACAACAGCTCTATATTTAGAGCAAAGTTTAGCTGGCATGCATTGTTCCAAACAAGCAGTAAGAAAGAAGGCAGCAATCAAATAGGCTGTTTGTTTTTACTGGGGGCCCAATTTAGACTTCTGATCTATGCCTAAAGACAGCAAGAATCCTGGGGGGGGGGGGGGGGGGGGGGGGCGGGATCTATGCGACCACATCATTGAAGGCTATATTATCTGCCCAAGGAAGTGGGATGCAGATTGCACAGAAAATCTTAACTCTGGCTTTTCTGACTTTTGGCTTTGCCATGATGGCATTCTTTTAACAGATATTTTTAACTGTAATGCATCTTTAATTATGTAATTCATATACATGTACATATGCACATCCTATTTTAGTATAGAATTGTATCATTATTATTTATAAACTCAGTTACATGAAAAAGAGACGTCAAAAAAACCAGATGGCTTTTTGGAGACTGAGTTGGTAACGCAGAGAGTGCCACCTTATGGTGCTTGCTGAAAAAGCATATCCAGAAGACTTGTTCTTAAATGCAGAAGCACACAGGATGAAATGTTTACCAGCATGTTTCACTAATTCAGAAAGTTCCCTCTTAAATAAAATTTCATTTTCATACAAGCTAATGTTGACTAAGCCTCCGCCAGTTCCAACAAGGAGAGGGAAAGATTCTTCTTTCATATGCTTCTGATTCTCTCTTGCAAATTTTCAGCCTATATAGCACAGTATATATTTACTTCAGAGTGAAAATATATATCAGGTCATTTTCCTGCAAAGCCACTTCTTTGGGCTTATTTCAAAATACCAACTCATGGCTTTCCAAATAATCTAATTACCACATTACTTATAATTAATTGCATTCACACAGTAGAAAAGAACTTTTTACAGAGATAGGATATGGTATTCTGGCACTGCCTGTGGCAGCTGTTCCTTCCAGTTGCCTTCTGAGTAGAAGCTACTCAGAAGAGAGGACATCAGCATTTGGTGAAACAGCACGGGTCACAACTAAACGAACATACCCATATCAGTGCTGCATTCGGGGTTACCATTCTTTGTGACTCTATTACCAGCCTTCAAACTGCTGGTGTTTTCCTCAAAAAACCAATTCCTACAGTTATATACAGCTATAAGAATTTTAGACCTTAAAAAAAAAAAAAAAAAGAAAAAGAAGTTTCTGGCTCTTGCAGCTGTGGGGAAATGGACCAGAAAAGTATCACCTCTAAAATTTTGTAATGAAAACGAGATCAATCTAAAAGTACCTTGATCACTTCAATACAAGTCTCATAACTTGGGAGACACCAGCTTTCCTGAGTGATTGATCTTTTCTTCTCCCCTTCAACTACATTTCTCTACAGAAAGAAGCAGAAGCTCAAAGAGCTGTCAGGAAATGCAGGAAAGGGAAAAAAGGGGGGGGGGACGACGACGGACTGACACACTCTATACATTATGATATGTTATACTCTGGTGAGCTAGGGTCCTCCCCAACCTCTAAAATGAAGTTGGGAACAAATTGCTCTATTTGTTTTTTCTTCTGGATGGCTCTGAGCCACAAGAGCACAAGAATTTTAAAAAAAAAAGAACAAAAAACAAAACACAAAACCAGCAGAGGCAGAAATCCATATTCTCTAACACATCATCAAATGCAGGTTTACCATCAAGGAAAAGTTTGTGCAGAGGGAAGGTTTACAGAACCTTGGTTTTGATTCCACAGCATTGGAAACCGCCACGTTTGCAGCTCAGGAATGAGGTATACTCACAGTGTACCCCAAACAGAGCCTGGCACAAGAGAAAGTGCTGCTTAGCACCTCTACGTTCTTGGGTATGTGCAAGTTCATTTGTCCCCTAATCCCACATTTCATTATCGTCACACAGTTGTCACAGAAGTTTCCAGTGCTGGCTAAGAACACTTAGTCTTTTGGAACTGAACATTAGTTTTCAACATAGTAACACTAAATATACAAGAAGTTAACAGGAAGGGGGCAGGGGGGGAGATACACACAAGAACAGGGAGAATCGGTGTAACAGCTAAGAAGAGACTGTGAACAGAGATATTAAGATAATGACAAAAAATACTCTTACATCACACTTACCCTCAGCAACATCATCATCCACCATCAGCTTGAGGCTCTTTCCTCGCCGAACTACCCGGACAGTGTGCCACTCGTTGTCATTGAGTTTCTGCCCAGCATAAAGAGTTTCAGGTCCCTTGCCTGGGGATGGTGATAGGTATGACAGTTAAAGCCAGACCCCAGTTAGTTTAGTATTTGCTCAACGGGAAAAGTCACCAAAATCAACCTGGTGTGATACAGACTAGTAGATTGTGCCGGTGTATTATGACCTGTAATCAACCCCCACACCTACACCTTCCCAGCTCAGAGGGAAGTCAGGGTCACAAGCCCTTCCACTCGGTGAAGTGCCTTCTTCCACAGAGCCCAGAGGTCACATGCATTTAAAAAAGGAGTAGAAATCTCTCTTGTGCTATGGTATTCATTTCCAAATGTCACATTGTACAGGGCACTGCAGTATTACAAAACCAAGCTGGTGACAGAAATGTCTCTAGAGGGGAGCCATTACAGCAGAATGTTGCTCTCCTAAGAATCTGGATTTACAACAGCCCCAAGGTGCTTGGGATTCCTTTCAAAGTTAATCACACTGGTCTTTCAACACTTAGGTATCGAACACCAGGCTGGTTTCAGTCTTTCAGTCTCCAAAAAAAAAAAAAAAAAAAAGAAAAATCCACAACCCCCCCCCCCCCCCAAAACCTCAAACCCTACCCCCCAAAAAATATATTTTTTAAAAAATTTAAAACCACAGAAAGACAACCACTCACCAACCTGGCTGATTGCTCTAAGGTTCTTTGGCAAAGCAGCCTGGCTATAAGGTGCTTACTTTGCCCCCTGAATTACAGGTCAAAAGGGAAAGAAGAGCCCTTTCTTCTCCAAAAGGTAAAACCACAGTTGCCCTTGCGAACAATGCTCCTGGGAAAACAGCATTAGTGCCAGCCATATTTGTCCAGTTTTGCTGCTCACCCATCACAGCTGACAGACCATTACTTAAAATATTAACTGTTCAGATTACAGGACTGGAACACCTCACTTCTGTCAAGTGGTAAGTGAAATTGAATAACGGTGTGTGCTAAATTAAAGGCATCTATGCTCATTTCAGTACAGTACACTAAAGTGTTTTTTGACACAGGTATATCGGAGAAATGCAGAATGAGGACAGCAGAACTTGTTGCACATCAGGTCTGAGCCCATTGCCCAAACTGGCAAAAGGGGAACCCAAGAAAGACACATTGAACGTACTAAAAGAGACAGGACAGGGACAACAAGAAGCACTGCTACAGCTCAGATTACTGCACTGGTAAAACCAGTGTCAGATATGCAGATTATTTCTCTATGTTTGTTCAACACAAGCAAATCAATCTTTTTATTCAGATAGCCCACGAACAGCATTTCTTTTGACCAGTTTTCAACGGACTGGTTATGTAACACAGAATAAAGTGTTGTACACATCTTCAAGCAAAACTCTGCACAAGGGGATGCACCCACTCCGATCTGCGTCCTGGTGTGGACTAACAAGTAAGAGTAGTATATTCCATAGTGAGAGAAAATTGAAGGAAGAGGTAGGAAAAATATCCAGGGACTTTACGTAGTCCACAGTATGCACACTGCCTAATTAGCAACATGACTGTAACTGCTTCTTACTGAGGGGAGGGATATGGGCAAAGAAGGTGGTGTCTCATTCAGCTAGGATATAACATGCAGTAGGGGAATCCTATGGAAGGAGACCAAGCAAAATGAATATTCTGTATTCTCATTAAAGCATCGTGCAGTTCACATTACTAAAAAAGGAGTTTAATACCCTTTCAGATAAAGCCCATTGTGAGCCAGTTTTACCATAGAGCAAGAGGAAAAAAATGTTTTTCTACAGTGCCCTGAAAAATAACAGTCATTCTTGGATTAAAAGGATGGGGAGTCATATATTGCAGTTACAGAGAATATCTCCTTAACAGGATAAACCTGTAACCTCTGCAGTTCCTCACCCATGTGCCAAAGTCACACTGTACCACAAATGTAAATCCAGCTGTACAAGGCAGCTAGATCATGGCCAGAAAGCTCAAGTTCTTTAGAACCAGACAAGCAAAACTCTATTTAAATAGACTCCAAGAAAGTTATGCTAGATTTACATCAGTGAGCAAGTACATTTTATCCCAGAGCACATATCACAAAACGATGTCTCTGGATGGCCAGCAAAATTATTGCCTACATCAAAATATACTGCATCAGTTACTATAGTTCCACACAGCCACTTCCCAGGTAGGAAGATAAAAGGAGTTCATTTGGACCAGTGTGTTTTTATAATGCCACCTGAAAGCATGGGGGGGTGGGGGCAGGCAGCAAATACTTTTTAAAAAAAACCTTTTCCACAGGTCTAGAGCTATGAAGGGCTCAGCCAAGAGAAACAGTCAGGTGTGCTAACTTTGCTCAGCTGACAATATACTTCCTATGCAGCACCTCTGTGTTCAACATGGTTGAGTAACTCAAAGTTGCTGACCTTCTAGTTCCTATTTTTCAACCCTATTCTGACAAAATAGGGGTTAGCCAAAAGAAGCTGGTTTGGCTTGTCATTGCTACCTTGATGCCTAGTGTAACACTTTCAAAACAAAACTGTGACACCAACAGAAGTTATCTGATGAGATTCTCAGAAAATGTAGCTTAACCAATTCACAAATAAATGAGTAGAAAGTTTCAGCTTTCTAACTTCTTTTTCCAAATGAATAAAGTTGTCTACAAATGAGATTGCTATTTAGAAGCAACGGGTTAATAGTTTGGGCTAATAAATTTGAATATTAAGTACTGCGGATGCAAATTATTCCATGTTATCTAAATCCATGTCTTGATCAGCCAATTTAATATCTTATCAGTAGAAAAAAATTAGGAGTTTTTAATATTTTTGTTCACTCACAAACCTCCATTTTGTATGCAACAAGGGGCATTGGCTTCTTTTGGTAGGGTTACCCAAGTAACACTACACAGAAAAATTTAATACATGAGCATGCTCAAGAGCATTCACAGAAGTTTTTCAAACCAGACATATTTGAGTTTTAAAAAAAGTGTTAAACAAACATTATTTTACTCTATTTAAACTGTTTTCTTTTCAAATGCTTTCAAGACATTTACGCAGCAGGTGGGTTGACCTGAAAAGCAGCAAAACTGTGCCCCCATTTTTCATTTGTACACTGTCAGTTGAATTGCTGCTCCTTGTGTGAGCTCCCACTGATTTCCAAGTGGTTCCAGGAACTGTGTATAAAGAGACTCCCACATCTGGATGCTAAACTTCATTTCATTGAGCATGATTACTACATGTGCTGTTACTATACAGACATTTATGCGTGATCAATTTTTAAAAGACAACTTGAAGATTCCTAATCCAACAGTTGCAGATGATGGGAGAATAGAAAGGAAATGGGCCACATGTAGCAGAAGGATAATGCTCTCCCTAAGGACCATCTCCTACCTAGTAAGGCATTTCTATGGTCTTGCAGCTAAATACACAAAACCAAGTGTTTAGACCAAAATTGGTGGGGTTTTTGTTGTTTTGTAGGTTTTTTTTTTTTTCCCCTGCTTTCAAGCTATCTGCACCTACATCACCCTTCAACTATGATAATCCAGATGTAGGAGGAAGCAAAGCAGAAGGTTAGCTGGATAGAGAAAAAAGTCAAAGATTTGTATCTTCCCTTTGTGCGACAGTTTTTTATGATAAAAGACAAGGAACTCTTGCAGCAGTGTTACAAGCTGGATGCCTGGAAACACTATTTATAATACTTTTGATGAGATGGCAGTTGGGCATTAGGTAATTTTTGCAATTTATTTATTTTTTTATGAGTGAGAAGAGTAAAAGACAACATAATAGGAAAAAGAATAAGAAAGTTTCTACTGTAGCAATAACTTAGTAGTTAAGCTGCCAGAGCATGACTCCTGTTGGTGTCTCTGGCCTTCTTGGTCATTCCATCCCCCTTCCTAATGTCCTCTAAGGAACTGTGTATCATACAGAATTGATCACTACCTCTCATTTTCAAACTCAAATGAGGCAGATAGTATGTATTCCTTTGGTGCTTTGTAGTGGCAAACACTACTTAATCAGAAGCAAAAATATCTCTCTTGGGCATCCCCATATTCTAGACATTAGTCAAGCTGCTGTTCAGGCTTCCTGAGCAAATATTACTTGATTCAGCTGCAGCGGCGACTCCTCATGCTCTCATTAATCCTTTGACACCTACTCAAAACTTGTGTGCATACTGTTCATAAAAAACAACTAGTATATGCTTTCAGACATGGAAAAACTCCATCCACTCTGCCCAGATGTCCCAATCATTATCTGTATAATCAAAGGTGCACTGCTGCTAATGTTTGGCCCAAACAGACTACATAAAGGTGCCAAGAATAGACATGCCAGAGTATAAAGAATCACAAAGTAGTTCATGCCTTCTGAAAATGCCAAGTTGCTTTCAATCTGGCCCCCAAGAACTCACTCATTTAGAACAAACAACTGGTCAGAGGGATGCAGTTAAAACAATAGCTCTGAAAACACCAGCTGTTATCCACCTTCAGTTGTTAACAGCACACAGAATTCCCCTCCTATGAAAGGCAAAAGAGAAAAAGGGTTAATCCCCTCATCAGTTCCTCACAGGTGGATCAAAAAGTGTGCTTTTACCCTTGGTGTAGGCTGTCATTATCTGATCCATTTACATGATTAGAACGACCTTCATGAAACCAGGCTATCTTCATTATTGCATATCTTATCCAACATTACAGAAGAGGTCAAACATTCAAGTCTACAGAACAGCAGAAGAGATGACCAGAAACGACATTGCCAGATTGATGAGAATGGAAAAGGCGCTTCCTCATTACAATTACAACGATAAATAATTCTACAGTCATACACTAATGCTTTTTAGAGAAGATCCTCAGTAACAATAAAAAGGTTTTATCTGCTTTTTTCTTTTTAATTAAAATGCTCAGCTGCCATCTCAGCTTTATTCAATGGCAAGGTGCTTGTGTCTGTTTTATAAAGGGCAAAATCCCTCAGGAATGCAAACAGCACCCCAAGGCAGGGAGGGGCTGGGAAGGGGAAGGTTCTTTGCCCATTTTTTTGGTGTGTGTGTGGGGGAGGATGTTTTGGTTGGCTGTTTTTACTTACTTTTACAAAATGACTAGAGAAGTTGTGATTCACTGTGAAAGACGTGCACACAGATTTGCGAAACATGAGAATGAATCACGAGACAAGCTGGACAGATTCTCTCAAAGCTTACAAGAAACTGATCCACCCTACTTAGACATTATTCAGTGATTCCCTAAAGAACATTTAGATGTGACTAGTACAACCGCAGAGTGGGATTCTTCGTTGTAGCCCCAACAGTGTGGCACAGAGGAGTGAGCTTATGAAGCCAATGCCCCACCTGTTTCTCATCCCCAATGATATTAATAGGTCTTTGGAATATAGTTGTCTTACAGACTATATATTTAGTAATATGTATATACATGAAATAATTTTGCATAGTTATGCAATATGGCAGATATTTTATGTAGCTGTTATATTAAACACATAATTCTCTTTTCCATATATTGCCTTTTCAAAAGACAGGCAGAAGATATTCTAGGTCCAAAGATACTCAGCCACCATTTCTACAGGCACGTTTGAACAAGGCAGGGGAGGAGGGGGAAGGGGGAAGAAATGGGTTTAAGGACAAAGATGCTGCCAATTATTCACACACCTTTATGGCTTCCTGATATGTAGCGAGTTCCTACAAAGGATAGGGCAAATATCAAAACACAAGCATGGCTCAAAAGCAGAGCTGGCAACTGCTCTGAAAGCCTTCAATATCTTTTGGTCTTGGTTGAATATGTCAGTAGTGTAAATTTTATTGGGTATTTTCAGGCAGCACTAGTATGGACAAAGTGTTTTAGGAAGGTCTTTTTCTTCACCAGGATCCACTGTCCAACTCCAGGAGCATTGTTAATTGCTAGGATACAACTGGCAACCCCAGACTCAGTACATTGCAGACGTTTATGTAGATATCCCAGTCAAATCCACACGTTCACAGACGTACACACTTGTTTTGCTCATATACAGGTTTTAGAATCCCCCTTTTCAAGAAAACGTTAGCTGCCAACTAGGAATAAGCAGTTGCACTTCCCTACAGAGAGTCAATACCTTCACTGGGGACCTTACCTGCACCAACCTTTCCATTTCCTCAAGGAACAGGAGCACCTCCCATGTACTACTCCACGTTAAACAAAACATAACATACACTTAAGAAACAAATGCTTTTAGCAGGGTTTACAGAAAATTTGTTTACAGCTTTACAGAGTGGCTTCATTGAGAAATCGATAAAGTTGAGCATGATTTATACCAGCCCACCCGGAAGCAAAGTTTAATTATTTACATTCGTACAGCAATAAAAAGTGCATATACAAAATCTTTTAAATACCCACAGAATCAATTAGCCTCACAAGTGCAAATAAGAATCCCAACAGCCAAACTAATTAAGTGCATGGAATTAACTCAGCAAATAAATTAAAAAGTAGCAAGACCACCCTACTAGTTCTCTCAGAAACATACTCCAATCTCCCTATAAACTTGATGAAAAATAAGTTTAGCTGTGTTTAACTATTTGGATACAATCTATTTCAAAATGCCTTTACAAAAAAAAAAAAGCCCTTATTTAAAAAAAAAAATTGTTCCTTGCTTTTGCTATAAATACATGTAGCACTATATTGAATGACTGTTGCTTTCATTTACAGACACCCTGGGCCAATGGCTGTAGTAAGACTCAGTATGGATTCAGGCAGCATTCAACATGATTGCAGCTTGTTCATAAGGCTCTTAAACAAGACAGTGCAGAAATTATGTTGTGTGTTTTTTATTTGATGTGAATATAATTTATGTTTAAGAACGAAAAAGGAGACGATTTGATTACATATATGGTGCAGGTCACACCTGGCACAAATTACGCTTGTGTCTAGGTTTTTCCATCAAGGGCAGTGGGTTATTCTCCTTGTTTGCCTCAATTTCACTGCTGCTGAATTTTAACACTTTTAGCAACTACATAACTACTGTGTATCTCTACAGTACAATAATTTTTAACAGACATCAGGAAAACATTGGTCAGCAGAAAATTATCTCCCCTAAAAGTCTTTAAATAGGAGATTACAATTTCAGTGAAAGGATGTTTCAGTTCTTCTGAAGAAAATTTTATTCTTAGAAAACATTCAAAATGTTTCAACTGCAAGCTAAAAGAAAAAGTTTTCAGTGTTTAAAAATAAAATGAAGGTTTTTATTATGCATTCAAGGTATTATTCATTTTAATGGTAATAGATGGTTTCCCATTTTTATTGAGGGAGCTATTTCCACTTTTAAGGAAAGGGATTTTATTTTATATTCACAACCAGCGGGGAGGTCAAAAAAGGACATGGAAGTATGAAAAAAACATCAAGTATTCATGCCTTTAAAATTAAGATTTACAACAGTTTAACTAAATTAGCTTCAAAGTGATTTCCGTCAGATTGGCTCTACCTTTGTTTTTAGATAGGGCTGTCACATGAAACACTTCACATTGGCCAGAACACCATATACTTCTGTTCCTAACAGATCAGGGCAACAAACGCTTCAGCATAGGTATAAAGAACTCAGAAGCTGCTATATTGTGACTCACTTACAATTTGCCTAAGGAAATATTTGTACACACTAGATTTTCAGAGAGCAAAGCTCAAGAGAACTATTAGCGTAAGCTAGGCAGCAAGGCAATGACAGCAGCAGCTTCTATTATAGGGACTACAGAGAGCAGCCACTAGAGGGAAAGAACCACATTCACTAAAGCTGCTGCTTAGACAGTTTTATACAAGTACAAAGGAATTACATTACTCAAAGTGTTGCTTTCCAGAGTTTCACCTGCTAATATATTTTTGCTTTGAAGATTACTACACCTCAGTGATGAATAAAATAACTCTAGAACTTCAACCCAGATTTGCCCTCTTAATAGCAAGCACCTGTTCACTTCAGGTATATTCATTTAATGGATGCAGGTTTCCACCCAAGAAATGAGTCTATGGCTCAAGAAACATGCAAAACAGAGTTTTACCATAGGACAGAATTTTAAACCAACTACTACAACAATTATGCACACACAGCCTTTTGCAGACCGCAACAGTAATAAAGAGGTAAAGAGATCCTTTAAGACAGCTTAACATTTTATTAGTTTCCCAGGGATGCAGTGCTAATCAAAGCAAGATGCAGGTGTGACAAAGCTAGAGATTTAATTCTTCTGTTTATTCCTGGGTAGATATAATAGTACAGGCACCAAAAACAAACACCTTCTCACTAATCCCATCAATGTATCTTACTTGAAATATACATAGACTGTGCTACCAACAGTAAGACAACTGGAGTTTCTCTTCCTGTTTAGTTTCAAATCTTACCATAAATGCTACAAAACAAGCGGATTAATCATAAAGATAGCGAGAAAAAGATGCTGGAGATGAGCCTGACACAACTGGAGTGAGCCATATCATGTATCATGCAGGCATGCATACAATGGCAATGATATAATTTGACTGCTTACTGCCTGGACAAGATTCAATCTACTTCTCTCAGAGGGGAAGAGATACGAATCAGATGTATGTGTGTCTAAACCAAGTACCTCCAAAAGCTCTTTGCTTCTGTTATGTTAGTACGGAACTACATTAGAGCTGGCTGGAGAAGCCTGTATCATCCCATTTGGTGAGCCTTCTCATGCTCTAATTGCCTCTATTACTTCATTGGAAGGAATTATTTGACTTTTGGAATTATCTTATTATTGTTGTAGAGGTTTTTTTGTACCTTTTTTTTTTTTTTTAAATAGCAGCTACTTCTCATCTAAGTCTGAAAAGCAAGGAGACCAGAAAGCAAGACAAATCAGTTTAGATGTGGCAATATAGTGCCTTACAGTAATTGCAGATATACATCTTCCAGGAAAGGATCAGAAACCACTTTCTGACAACAGGATAGCATCTTTGTCCCACTCTTTCAGAACAGAGAAAGCAATGACAAAAGAAAGGGACTTCTCTCCCCAAAGACACATTTGACAGTTGAACAGACAGTTGAATCAGAGGAAAAACTCTGATCTTTGAAGCCTCAGTCCCAAATATTGCATTAAAAAAACCCCACGTTGTTTAGGACACACTGCATGGTCCTCACTAACAGCACAGTGTAAGAACAGAAGACCATCCTGCTACCAACACTACCTTATTCGGATACCAAGGGCAAAGACCAGCAGCATCACACATTCAGAAGACCTAATTTTTTTTCTCATTTAAGGTACCTTTCCTTGTGGCACCCGAGTGCCTGAGGCGTTATAAATGCACAGAGAGTTATCTCCATGGTTGCTAGGACTATTACATGAACTAGCTTCAACCTCCTTCTAAGAGCAAAACAGTCAGCATCACAGAAATTATGTCCAACTATGATTACAAAACCAGCAGGATTCCAGTCTTCTGCAGGGGTTGCAAAACACCTCATACACTCTTGAGGTTTAGTTCTCTTTTTACAATACTACCTTCATTCTGAAGTGTGCCACTCTCTTTTCAATCTATGGTGCCCGCTGAGTAGTTTTTAAATTCTCCATTGCATATTAGCCAGTATTTATAAGTCTACCGAGAGCCCCACGTGTACTGGAAGGGAGAACATTAGATGCATATAAATCATACTATTAACAAATACAAACAGCAACCAAAATTTGCAAGTGGAGACCTTGTGGTTTCAGACGTTACTGGTAAACTGTGTGTGTAACTGGTAATGCACATTGGTCCCCTTTGCCTGAACTGAGAAACTCCTGGTGGGAAAGATGGTAAGTGGTACTTGGACCTACATGCAAGAGTCTCTTTACTTTGCTTAAGGAGCTACTGAGGAAGGATCAAATGCTTTTGGAAAGCTGAGGGATCAGTAGTGCAGACTGGAGTGTTTAATGTTAAAGGCATTTAGAAGCTTAACCATCTCAAAGAGGTGTCTTTCACGTGAAATAGAATAGACCTTAGCTGCTATTACCTTTTGAAGAGTCATTGACTATTCTCCTGTTCCTTAAATAGGAAAGGTTAGCACAAGATAGTGGCCACGTGGCAACACAGAAGATACTATACTGACTGAAATTCCTCCTGATATTTCATAGATAAAGCATTAGTATGTATTTTACCTATTTAAGGTAAGCTACATTTCAGTACTAACTATACATTCCCAGGTAATGTACCAGATAACAAGTATGACCCAGTAAAAACACTTTATGGGAAAGTTCTACTGAATTGACCTATACAAGGGCTATAGACACAGGACAGTCTCTCCAAATACCCCCTTGTCCTTTCTCTTCTCAAGCTGTAAGTTAAACCCTTCTTTTTGGTTGCCATCCTCTAAGCCTTTCATTTATATCTTAGCATTTACAGAATTCCTCATTTTTCTAGGACACTACAATGCTAATGCATCCTCAAAATAAGGTTGGGGAATACTGCTGACCACATTTTATGAGGCAGAAACTGAGACAAAGTAGTGTTGCCCAAAGCGTCACAACAAAAGCTTGGTCCCCTCTTGAACAAGTGTTTTCCTTTCCCTTTAGCAAACTTTGCCAAACTGGATAAAACCTGATTGGAATTTGGAAGCCAGATCTGCACTGACTACTAACTTCAAAAATTAAGACACATCCAGCAGCCGAGAAGCTGGTTAGAAGTCTAGCTGCAAATAATTTGTTTAATGCCACTTAACCCTTCTATTTTGAAAGGCCTCTCAGCAGTTCTTTTGCATACTCCCACAAGAACTGGGACCCTGCTAGCAGAAACCCATCTGAGTCATAGCAACAAGATCTGTATCCACTGATGAAAATCCTCCTCAGATGCTTTACAGACGCCACCAATCTCCAGTCTACTGGTAGCACACACTGGTTCCTTTTACCTGAACCGAGAAACCCAGATGAGAAGGATGACAAGTGGAATGTAGACCTACATGCAAGAAACTCCTTATTTAGCTTAAAGAGCTATCAAGGACAGATCACCTGTTTCTGGAAAGCTGAAGGATCAACAGTGCAGACTGAAGGATAGTTGAGGATTTACAGATAAAGATGACATCCGAGGCAAATATTGAGAACTCCTTTGAAATTCAGATTTTAAAGACACAGCTTTCACGTCAGCTAAGGAGCGTGTAAAGGAAAAAATGCCCTGGGAGAAGAAGGGGAAAGAATCATAAAGCTAAGCACACGTGGCTTTAAACAAATCCACACCTCTCTGCCCCCAGAGCTCCCAATGACAAACAGTGTCTATTATCCAAACTGATGCCATCCCTTTTCTCATCCATACCTCCCGAGTCACTCAATTTCATATGTATACCTTCATACAAAAGCTGTATATTTCATACAACATCCATGTGTAATTCTAGTATCACTAAAATTAGATAGGATTACACCAGAGAATTAATTGGAAGGAATCATCCTAAAAGAGCCACAGATCAGGAGAAAGGAAAACAGAAAGCCAGCAGATCTCTTCCCACCAGGAAGCAGACTTATTTCTGGAAAGGTACCACTAGTGTTTGGGGGTCTCCTTTTCTTGCCCAACACAGAGAAGTTAATGCTCGCTTTAAAGAGACCAGAGCTCTGACAGCAACGTCAGAGTACAAATAATGAATTAAGCACAAGGAAGGTAAGTGGTGCCTTTATAGCTCCCGAGTCAATTGATGCCTGTGCATGTTCATCAGCCATCTTGGTTACAAGGCTTATCAATTCCTATGTACCACACTTAAAGTAGTAGTGACCAGAATGGTAAAGTTTCTAAAGAAAAAAAATAATCTAGTTGTATTGGGATAACATGTTAGTTCAAGCCAGAGACATTTAAGCTATAAGGTTGTTTGACTATCAAGCAATAGTGTATGTTGGCCTCTGGCTAAGTTGTAAAAACAGTAGAATTTGATTAATGGCATAAGCTGGTCACAAACATCTCTAGCAGTTTCATTTCCTGTTGAAAGCTTAGTGACAAGCATACTTTGTTTTCCATTGCAAGTTTGGAAAGACATCCTTTTGCTCTGAGAAAACTTTACTTCTGTGTTGCCTTTTAGAAGGCACACACAAAAAAACAACACAAAACCCCTACAGCCTCTTTATTTCCTTCTCCAGTTGTCTGTTAGTGGAGGCAGTTGTTGTTACAGGGATGAGTAGATTATACACACCTCTCCCCCTGTATTTTTCCCAACAATGCCTTTATTTCTAGCCGGTGAACAGCTGGTGTGTTGCAATATTGAGCAAACCAATATTTCTCTCTCAGTTATATCGTTCACAAGAGCACTGTGAGAATTAATCCACGCATGTTTAGAAAGCATTCAGATCCTATGCTGAACAAATACTGTAACACCACTAACATTTATACAGTCCATACCATCAGCAAATATGCTATTTAAAAACCACCACAGCAGCAGGATATTTGCAGATTCTCTTTAAAACTGATTCTAGTTCTAGAATCAGTGCAAGATAAACATCACAGTAACTAGAAGAGATCACCAAGTCCCGAGTGTCAATCAGTTGAGGAAAATGGATTCCCAGGACGGAGCACCAGAGTGCTAACACGGGCCAGGATACAGATGATTGAGTCTACTATACAGGGCAAGAGTCTTATGCTCTATACAGTTCCCTTGATTTCAAGGGCAGTAAGCACTCCTCTCAAGAAGGGTTTCTGTTTGGGGGGGGTGGGGGGCGTGTTTTGTTTTTAAATGAAAAAGGATAAGGTACCTTAGGATGATTCATTGAGATTTGCAATCCCATTGCAGAATCAGTCAGGAAAAATAAATGCCATCACTTAGCTCATCACACCGCCGAGAACATTAATTATGTGGGGAAGTAAGGATTTGACTGATTATTCAAGGCAATAGCCAAGCCTGGCTATGGGCTTGACAATGAGGATTAGACTTCAGAAGGCTCCTGTTCCCAAATCTTGAAAGTACTGGTTCTTCAAAAGTCAGGTTTTTATAGAAATAAATACTCTCATCTGCGAGCGTCATATTAGTCTGATCTCACCAGGGTCTTCTAAAATAAAACACTGTTATACACTGCAGGACCACAGGCCAAAGTTTGGGGGTTTTTTTGTTTTTTATTTTGTTAATCTGTATTGGTAATGAATGCTTTAGATACTGGTTCCTTAACTACTCCCTCTCACTGGTTTGTGAGCTTGTATCAAGTACAGCATTTCCAACCAGCAGCCTGAGGAGCTGGATGGCCTGCATGAAACAGGAGGTCAAGAAATTTTCCCCAGTCAACAGCCTGGCGTTTATCACTGGTTAAAAGGAACTTTAAACATGGAAGAACGCTTAGAAAAATACTAGTCTGTGTGCTTCAGATCTGCACGCTCTTCTCACAGCTCGAGTCTTAATGTCTAATTCTCTCCAATTTCCTTACTGGTGACACAGGCTAGCAAAGCACTTCAGTGTCTCGAGGAGAGTAACGATTTTGACATCTTCCCTGCCACCCATCTAGCCCATACCAAAAGGTGAAAGGGAAGGAAGATGAAGAGAAGGAAACAAGTTTGAAACCAAGCCTACCTAGCTCCTCTTTAAACAACCACCACCCCCAAACAAGCAGGAGCCCCAGCCCGGTGCCTTCTGGCCACTTCATACGTTATTATTCAAGCTGACACAGGCTATCCCCGTGACGCCTTTACTGCCTAGGTCCAACCGACACCCTGTTTCCGCACTCACGAGCTACAGCTTCAGCCACGCCTCTACCGAAACTCCCCCCGCGGCGAGGGAGCGGCAGCGCCCGCCCGCCCGCCCGCCGCCCGGCGGGGAGCCTCGGCAGCCCACGCTCCGCTCCGCCCCGCGCTCTGGCGCCCTCTAGCGACCGCCGTCCGCAGGGCCCGCGGCCGCGAAGCGCCGGAGCGGGTCTGCCGCAGCCCCCTGACCGCGCAGCGCGGCCCTGACCGCCGGCAGCCCGGTTTTACCCCTCCCTTTGGCTATAAAGAGGCCCCAGGTTTTCCATCTCTTTCTTTTTTTTCTTCCCGGGAAGAGAAAGAAATAGGTTAAGTTCTGACCCTTTTTCACTGCAAAGATTAATTAACAGTGTCTCAAATTGACAGCGGTTCAGTTTTAATAAATGCAGCCCACGTGAAGTCAACGGCAGCTTGATTTTCAGAGGTGCTGAATGGGAACTATAAAGCACACCACTCTGGAAAAGTCAGACAGAAAGGTACATAAATTCAAAGTCTCAATAAATGACAGAGAGCCGCTATAGCTCATCTCCAATTTTATAGGAAGCAAAATGTTTATAGATGTGTCATCTTTCGTTCACTCCCAAGTCCAGTTTTAAAGTTGCTAAACATTTGTATGATGCAAAGCACGCTCAATATCAAATAGGTAGATGAAGTTTTACCTATAAGCCAAGCCATTTGTACAAGCCTGCAGGCAACTGGGTCACTTTTAATAACGTCATTGTAGCAATTTCAAGCAGGTAGAGAGTAGAAGTGCCAAGTACTACTGTGATGACTTGGAATTAAAGGATTTCTAATTTCTCATTCAACATCACTAGCATCACAAAGCAAAACAGCTTCTAGTTTTATACCGATGCTGACTGTTAATGACGTGTCAAATGCAGGCACATGGTTTCATTCAAAGAACAATAAAAAGACTATTGTATCAGAACAGCAATCTAGGACAACCATCTGGATCAGCAAATTTAGTCTTTTATATTTATAGTTAACTAAGCAATAGCCACACAGTCAAAAATGATGCACAAAACACCTGCTCTCTCACCAACACATAAAGAAATACCCCTTCAGCATATAAACAAATGGAATGTGAAAATGCGCCTTTTCTGTGAATTTCCTCTTCCATAAGCCACATCTGATTATCTACTGAACAGTGCTAGCTGACAGACTATAACACCATCTATATCAGATTATGACATTAAGGTGAATATTGATACTATATGCAAACACATGTGCAGAACAAGAATTGGACCAGAGGTGCTGTCACAGCACGGATCGTATTTGGCATCTGAGGAATACAAAGAACAGGAGGCTTTTTTGGTTCAGTGAACAAATTGGAAACCGAGGAAGAAAATCGCTTCAGGCCAATCTGAAAATGTCCTTGTTTTTTGGACCAAAAATTGCCCCCGCCCCCAACAACCCAGAAACAGTTCTGCATAAAGTTTTTCAAATTTAAAGCTGAAAAGGGCTGAAGTACTCAGTCAATGCCTTCTTTGCTGTGGTATTCAATGGTAAGGTCTGCCCTCAGGCCTCCAAAGTTTGATATATATAAATTCATGGGACTAGAAAGGCTGCATCCAGATGTACTGAGGGAGCCAGCCACTGTTGATGCAAGAACACCTTCAATTACCTTTGAAAGGCTGCAGTTGTAGAAGGAGGTCCAAAGTGACCAAAAAAATGAAAAGCAAGAAAAATTTTAAAAAGCTAGCCCTGTTTTGAGCAGCAAGTTGGACTGCAGACCTCAAGAGACCCCTTTCCAACTTAAATTGTTCTATGAAAACATTTTCTTTCACTGGTAAGCAGAAGTTTTTTCTTTTCACTGACTGGGAAAGGAGATAATTTTAGAATAAATTAAACATTGAAACATTGTTTGAAAAGTCAAAACATTTTAATATTAAATGTCATAATATTTTTATGTTTGCCATTTCCTTTCCATAAACACTTGCCAAGTTCAAACTAAATTCACAAATAGATGCAGTCAACATAAATCTGCACTTTTCAGCTAATAAACTGTTTAAATGAAAACACTTAATCTAGTTCTACTTGGCAGCTGCTTTCAGCAATACTACTGCTGAAAAAATACAAAATATTTGCAAGAAAAACCTCTATTCAGAGAAACTGCATATGAAATCAACTACTGCAGGCAAAGCCTATGGACCTGTGTCCCTATTTACCAATATTTATTTAGCTAATCTGACCAACATACATAAAAATATTCTTAGCATCAAACATCAAAACCACCAACCACAAGTCTGTATCATCACCCAGGAAGACTGGTCCTGATTAACTTCAGGTCTATGAGCTTCAGCTGACCAGCAGCTCTGCAGAAAATCACTGCTCATTATACAGCAACACCCTAAAGAAGGCCACCTTTTCCATCTAAGTTATCCTTTTGGAATGTATTCTTAAAATGGTATGGATGTTTATGGTATAATCTCTTACAGAATGCTCCCTAAAGAAACAGGTGGATTTTACACATAAACGTCAGTAGAGAAAAAGCTTGCTCTTACCAAACTGACCTTGATTCTTTTGGTCTTCATACTGAGAGACTGGTCAAAAATGCTTCCTACGCTCCTTATTTGTGTTCATTGCAGAGATGGCTGCTACAGCCTAATCACTGACACCATACCACAGAGTAACATGGAGGAAATCAAGTCTCCCCTGAACAGGTAATCGTACTAAGTCACCCACATTCTCTCCAGGGGCTTCTTATCACAGCAGTGATTCAGCTCAAGCCCTCCCCAGTCACAGTTAATAAATATGAATACTTCAATCCCCAGGGCCCCTCAGCAGGAGGAAGCCTGGACACTTCCATTTCTCCATAAGCCCACATACAGAGAGAAACAGGTGCATCTCCAATGCACCTGACCTGACAGATTTCCTCTGAAAAAGAAAGCATGAGGGCACATTTCTCTTGTAGTCCTCTCACCCCGAGCAAATACTGGGAACTACTTAAAAAGTCAAATTGCAAGACTGTGCAGGGAAATGCCTAAACCTCCTTACCAAAGCTTTGTTTGCGCCAGTTTTCAATTTCCTTTCTGACAGTGTCAACCCCCTTTATTAACATGACATGATTTGTGTATGTGACCACAGCTAGTATAGGAGGCATTTATTTTGTTATACCCCAAGTTCACGTGCACTCAAGGAAAGATGATTTTTTTTCTGGCTGCAAGACTGACACTAATGCTACACAATCACTTCTCTGGCTTTAGGCCAGAGTCCCTGCTACACCTGTACCTTTTATATTCGGTTAACATCCAGTTTCATGAGGACAAGAACTACAGTTAAAACTAACTCTCTGAATAGGTCTAGCACCTTTTGTCATCGGTGCTTGGGGTGAAATTGTAGCATAAGTCTGGGTTCAGTCTGGCTTTCATTAATACAAACAAGGTTTCTGCTAGCCACCACTCTGAAGCAAAGGAAGTATGTGCATGTATGGGAAGGCATGGTGGGGAGATGCAAAGCAAAAAGAAAGTTAACTTTCCCAATGTGCTGATCCTGAAGTTTCTCTACCACCCCCTCCTTCTGCTTCTCTATTTGCAGTATATCTTATGTCCATACGAGCAACACACTGGAAGTGCAGCAGAACCACAACTGGTCAGGGTCTAGCAAACAGTCCCACCATGCAGTCTCTCTCATTCATAAATGACAGAGACCCAAGTAGTAAAGCACCTCAGCAAATGACCACAGATTGGCAAGGCTCATAGGTGCTTTAATTCCATTATAAACCTTTTAAAAAATGGGAATATTTGGGAGCAATATATGTATAACAATTTAGACATCTGTGGAGCCTAATCATGGGGAGTCTTAAGATGCAAAAACAGTTCAAGATTTTCTTGGAAAGAAATACAGATAATAACTAGGACAAAGGAATACCCTCAAAATATTATAGGGATAAGAATCTTTCCTTTCACCAATACTTACTTTCATGTCCAATGACCCTGAGCCAATCCTACACATATGAATCAGCTAGACATTAGCCACTTGAACAGCTTCAATGGCATCCTAACTATGGTCTAGGTATACCAATGAAGGACATGAATCATGATCAATTATCTTTCAATTTAACAATTATCAGAAACTGTCAAAAACTGTCATTTCAAAATTATTTCAGAATTTTCTCTCCACTTTCTCCACACACCTATCCCTTCAAAAGAATTCAATGCATCAAATAATAAGAGGGAGGAAAAAAAAAGTATTTCTAAAGGCTCAGAGAGAGAACCTCAACATTACAGATAGACTGCATGAGCCCTTGGGAACATTCAAAATGTATTCAAACTTGCAAAACACAACAATCACACAGAGTTAGTTCCAGCTGACGCTTTACACTATCCTGTCACTACAGATATATGTAACAGATATAAGGAGAAGTGACCTCAAAGAGCTTTATACTTAAATAGCCACAGACTAAATCAGAGGCATTTCTCTTTTTCTTACAGAGGTGTTACAGAACAGAGAGGTGGAGGAGTCTGAAGTCCCCACACTCATATTTCTCTGGATATAACAAGTTTATAGGTTTTTTCCTATATTACAGCAATATTTAGAGACTTCTTGCAAGATATTATACCTCTCTGTAATGGGTGTTTAGCAAAAGTAAACAGCTGTTTATCACTCTGAGCATGAGTGGTTTCTCTCTCTAGTGCCATCAGTGTTACTTTTCCCCACAGATGATGGCTGGTAATGTCAAGGTATGGTTAGGAGTCATTAAAACTGTCATGGCAAAGAAATAACTCATAAATATGTTGGGAATTTCCAGTACATTCTTCAGAGTTGTTTGACCTGAATTAGTTCTTTCTCAGCTTCTCCTCTAATCCCTGACAGTCACTGGGTAAAATGGGGGGCAATCCATGGTTCCAAAATGGTTTCTCACATTGTCTCTGTGTCGCTTTCATTTCTATGTTATGCCTCTGACTCTTTCCCTGCAAGATTCAGGAGGGATCACGAGTTCTACCATGCTAAGAAAGCATGACCAGGAAAGCAACTACTTGCAATGGTGCTAACATAAGCTCAGTACATACATGCAACTCTGAGGAGGCCATGTAGATCTGGAAGAGCCAGTTTGTCCTCAGCTTGCATATTGCTGAGACTAAATTAATCCCAGCTATAGTATCTTTGTGCCATGAGTGCCAATCTCGTCAGGAAGGAGTAAGTTAGCTAGGGACCCTAGCAACATACAGGAAAAAGTTCATATGAAAGTAATCACAAGAACAGCCTACTCTAAAAGCAACAAAAGTGAGCCGGTGGCAAATATGACTCGACATACCTGATGCTCCCCAGTTTCCAGTTCTTCTCATTAGGCCTTCTTCCCACATTAACTAGAGCTCTAGTCAGACAGCCAGACTTGCATCAGGCCTCTATAGACAATGGAAGCTCTTCCTGACAAAAGTTACGAGTAGCGGCTCAGCAGTTAACACAGCCCCAACATCTTGTATACATGAACAATTTAAAAAAATCATGAGGAAAGACACCCCTATGTACAATATAAACTTGTATTTGAACTTCCCAATCAGCCAGAAAATTAAAAGCCTTCTACTATCTTACCCAATGCCTTTCATCTCCACCAGGAGAAAGTTTGCATGCAGAGTAAGTTACACAAGATAGATCTGCTAGTCAAGAGCTCAGAAACTGATGGTATAGCAAGGAGAAAGAACACAAAATGAAACCCCAATTGCTAGGATGATCCTGTGTCCTCAGATCCCTTGCATTCAAGCCCAGAAGTATAATCTCAGGCACCTCCACTGTGATCAGCTGCCACAATGTCCTAAAGGAAGACACACAATCCTAAAGAGCCAGGATCTAACACCTGCAGATGTTTTAGGATTACACACTCAAATACACTTTGAATATAAATGGAGATAGTTATCACTATGAAGTTCACGCTGCAGTTCTGCAACCAGTGGAGGTGCCACTGGTGTGAGTTACAGTTGAAGCGACCCAGAGCAAATAGAAAGACTTCAACCTTTTGACCAAACACTGGTGATTTATTTTTGTCACTACATGGATAGCCAGGAGGAACTGATAAGCTGCAAGCTGAAGAAACAGTTTGGAACAGCCAACTCTATCCATTAAGAAAGTGGCTTTTCTTCAGCCAGCCTGCCCAACTTGCTAAGACTCAAGCAAATCCCCTTTGCTCAGCACCTGATTTTGTCAGGACACAGGAACGACAGCTGCTTCTGCCCACTATGCCAACACAAAGCCAAGGTTTACCCAGAGAGTACAGTCAAGACTCGTATAATAAACTGACGTGATTTTGATGCTTTGCATAAAATGTTTTTTATCTTGAGAAATTCATTCAAGGATAGCAAATAAGTCTGATGAAACTGAGGCATATGGTCAGGCATTATTGTTCATAGTTCACATTAACTAAATATACTTATCAGTGTATTATTTAGGGATTTAATGAAATCACTGATAAAGAAAAACGTTTGCCATTTGGACAAGTCAAGCAGTCATTCCATGAGTGCCTACACATAGGAAGTCACAAAGAAGAAACAACTGAAACCGCCTACTCTTGCCAGAATTCACAATTCACTTTCAACGTTCATAATAAACAAGGCACAAAAAGTACCAAAGGTAATATTTTTCCCTCATTTATCGTTTGAATGACAGTTTTGATAAGCTTTGATTTGCAGATCTAATAGGGGCTGAAACACATACCTTTGCTGAGAAAAATAACCAAAAACCAACCCTTTAATTTTTCTTTTGTTTCAGGCCCTTTTCTTCTCATGTCTACACCTCTGTGTTAATACCTTTTCATACTTTTGGAACGTGTGCCCTAACAACTTTGCATGATTTTAGAAAAGCAAAAGCACACCTATGCTATGTTTAATTCCAACTAACGTGAGAGCAGTAATGTGTGCTATTAGCATAGACTTCCCCACAGAACAGCCAAAGCACACGGCTTCCAAAAGGTTTGGTTCTAGTACTATGACTGCCAACCCTATTTCAAGATATTCTCCTTGACAGCTCCCAGCATCTTTCCATCATTTTTACATGATGTTTGCATCCAGTTCTCTTAATCTTTCACTTTGCTGTTATGTTCTGCTTTGATTAGTTGTTTTTTTTTTTTAAATAGTAATAGCAAGGTACTTACATAACTCGTATGCGATGAGTTCTTCATGAGAGAGCAAAATTGCATTAATTTTACTGGAGCTGCAAGGCATGTTCTCTCAGTTGCTTATCTCCAATACCACAGGTAATCATCTGAATGCTGTGGAGGATTGTGCTTGCAAGGCTCTGCCACTTCTTGCAAAGCTCCCTGCATGTAGCACTTGATCTCTAACACCATAGCATCCAACAGCAAGGTTGTCAAGACAGAACTTTTGCATGTGTCTTTAAGGTGTTAAATAGGCTTATGATGACATAAGGGTGGAAGTCTCAGGTCAGTAAGATTTTTAGTAATATTCAAAACTTCACTGGACAGCAAGGCCCTGAAAATGACCTAGCCACACCTACTTTGCGTAACATCCCAGACTGAATGGCTCAGGATATCCCTTCCAAGCCACATTAGTCACAATTCCCTTACCTTGTCTCTTGGAAGAACTAGCACTACTAGTTCTGCCTATACTGCATGACCTGGTTAGCACACCTCCCAGTACCAAAGACTCATACGCTGAAATAATTTAAAAGAGGTACAGATAATCTAGAAGACAGATGAGAAGCTGGAAACCAAGACAGGCACAAGAAGTTAGCAGACGGGCAGGTAAAAGATGAGAAGATATACTGAAAAAGAAAGTGACATAGAATGACATATTAAAGTAGAACAGAGGAGAGCATGCCCACAGCAAGAACAATCGCTGTAGGAAACAACAAGGATAGGCTTTGAGGTAGAAAGCGAGAGACAAAATAGGTGAGAGGAAAGAAAGACTACATCATTTGAAAAGACCCTTGGGAATAAAGAAGCCGAAGGAATAACAAAAATAAATGCTTTGCTAGATACATAGTCCAAACGTGATATTTGAAGAGGAAAAAAACCCAGAGGTAGGAAATTGATTTCTTAAAGCACAAAGCTGAGGAAGAACAACAAACTGCAGGCCTTCACACTGAAAATAGCATTTGCAAGTGACCTCCTGCTCTTCTTCAGAAGAAAATGAAAATAATGTTTCAGAGTGCAGAACAACAAAGAAAAGGATGGCAAGCAGCATCCTGGGCATTTCTAGGCAGCTCCACAGAGCACAGCTGAATATTCAATCAGCTCTCAGATTCAAATACTAGCCTCCCGTTCATATAACATGTACAAGCATAGCCAAGTCTCTGTAACCTTGTCACATGTACAAGAGCAGCCAAACAACAACCAAATAATCAGAAGTGTGCACTACCGTGAACATGTGTATATTTTTATTGGAGTGAGGAATGAAAGAGGGGTGTACTGAGAAGACTAACTTGGTTATAATCCTATATTAACTGCTGAATTTAATGTCTCGTGGGGATTTATATACTTGGATATTTATGTGCAAATTGTACATGGGTTTACTCATATTCCTAGGCACACAATTAAAAATAAAAAAAAAAGTAAAGCAACTGCAGTTTTTGCTGAGAAGGCAACTTCTTTTCCCCCCTCTCTTTCAGTCACAAAAGTGGCAGATTAAAGAAATGCTTAAATTACCAAGAACTCAGTTTGTTACACTGCAGAACCATGCAACTAAAAATAGAATCTAGTAAACTTCCAGAATAGTTTCTAAAAATGTAGCAACTATTAGGGTGTCCTGGTTTTTCTAAAGCAAGTAAGCATGCACAACTTTTTCCGCGAACTAGCCAGTCATGAACCCATCTTCTGCACTCCACATGCAGAACCAAAGTCATTTCACTGAACCCTCCCTGAAAGACAGTATGTCTCTTCACAGCAGGCTAAGTGGAAATACCACATCAGAGTTGGAATCAAGCTCTGAGTAATTTCAGTGGAGTTGCATCCAGGATTAATTTGGCTCGTTAACTCTCTTGTAAAGATGATGAGCTGACACAGCAACTCCTGTCACTACAGTGCAATGCCCCAGAGAAGCAAGCAGGAAATATCTTGCCCAGAAGTCCTCATCTGACCTGTTACTGATGTCCATTGCAGATTCTACAGGTTTCTCTAACAGAAAGGTAGATGCGCTAATTTCTTGGGCCACAAAGATCTATGCAATAAAAATGATCTTGACAAAATAGCAATGAATTTGTTGTAACCCACTTTTTTTTAATACTTGGCATGTGGAAACCATATTAAATGAAACTTCAGAAAGAGAGTGGACCCACCATGACACAGATTAAATTATGAAGAACAGACAGCATGCTCGCTTGCTTAATTTACTTCACTGGTAAATATTGCATTAAGACAAAGCATTCAGAGGCTTCCTTTAGAGTATTGAGTTATTATACATAGAGCTAAAATAACAATGTAAATTGGATTGCACTTTAGGAGACAGAAATAAGTTGTGCTGTGGGACCACTATGAAATTAACATGAAACTAACAATAATCACACTGAAATTAAATGAACTGCTACCACATTATTGAATAGGAGTTACAATATCATGCTGATTGAAATTTAACGAATAAGCTGATTTTAATTCAGAAGACTGTTCAGCATCCAAAGCTTCTAAGTCAGGCAAATACCTTGGGAGTGCCAGGAAGCTGACTGACAGTCACTATCCCCCTTGTAAAACTTCGCATATTTAATTTCTCTAAAAGAAAACAAAGAAAAATCTAGCATCAAAACAGTATTGGCATTTAAGGTGAAAAAAGTCTCCATCCTTTCTCCTGATTTGTCAGGTACTAAACCAGTGCTGCCACCTGGTCCTGCTGAGCACTGCTCTGTTTGGAACAATATACTTCCAACCACTTTGCACTAAAGTTGATTCTCTCATAAAGGAATTCTTTACATCTTACAAAAGCAATAGCAAAATGCAACCATGCCTGGTTTATTATGGGGTAAACTAATGCTCAACTATGGCAAGTGATACACTCTTCCTTAAAGTCTCAAAATGACAAAACTGAAGGTAGAACTAGGTTCAAATTAATTGAAATGTGATGCTGGTGCTCCCTTGAAATAGAACAGATATTAGAAAAGTCCTCTCTACTTCCTGAAAAATCAGGCCATTTTAAGTTATCACATCAGCTAAGATCTTGCATTTTGAGATGCTAAGTACCCTTTCTTTTAGCAGCCTGTCATCTTCACCTGCATACACTCTCATCCAACCAAGAGGACTTGAAGCAAAATTTGATTGCACTAAAACTGTTCCTGCAGAAGTTAGGGTTTTAACCTTGGCATTCTGACCATAACCTTGATTTGACAGTTACATTTGAAAGGTTTAAGTGTCTGCTTCCAGTCCTTTTTTTTGTTTTTTAACAGTTTTCTTTTGCTTCCTCCTGACATGAGTGACTTAATTGAGGATCACACAGATAATTGCAGGTGAATTCTACTCTACAAGTGACTGCACAACAGTGAAATACATACCTGAATAGTCTGTAATTCTGAATGTAATTTCAAAATAGACTAGTGTAATTTACAAGGCTGACTTAGAAAAAAATTAGTCCTGATCCAAAATTAATGGGTTTGGGGAAGAGAGGGGAAGACATGAGAAGAAAAAGTGAGAAGAAATCCTGAAGTCCACAGGTACTATAGCAAATTCATTTGGTCTACAAGTTTTACCATTACCTTTTGGTGAGTAAGTTTTCTCCAAAGTATCATTAGAAAATCTGGAGAAGAATGTTTTAAAATGGCAAACAAGCAAAGAAGACTACATCAAAACCCACTAATGACACTGAGGTGCATGAATCTCTACAACGATCAGTTATCAGCAACTTTCTTGCTCTGCATATACAGTTTAGGAATAGACGGAACAGCATAATATCTCTGTAAAACTTTCTTCAAAAACACTTGATTTGGTCAGCTTAAGAAAGGATTTTACAAGATTGTTTTTCTTTCCACCAAACCAGTGCTTCTGGCATCAAGACTGGTATTTAAGTACTTTCTGCCTTTGAAAATTATATTGGAAATAATCCATGGCAATTATCTGTTTATTCCCACAGATGCTGAAAATGCAACTGTTCTCTCCTTTACTATTTTACCCAGTCTATGGCAGAAGGCAGGGGAGGGAGCATGACTCTAGCAGAGAGAGTCTTACCTGCAAGACAAGGTAATGGTATCGTGTAAGGTAACATGAATCTAACACAGTAAAAGCTGTTTACAAGCTGCCCACGTAGATGGGAAAATACTGGGTTAAATTTATCCACTCTGACTAGACAGACAGAAATAATCAATATCAATCTTTTACCCCAACTTCAACTTTTGAAAAGTTTGGTAAGGAGATAATGTCCCAGTCCCTCTGATCACTCTTTAGCAAGATTAGAGAGAACAAAATCTTCTCGATTGGGTTCTGCCAAATCTAACTTGAGAAGAGATAAAACAGTGCGATTCCATCACTTGCAGGATTAAAAAAAAAAAAAAAAAAAAGCGCTGCTGGATGCTCGCTCTAATCTCTCTTATCATACACCGTCATCCCCTTACCACCATTTACACCACTAGTTTCTCCACACTCTCCTCTTAATGTTGAGGATATCCGTTGTGGCATTCTTCTCTGCCACACTTGGGACAGCAATTATGTGACAGATTTCACTCTGAGGAACACTAGACTGGAAGGGAATGCACAGGTAGTTGAGTCCAGTCAACGGCTGCAAACATCCATGCAACTGCTATCTAGTTAAGTAGTCCAGAGTACATGCTCCACTAATACCTACATACCCATGTGTCTTAAACATTTCCCTATACCCTCTAATAAATTTAAGATTTCCAGTAAAGTTCTTCTGGTCTTCTCTTTTATATCAATCTTTCCAGACACTGTTCAACATTGGCTTTTCTAGGTCTTGCAGTTTATCGTCTACCTGGTATAGAACTGCATCCAGAATAGACTACAATTTTGTACTGCAGATTCTAAAATGCTCAAGAAAACTATAAAAAGGAATTATCACCTCTCCACACTGCAACAAAACATTTTCGTGTGGAGCTCCAAATCCAAAAGGACAGCCACACTATAACAGAAACTCAAACTTAATGTTTTTGACACTCACATGACAGCACTCCTTTCAGGACTTGAAGGCAATTGTCTCACTTCCCAAAGAAAATTACTAGCAGAAAGAGACATCTCTGAAAGAAAGGCACTAGTGACGAAAAAAGAGGAAAAATGTTTAAGCAAAGGGAGCCGCTTCATACTCACGCATTTGAACACAAGAGTTCTTCATAGCAGGTGCTTCATTACATGCACTGCCTCATGAATCAATAGAGTTGAAGAGGCTGAGCAATACAAATCTCTGGGCTTTACACAGCTCTCCACACAACTCCCACATTTGCTTTTTGAGAGCTCTTCAGCACTTCATCCTGCAAAGCTCATTTACCTGTCAGCCTCCCCATCCCTGGAATTCTCATGAGACTTCTCTGATAAAAAGCAACACATTCAACTGCACACTGAGCAAGTATCCAGTCCTCAAGGACTCCAAATACATCCCAAGCTTCATAATCAGATATAAATTCCTCTCTCCATGATACCTAGTAAAACTACACCTTTAGTACCAATTGCATCTTTTTTTGGGGAAAAAAAGGCAGCTGGTTTGAGCTAAACCAGTGGTACAATACCCTAAAAAAACCACCACACACACCTGTACTGGTAAGAAGTGGAGGTTCCCAGTTTTGACAGGTTAGTCTGTTTCCATAAGACTTATTCCACACAATGGATAGGAACCACTTCTGGGCCTTCTGACCACTGTGGGAGGAAATGGAGGGGTTCTGAAAAATGACCATACCCTTAGAAATGGAGAAACAAGTGAAGAAACCTGAGTTAAGAACAGTGCTCAACTGTCAGAAAGAAACAGGATACAAGGTGTAGTTAGTATCATAACTGCTAGTTTGGGGCTGTAGCTGCCCACCTTGATCAGTTCAAAGGATTGTCTGCAAGGTAAAAAACTGATGAAAAGATAATTAAGTGAAGCATTTATGGTGGTACTGGAGAAGAGCTATTTCTAGATGCCTTTGAAGCACAGTCAGTGAATGCTATGTAACTATTACTCTTAAATTTAAAAAATTTAATAGCCTCAAGTCACAACTGTAAGTAATAACAGTTTTGAGAAACTAAGTACAACAAAAATGTATCATCTCTAAAATTCAAGAGAAAGTGAGAATGAATGCAAGAACCCCAAAGAAATTACAAACAAAAGCAAACCCTGATAAAGTACTATCCCTTTCCTACAGCTGAAGAAATGAGAGTCCCAGGACAAAAGCCCCTGGGGAAGGGAAGAGGGGGATAATGAAGGCCACTCAGCACGTTAGGTGCTCAGCTGGAAAGAGAATGCAGTTCTACAAGCTCCCAGTTTCCCTTTTTAAACAGAAGTTAGTACATAAATAACTATTATATAACATATAACATATAATAAAGGTGGGGGAAGGAAGTTTAACAATCCTATACTTGTGCTGTGCATGTGGGTTTTTGTTTGGGTTTTCTTTTGTTTTTAAATTTCTTACAGCAGGAAAACCAGAAATGCCTTATGCAGGTTACCCAAAAAAAAAAAAAAAAGCACCAGTAGACCTTTACAAGATGTATCAATACATATTCTTAGTGTGCCATGTTACAGAAGTTACTACAAATAAGTTTCAAAACTCTTAAACTTTTTTTTGTTATACTCTATTAACTGTAAATCCAAGTGTCTTAGTTAAACAATTCCATTTGTGCAAAGCTTAAAGGGACTATCATCAGCACTAAAACTGACCTAAAAAAATGTCAGAGCTTTGAAGGTTAAAAGCCCAGGCTATTTTGGGGTAAAATGTAAGGGAAAGGAAACCCTTTAAGTATTAGATACTTCCTTCCCAAAAGGATAAAGTCTTTATTCCTAACAATTTTAATGTTTGCTTGGTAATGACAGATTGTCAATTTATTCATTGGAGATAGACCTCTGGAATTTACATGTGTATTTACACACAATCCCACTGATTGTCGGATGGTCATCCTTCAAAAAGTCTATTCCAACACTCATTCAGTGTATATAAACTCTTCAGGGGAGACAAAAGACATCAGGGAGATGTCAAGACTGTTTTAGTTTGGGAAAGGGAGAATGGCAGAATAGAGAGAAATCCTTGAAGAAACATGAACTAATTTTACATGGTGCTTCCCTGGGTGAAAAACCAATAAACACTCCTTTGCTTGCCCATAAATTAGCATAGTTCTAGGTGACCAGGCAAGGAGCTGCCCACATTATATTACAAGGACCACATTAACGGAGCAGAGCATGTAAACAGCTACATTAACTCCCCAATCCAGAACAATGAAGAGGGCACTAAAATAAGCCTCTTGCTGGTACACTGACCTCAGTACTGCCCCCATTAAAGCCACATGAGTGAATCCTCTCAGCTGGATTACTGCATTGATTTTTAGTACCTCATAATGGAATCTGCTGGGCATAGCTGGGAAATGAGAGGTTGGCAGTGACACTGAAGGGATGAAAGTCCTCTGGCCCTGTGTGACCTGATTTGTCTCTAATTACAGCCTTATACTGCTTCACCTGGAGAGCTGCTGCAAGCAGTGCTATCCAGTTATGTCCACTCCACTTCCTAGATATTTGGAAGCAGTGAGTTTGTGACAAGAACCTACTAAGCAGCTTCCCAACCCTATCTGGCCTCTTAACTAGCTTTGAAGGAGAGCCACGATTTCCAGCTCACACAAAGACTTCCACAGCAATGAAAAGAAGCAAATTTCACACAGATCTCCCTTAATAGCATTGCTTTTGCCTTGTGCTTTATTATATTGTGCAAGAAGGTCCATGCAGATTTATAGTTTAAATAGATTTTTCATATCAAACCGACTGTGGCAGCATTAGAGCTAAGATGAGAATTTTGATAATAACTACAGTGAACAATAACTACAGCAAAGACCCTCTAGAAGGTTTACCCAAAAATATTGTGCTTTTGACGGGTAGACTGCCCAAGTCTAAGATCTGTAAACTCTTCAGAGTGGCTGGAAAAATGGAATCATAATAGCAATCAGTAGCAATTAGCAAGTATATTGTCTTAATTGTTTTAGAGTTAAAAAGTATGACACAGGAGGCTTAGAAACGTACTGAAAAAAGCAAATAAGAGGCAGGGAGTGGATAAGAGTTTGTCCAACCTAAAAAGACACTACCCTTTGCATACTAAGCCACACTTCCCTTTAAATGAAGTCTAGTAGAATGCAAAATACATAGTAGACTACACAACTCTGCAAAGCGTTCACCAACTGTATGTCAACATTTCATCTAAACAGACAAGCAAAAACTAAACAAGTCCTTTAAACTGATGAGTTCCTAGAGGCAGAAAAATTCTAATGCCTCCATCTGCTCTAATTTAGAGAAAGTACAACTTCATTAGAGATTTCTACAGCCTCTAGAAACAGAAAAACATCTTTTACAGGAACAACAGGAATAATCCCAATAAGATTATCCAGTCCTGCACCGTGGATAGGAGACCAATTTTCTTTCAGTCACTCCTCAGCTTACTTGCAAGTGTCTCAGATGCCAGAGCAACTCCCCAGTTCACCACTGAGGCTGATACACTGTAGAGATTATTCACAAATAGTCTAACAGTCTTTAATATTGGGATAGACCAAGTTAATCAGCATTATTCTCTCTTTGATTAACTGCCTCCTGTTCACAGAATTGCCATAATAATACAATGTAGTATTATCAAAATTACTATAGTGCTGCTTAGGGACCCCAAAGTTAACCTCTACATGTGTACCACAATTGAAAGGAGGTAAGAGTATTAATTGATTTTATTTAAATTGCAAAACATAAGCAACAGCAAAATTTAAAAAACATTACACATTGGCTTCATGTTTAACAGTTATTGTCTTTTGGCTCTTCTATAAATAATGATTTATACTCACAAATTTCAGGTACTTGCAACGTGATTTGAACAACATGAAAACTTAATCAGTATTTTTTGCAAATAAAGATTATTTTTGAAGTTTGAGTACAGTTATACTTACCATCAATAATTCTAGACTTGCTTCAGTAATACTATGAAATAATAAAAAAAATAAGATATCTGTATTGGCAGGAATTTTCCCATCAGTAGTATACCAATAGCAAGTTATCCTTCAGAACATTCTCAACAGATACAAGATGGTCAACGGTTAAAGCCAAAATCACAAGAAACCTGGGGTCAACTCCTCTTCTCTATTAAGGCTGTTTACGCAGTTCTACTTCTTACATATAAACTTTTCTTCTCATGGTAGTAAAACTAGAAAGAAAGCATCCTGGACTGAGGAATTCACCAGTGAGTTCAGAAGGGTATAACATTCTGTGAAATAAGAGACAAGGTAGACATATTCTGGTAAGCAGCAGTTTGAATAGGTCGTAGAGTCCTGCCCTTCCTTACTATCCAGCTGTCAGCATCTTCAAAGGCTGACTAGCAAACACCGCAGACAAATATAGCTAGTTGAAAGCATATTGAGGTATTGTGCTAATAAAATAAAAGCCATCTGTGCACCTCCCTAAAAATGGTCTCTAATTCAATATTTCTGAAATAAAGTTCAGAGACTATATCACTGCTGCCTGCAGACTAAACCCACCTACATTTCCAACGACAAGCATCACTGCAAATAGGTCAGTTTCTCCTCTGCTGTAGAGGAGGGCATGACTGGTGTGCCTCTCTTCCATGCTACTTGCAGCTGCAACAAGTTACAAATCATTCTTTTTCCACATCTAAGATGCTTAGGCCAATTGAGGCATACAGGATACATTATCCTTTCAAGCTGTAGTCTTCAAGAAACATACTAGAAATGCTAGGAAACAAATGTACTTAGGAAAAAACCACAACCTTGAAAAATCTTCATTTCATCGCTTTTTATGTTTTACTTCTTAAGAGACGGGTTCTTCAATGTCAAAAAACTGCCAACAACTAACAGACTATAAGATCTGTACATTTACATCAGGGACTTTATGTGTCAACTGTGGCAATGGATAGCATCTGTTCATTTGAGCCGTACTTTCCCTGCAGTTTGTTCCTGTTATTAAAACAAGAAGGTACTTGCAGACACATGACAAGTAGATTCCATAAACACCAACCATTAGAATACCCTGTCTCAAGTATCTGTCCAAGGACTAAGGTTAAATGTTTTCACCAAAATGAATTGAATTTATCTTTCCACGTTCCTCAAAAAATAAAGAAAAGCAGAGCCCACAGCCTGTATGATCCTCCCACAGCTGCATAAGGTACACCAGAGTATGGTGGAAACTCCTTTCAGCCACAAATACATTCACCATCTCTCCAGGCCAAAATTAGATAAGCCCTATCACCACAAATCCACATTACCATCACAACTTCAGGTCACATTATAGACTAACAGCATCATTTTTTTTTTTTTGTCACCACATTTGGAAAACTAACCCAAGACAAGATGCAGGCTTCCCTTATCAAACAGGTTCTTCACTAAGACATCAGCAGACACTTCTAAAAAGTGTTCAGAAGCATGCAATTAGATATAGAAGGGGTATGCTTACAATACAATGGGTGTTGGGTTTCTAGCATAGTGTGTCTGGTTGTCTGGCTTCAGCTCAACTATTGAGTGTCACTTAATCTCCCACATATTCTAGGATTATCGGAGGCATCAACTGTGACATATCTGATACTGTGAAACAATAACATTATACGATTTTTCTTCTCAAAGTTATCCTGATGTAGTGCTATCACTACTTCTACTTTGACAGCTCACACTGAAGTTTGACCTATTGGATGAAAATATTTGAAATAGCTTTTCCCAAGGAAAGCTTTTCAAATGTCAGTTCACAAGAGTGATGTGCCTGAGGTTGAATGTTTTGTTTAGAACATGTTTAAATGTTGATCTGATCAAAGTAGGGTTCACTGAGATATAGCAGAAAACAGCAATGTGCAATTCCTATCAATAAATTGGTATGAATGACTTTCAAAACAAAAGCAGTCAGAATTTGTTGCCATTGGCTCCACCTTTTGTTAAAGAAGTTCTGGAATTAGAGGGAGAGGAGTTGTAGGTAATTTTCACAAATGTTCACCATTCCATGACTCCACTTAACAAAAACAACCATAGAATAATTTCTCCGCTTAACTCCTGACTACCAGTGGAATATGTAGTGACAGGAAAAAGGAAAAGCAACTTCTTTGCATTAACAGCTAACAGTTTTCCTCACTCACAGTGTAAAGCAGATGGATTATCCTAACAGTTTGACAGTCTAGCTGAACTTTTAAGAAAACCTTGAGTTGGTCCCTACCCATTCATAACTGAAAGGTTTTGTAACCTCTTTCTTAATGAAAATTATCTTCCATGCAAGTTTCTGGTTTAAATCTGTACTTTAATAAGGAAAATCTTCCCACTTCCTGATGGGGAACAAGCTAATGGACTTTTCAAGCCTCACATCATTCTTCTATGACAAGAATAACTTCTGTTACCACTAAATAATAGACCTTTTGAGCCACCTTTGGAAGAGGTAGTCCTACCACTTCTTTCTTCCTACTTCATAAATAGAGATTTCAGCTACATTTGACCATCTCCCCACTGAGCTAACATCACCTCTGCAAATGGGACATGGGATAGTACTGGGTTTCCATTTCAGTGCCCTATGCTTTTTTCTACCTTGCCTGTGCTAGGTTCTGAGGTGGGATTACTGGTCTCAGCATTCACTAGTTTCCTGCAGTGCAGCAGGAGAAGCCAGGCATCGTACACAAAAGCAACACAGCTTACAAGCACTGTTTGAGGAGGGGAGGAAAGAAAAAGAAGGGAGGGGAGGGAGGAAAGAAGGGGGGGAGAAAAACCCAAACCCCAAACACAGGAGATCCAAAGGGGATAGTATCAGTGGTCATTATCAACAGTCCAACACCAGGATATCTAAAAGCACTTGTAACCAAGCTTATGAGTGACTGAACAAGTAACTGTCCCAGACCAGTTTTTGTGCATTGCAGGGAAATATTTTGTACTATTACTTCTCTAGTATTACACAGTAACATTATTTGCATGTAAAGACATTTGTTCCTCAATATATATAAAAAGGATAGATGGATTATCCCTAACTATTACAAAATAAAGTCACTAATTATCTACTTTGTGACTAAAGCCGATTTCAATGTTTGTCTGTGTGCAAGTACACATTGGTCTTCAAAACAAGGACATAATCTATTTTGCATAATATTGCCACCACTGTATCAATAAACATCACATAACTGCATATCAGATGGAAGAATGCCACAGTCACTTGGGAATACCGATCTACATATGCCCAAAATACAAAGATCTACCCCTTTCAAGATGTCCTCATCACACAACTGAAGATAATTAGATGAGGATAATACTCAAAGATCTTTTGGTAAATAAAGCAACCACCCAGATGGATCACATCACAACAGAACAGTTACACTGCGCATTGTTCTTCTCATTTACAGCAGACTTCCTCACTGACATTCTGAATGAAGCTACAGATAGCGCTTCCGATGTGCAAACCATGAAAAAAGCACTTTGCCTGAATAGCCCAAAGGCAACACTTCATCTGCCTCTCTGTGCATAACTTAGCACCAGACCCAGGATCTCAACTCTGTTTGTTGGAAGCTTCTCAATCCCTTTAGATAGCATATTCTGCATAAAAGTGCAGTAAGCAAAGTGTGTATGTGTACACATATATACACACACACACAAATAAATCTATTTTTTGTATTTCTATTGCATGTTCAGCAGACATCTTGGTACTGCCAAAAGCATATAGTAACAGCATTGACACCAGCTTCTGAAAAGACCAGAAGTTCTGAGACTGTTTCTCATTATTTGAACAGGGTGCTTTCACAGTAGGTTCACAAACACTTCAAAGACAGAGACAGTACTTCTTCAGTTGTTCTGGGGGTGGCACCTTACATCCATGTGGAGACTTTTTATGGATTAGTACCTTCTGCAAACACTGATAAAATAAAACTTAAGCAGATTAGTCATCATGAGCTCTTACAGTAAGTTTTGAAGTTGTTTAAACATTCACAGTAGTTTCCAAAAATATGTTGTTATTTTACCACAGATTGATCAGATTCTTTGCACTAGCATTTCTGCTACCCAGAATACTTCCCTACTGAGACATTCATACGCATTTATTTTAAAGATCATTTTGTAAGTAACAACAGTTTTTGGAAACTTCTGAGAGCTTTACATCATTTTACACTATTCTCCTTAAGCTTCCGGAAGGATTTCTAACATTTTATATTTTATAGAAGCTGCTGCCGCCTCAGGAATGTGCATTGGATTCTGTGAGTAAAGTACCTAGAAGACATCAACATACGGTGTATTTACTGTTTTATTGTTTCAATTACCAACAGAGATCTTCTAGAAAAATAAACAGGATGCACACCCACTGGGCAAGGTGCCATATATAATATAAGGCCCATGTGTACAGAAGGATAGGTGTGTATTTCTACATAGACATTAATGCACACTTAACCTGGATGCAGTATTTTCACTAGACTGAATTATGAACACATTCACTTGTCAGTTATAACAAGTACTGCAGCAACCTAGCAGAGATTTTATCTTGCTTCTTTCCCCCCCAAACTTCAGCAGTGAAATTACACTCAGTGGTTGCACAATCTGCTTCTCAACAACCAGCTATATACAGTGCACTTTAGAAGAATACAGAAAAACAGAATATCACCAAACAATCTAATATAATGATATGGCACACACAAAAAACCCAAGCACTGTAGAGAGACTCAAGCTTTATTACTGTCAATATCAACTGATTTCAGTAGTTACAAGTGGAAATTGTTTCCTAATTCACCATCTGTGCCACTACTCTCTCCTTCACTCTAATGCTACAAAGATGCATTTCATAACATCAGACAGTAGCTCCTAATCAGTATTCTGTTACCTTCTGCTCTCACTCTTCAATTATTTTCTTCAAGAGTATTTTACAAAAGCTCTGGTCTAAGTATTCACGACAGCTTTCTAAATCCCCAAACTACTCAAACACGGTTATTCCTTGCAATTACCTAAGCAGTCTACAGAGACTAGGCAAATTCAATCAAATATCAGAATACCACTGAAAATGGGAGCAACACCATTGCTTATGGATAAGGAAATTATACTTGTCAAAATTTTAACATATCACATCAGATGAGGTCCTTAATACCAGTGACTGGTTTCATTGCTTTGAGCAAGTCATAACCTTTACACTATAGTTCAAATCAAGTAAAACACTGCAACAACAACAACAACAACAACAAAATCCAGCAACAACAACAACAAAATCCACCAAAACCTAAAGCACCCAAACTAATGAATAAAAACAGAATTTTGATAGGTGAGGAGAAAGAAATAAACAGATGCTTCAGCTGACCCAAGCTATCCAGTGCGAGCAAAAAATGCATCACAGCACAATGTGTACCAGCACAAACACAAAACCAGTTTTTTATTTTTTCCTTTACAAACCTACAAGCTGTTCACATTTTCATATAAACTACAAAATGTCTTTCCTATAAGCCAACATCACTTAATGCATCTACCACAAAGGAGTGTCATTACCTAGCTCAGCATTTGAAAAGTCTGCATAGGCCTCCTTTTCAGGGTTTGAGTTCCTTTGTCCAAAAATTACACTCACTTTCCTTTGTTTAGTCTAACCTAAGCTTTTTCTTTCAATTAGCCCATGCAGACAGCACAAAAAAGGCATACATTTGTGAAAAGCGAACATTAAAAAAAATAAAAATAGCCCAAACCCCTTATTATTATGTTTCTCTTAGGAGTGCCTCAATCATTGCATTCTACAGTCATTTTGAATCTGTTCTCATTATGTTTCATATTTGAAATCCTCTTTGAATGGTCGTGGAAACTATATATACAGGCAATTACTTTTTTTCCTCTTCAGCCTTCCAAAGCAAATATTTATTATTATAAGCTGTCTATTCATCCTTGTATAAAAATGAGACTTGCAGGAGGCTAGGACAGTACTTGCAGTCCAACCCTTTTGTCTGCTTTTCCACAACCCACATACATGGTCGTCTTCAGACTATTCAGATTCTGGACAACTGCTGATTTCCATCAATAATCCCGGTTTACAGTTATGCCAGCATACAAAAGGACTTGTTGCCTCTGCTTTTACCCCCAAAGCACTTACCTATTTGTACATCTAGAAAGCAAATTAAGTTAGCGAGACACTGAAACATGCACTCGTAAAAAAAAAAAAAAAAAAACAGACAGAGAATAGTCCAAGCCACATCAATATTAAATTGAGATCAGTCTGCATGAGTAAAATGCCGGTCCGACTGTTCTTTCGGTTATGAGGGAAACCTAAATAGAGTTAAAAAAGGTCTAAAACCCAAGATGCATAGTTCATGAGTGGAAGTCATTAGCTCTCTGTTTCATACCCAAACTCCCATTTCCTTCCTCTCTCACTGCTCAACCATTTTTAACATGCACAAAAAGTAGCAGATAACACAATGTACAGCCAACTTAGTGCATTTTTTTAAGAATTTATATGTATTAGTGGCTTATTACTTTTCTTTTGTTTTCATCACCGTAGTATATTGGCACCCAAGCTCAGATCTTAATAGAAGCTGCCATCCTGCAATATCTCCCCATCAGCAAAAGTGTTCCTCTTTCTTTCTCAAGGACCAACCTCATTTCATTTGTCAGAAGGTGCACTGTGGGGAGGAAGTAGATGGCCCTGGGAGGCTTGCACACCTTTGATTTCTAAAGGACATATTCCACAGCTTTTCCTTTCCAAATTCCAAAAATGGCTTAGCAAGGAACTCTGCACTAAACAAACCTTAAATAGAGACTGATTGAGTGTATTAACATAACAAAAAAGTTAATGGCCTTAAAACTACACAAGAATAAATTTAGATAAGATAGACAGAAACAGCTTCTTAAAACTAAATGTAATTTTGAAGAGAAAGTACTAACTGAAAAAAGTTATGGAAGGACAAAAAAGGAATACTAAAAGCCAGATTAAATAATACTTCCAGTGAATCAGCACAGTAAAAAAAAGTCTGCAGCAGTTTCAGCACAAGTCTGGCCCCTACCAACCATAACCCCTCAAATTTACAGATGGGGAATGCAGAAGGCGAAGCAACAGCACTGGGGACCTCTTGAGCTCATCTAGTCCAATGGCTGTGCTTGAAGCAGAGTGACCTAGAGCAGGTTGTCCAGGAGGATATCCAGCCAGGTTTTTGATATCTCCAAAGGTGGAGACTCCACAACCTCTCTGGGCAACCTGTTTCCATGTTTGAACATCCTCACAGTAAAAAAAAAAAAAAAAAAAAAAAAAAAAAAAAAAAAAAAAAAAAAAAAAAAAAGTTGGGTTTTTTGTTTGTTTTTCATCTGGTGTTCACATGGCAGTTGTTTTTTTTGGTTTTTTTGGTTTTTTTAAAATCACTGCGCACTGCTGAGAAAAGCCTGGCTCAGACTTCTTTACTCCCTCCTGAATCCACCTCTTGTGCTCTTCTTCCTTCCCCTCGCTACTTCCCCAAATCACGTCTGAGATCACTTAGGAGGTCCTTGCTAATCTGTGCAAGCCTCCTGTTGCTTTTGCTCAATTTCCTACTTGTTGGGATAGACCTTTCTTGAGCTTGGAGGAGGTGATCTCTGAATATCTACCAGCTCTCCTACACCCCTCTTCTCTCCAGGGCTGTATTCCATGGGATTCTTCCAGGCAAATCTCTGAAGTAGCTGAAGTCTGCTCTCCTTAAGTTCAGGGCTGTGGTCCTGCTTTTTGCTCTGCTCCCTCCACGTAGGATCCTGAACTGCATCATTTCATAGTCAGTGGAGCCAAGTCTGCCTCTGACTTTCACATCCACAACCAGTTCTGCCTTGTTTGTAAATATCAGGTCCAGCAGAGCACCCTTCCCTGTTGGCTCCTTGATCGTCTTTATCAAGAGACTCTCTTCACCACACTCAAGATTATCTCCTTGAGCCATACTGTATTGTCCTTCCAAAAGGTACAGTAGTTAAAGTCCCCCACGAACCAGGGCCTGTGAATGCAAGGCTTTTTCCAGTTGTTTGAAGGCAGCCTCATTTGTATCTTCCTGAGAGGAAGTCAATAACAGATACCCACTACACCACCACCCATGTCGGTCTGCCCACTAATCTTCACCCATAAACTCTCCACTGAGTCCTGATCGGTCCCAAGGCAGAACCCCATGCATAACAGCTGCTTTCTCACATCGAGGGCAACTCCCTCTCCTTACCTTCCCAGCCTGTTCTTCCTAAAAACGCTGTATCTCTCCATTATAGCACTCTGTCATGTAAGCCATCCCACCATGCCTCCACGATCCTGGTGAGGTCATAGCCCTGTAACTTCACACAGACCTCTAACTGCTCCTTTTGGTCTCAAGCAAGTGTGCTGCATAACTGAAGCTCTCCCCACCTTCCCAAGAAGTTGCAAGACACTACCCCATACACCATCAAGCATGCTAATACTCAATGGCTTCAGCATAATTACACAAAAAATATTCCCTTTCACCAGCTATTAGCTCAGTCAGAAACATATCAATAAGGAGAAGTAGCACAGTATATTACTGATGGTTGCTAGTATCTATAAATAGAGGAACCTGACAAGTTCAGAAGGGGAAAAAGAGGCAATAAGACAAAATGATGAAATGAAGAAAGATGAGACCTAAAGCTCAGCAAAAAAGCGATAACACAAAATATACCCCACAGTCAGATATGAGTATGTGTGAGGGAAAACAGATAAAATGTTTGGTTTATGTAACAGATGTGACAAGATGTTAAGACAGTTTAGGGAAGTATTCTTCCTCCTTTTAACAGACAAAAAAGAATTGTACAGATTTGGATGGGTGTTTGTACATGCCCTCCCAATAAAGAGGGTCAGCAAAACATGGCATGCGAGAGGAGTTTCTGTTGCCCTTCTGCAACGGCAGACCTCTGGCTTTTCCTCCAAGGAACATTGAAGACAATGGATTAAAGGACAACATAAAAATTGTAAACTTGAATGGGATAGCTGGATTTTTCTCTCACAGCAGATGGTGAATAGGATATAAATAACCTCTCTTCTACATACAATTTTAATTAAAATTTAAAAAAAGAGAGAAAAAAGTTGTTTGATTGACACAGTCTAGAGAATTATTTAACTACTCTATTAACTACTACATTAACTATGTACCCTCCTACTGTCCAATCTCTGATGTCAGCTCCACGCAGACTGCCTAGGAAATGGCTGTTGCGCTGCATGACGGGCTGTACATCAGAAGACTTTTCTCAAAATAGAAAGTTTAGCTTTGCTTATCAAAATTTTTCCCCTCTCACTCTCAAAGTTATGTTCAGACTGCAGTTTGTGCTGCAATTGTCACATCATGGTCATGACCATTGTCGCAAGTATTGGCAATAATCTGGCATCAGCAGAAGGCTGTTCAGTATAGACCAACCACACACAGGTGCCTGCCTTGCTTCTTAGGACTATTCTGGAGCCTATGCTAAGTCCCTGCTGCTGTAGAAATATCCCACCACGCCCATCCATATTGGTATGCGAGCAATATCCAAGCTAACCTGAAATGAGCTAGTTTAAAGCTAGCTTGGGAACCACAGGAAACACATATCCACATGGGCTGGGAGGATCTTTGCCCCTCAGGAACTACTGAGCTTTGCTACCCCTGCTATTTTCATAGCTGCTGCTACAAAGGGAGCACCTTGGCAGTACAGCCCCACAGCTCTACTACTAATCTGCAAGGCATTTTCCTATGCAGTCTATGTGCTTCCCCTGATGGTCTTCAAGGTTATGAGGTGGAGAAAGGCATCCTGCTGCAGCAAAGGGTCTACAGCTTTCCTCTGGCTGCCAGGCCAGAGTCTGAAGGCTCAGCACTGTGGTACTCCAGCTTCTTCCCTAAAAGGAGCAGCGTTCTCTTACTAACTTAGTTTCTAACATGACCAACATGCAGAAACATTTTTGTAAGCCAACCTGGACTTCTGTATTCTTACTAAGAGGCACACTGAAGTCAGCCCAAATTACTCTCAGATAATAAGTTTCCCCATTGTGTGAGCAGCAGCCAGCACAGACCTCACATTTCTGCTCTGCAAGTACTGGTTTCAGTTAATGAGCTAAAAGATATGCTCTATTAATTATGAATAATGTACAGCTGAGGACGCACAGTTGAGCTGCCTGAGACCAGCATACATATAAAAGAGCCAGACCTCTCCAACATTTACACACTGTGGTGCTTTTAGCCTTGCAATAGTAAAACCCCTGACTCGCTGCCATGAAAAACCAATTTCAGTTTCTGTTGAAGATCACTACAGCAGTAATACAACGGTACGGTAGACTAGAGGGAAAGGCTCCAATTGTTTTTGAAATTTCGATTTCAAAAACAATTCATCAGTATTCATGTTGCTATAGATGGTATACACATGCATATGGAGTTGAATTATGGCTTAATATAGATTAATTATTTTTATCTCTTAAGAAAAATGTTATTTTGTTTAAGTGCAAGCATTCCGTAAGAAAAATAAGTGTAATGATATAATTAATGCCTTCACAGAACCACTTCACTTTTGTCTACATTTTCCTCCTGTGAACTGTCACCGCACTGCCCCTTAGGTGTATTTTAAAAACACGGTTGATCCCCAGCAAAGCAGAGGCAAGACGTACATCAGGCTCGCTCCTGGCACAAGAGCAGCACACGGGTACTGTGTCGCTAGATGGAGCTCCTTACCTACCAAAGCCACAAAACATTACAGGATTGTAAAAAAGCAGGAGTTGGAGAAACAATGTAAATTAACAGAATTTATATTCAGACAAGCTATTTAGGTTGTCTGTATTCTTGTCTCATTTTTTTAAAATGGTTCCATATGTTCTTAACGATAAATCACAGCAGATTGATAGGACACAGAGAGAGGAAGTGGAGGCACAAAGGTAAGCCTCCTTTCCTCTGTTCATTCTAGTTTATGCATAATCCCCACAGTTGACTGATGCCAATGCAAAGGAATTTATGCCTTAAGTGCTTGTTTCTGGGGTTAATCTTTTCCACTGGGGTCAATCCAAATTATAATTCCTACTTTATTAGATGAGAAAACTGAAAGCTAGAAAGCTCAGGGCTAAACAGCAAAGACTGAATCCGTTTTTGACATCAATTCTGTAGTTGCAGTATATACTCAATACATTCCAAGTTCGAGCTGGAATTATGAAATGTTCAGGCCCTACAAAAATTAAACCTCAGTAGGCCAGATCTCCAAACAAATTTACAAACTCGCATTGATTTCACTAGCAACCAAATGGCTATAACATTTGAAGATTCACACCTAAATGATCTGCCTGAGTTTTATAGCTTTGCTAGTCTTGAGAAAAGATCTAGGTTTCCAGTCCTTTGTCTAAGTCATAAAAAGACCTTTTCTTAATATTAACAGTAGTAAATGGCTCCAGAAATAATTCCTACCTACTCTTAAGTTAAAAGACCAGGATGCAGTGTAGTAAGACTTGTGGAAACCAAGGACTCATCTCCCCTCAATATGTTCTTTACCAGTGGGTGGGTGGAGAAAAATGCACAGATGAAAAAGGGCTTTGGTGGTATTCTGGACTGCAAAGAAACAGAAGTGCTGAAGGTAGAGAGGTTTCTAAAATAAGACAACTCTGCTTAACAAGTTGATGCTGTCAGAAAGGTTTGCAGACAACAGCATTTTGTGGTTAATGGACAGCTTTCCAAATGCTCACATGGCCTCACTTGCAGTTTACACATACAAAGTGTCTTACAGCCACTTAAAGAGCAGCAGAAAGGACACACAGTGCGAAAAGGCAGTGATGTCTTTACTCTCCACCCACTGCTTTCACAGCAAAACATTCCCCAAACTGCAAAACGTGTAACCAATGGTGCTTGAGGCATCAGTGACCCTTTTCAAAATGCAACAGTCAGATCAGGGATGATATTTCAGATAGAACTGGCTTTAAGTAGATAGGACCAGAAAGGTGAACAAAACCTGAAAATCATGCCATTGTGGACTCCACGTGATCCGGTAAGTCTGCTCACAGTACCCTGTGCCTAAGAGCAGCCAAAACAAAGAGTCCTGATGCAGGTACAAAGGAAAGTCGCTGTAAGCAATCACAGAGGAATCTGTGTATTTGAGAAGCATCTTCCAAGCCCCTAGGATGGAAAGGCTGGCATAAAAATTAAATGAGTGCAAGTGTCATATCTCCCCTATGTATGTTCTATTCCATGAAAAGAAAATTATAACCTAATCCTAGATGCAGTTTTATCCAGATGAATTTTCTGTTAAAGAGCTGCAGTTAAGCTCTTTGCCTTGATGCTATCTTGCAGTAATGAGTTTCACTGCTTAGTT